>NC_081411.1:96011762-96335512 GCF_030272615.1 Cryptomeria japonica
TTGCAATAAAAGGTTGCGATTGACTAACACATCGCTATCAGGTTGTATGAAAAGTCTGTTTTAGAGCCAGAATAGCCGCGACCCTCAATCATTATGGTACTTGAGGAATTGAAAGTGTAATGTTATTGTCATCCTCTTTAATATGTTACTATAGTTTTTGTTTAACACGTTGTTTAAATATTTAATTTAAATCTTCGTCTATTGAACTACATACTTGAGAATCCCTATTTTCTTGAAACGAAAGCAAAAATAAATAATAAAAATAATCCATATTTTGTTTGTGTAATCGTTTGTATATATAGTAAAAATAAAAACTAGCAATTGCACCTTGATGTGCAATGGGTATCCCGAAGAGGTGTGGAAGGTTAATTAGGAAAATTGTTGGTCTATCAGTTGCAAACATTTTTGTAGTACACGAGGTCAAGTGCTAGGCTATTTAGCAAATTATGCTATTTGTAAAACCAAAGTTCTCATTAGAGAAGAGCAGGGTTCAAATCAATTATGCATCCTTCCAAAAACAATAAAAAGAACCTCTAAATCATGAAGACAAATACATGTACTACTAAATTTCCTCTATGTATTAATGCAATGAGGCCATCTTTTCACCACCAATAATGTACTAGGTTGGACACCTAGATGTTTAAAGTATCTTTTTGATATAAAATAAAATACAAAATATATTTCCAACAATATTACATAATTCTTCTTGAAGTTCTTCATAGTTTGCATGTACAACCAACAAGGAGGAGAACAATTAAATAAACCAAATAGTTGTAATTGTGTTGCTTTGGTTTTGTAAACTTTGAACCATTGATCTAAAACAATAACTTGTCCTTCTCATATAATAAAATTTTTCAACATAATTAATTTACAAAGGAGAAATTTTTCATGACTCAACAAACTGTCAAACCCCCACAATGAGCTATAGTGTTGTAGTCAAACAAATCTGTCCATCTTAATTAAATAAATATTCGCTATATATTTGATTAAAAATCTACTAGCCATCAGTTAATTAAATTAATATTTAATTAATTCATCCCCAAACATTCTTCTATTAATTAAATAATTTATTCAATTTATTTTAATTAATTCATTAAATCAAATTCTATTCAAATTAAATAAATAAAATCTATTTATTTAATTAAATTCCCTTTTCCTCTTTTAAATAAATTAAATAAAACATTTATTTAAATCATTATCCCCACCCCACTTGCATTTTCCTACAAATGCAACTTGCACACATTTATTGAAATAAATGAATTTTTATTTTTAATAAAATCCTATTTTCCCTCATCCACCTAATCCACTTGCAAAATCTAATCCCCTTCTAGATTCTTCTAACCCCTTCCTAATTAGCCTAATCCATCCCCTAATTATTGTCACATTCCTAAGCAAAATGGAGTCACTTCTCAAAGCCTAAAAGTCTTTGATAACCATTAAAGGCTTTCAACCTTCAACCACTAAATGTCTCAAAGTCTTGGATAACCTTTGAAAGCTTCCAACCTTCAACCACTTAATCCACAAAGTCTTCAAAAACCATTAATGGTTAACCCAAACCCTCCTACATGTTTAAAACATTTGTTTTGACTCAACCTCTACCCAACCCAAGGGTCTCATCAGGCCTTTAATGCTTTGACCATGATTATCTCTTAATCATTTGCACAAAGGTTTATCCTTGGATTAACTCTTAATCCAATGGGTAATCTTAATTTAGAATTGACCCTTAGCCTTTAGATAACCATGAAGTCTTCTCAGGCATTCAATGCCTCCAACCCCTTCTCTCAACCCAACCCTATGTTGACACTTGTCACCATTTTATTGGTGCAAATTGTGCACATGGATCCCCAACTTTCAAGCTTGACCCTTGATTAAACCTTTCAATCTTGGCCATCCATTGCTCCATTTTTCCTATAAATAGAGCCCATTCCTTCATAATCCAGATCCTGAAAACTTGTATGCATTTAGGCTATAGACATTTTAGAGAGCATTTTAGCATAAGCAATCTAACATCTTATCATTTTGGTTAAAATATATCATTTTAGCATCAATAGATTAGTATTAGCTTTTCATTCCACATTTAGAGCTATACTACAATCTCAATCCTCCATAAGCATCCATAGTGCAAAAAGCTGCTGAGAGCTACACTATTTTGGAACTTGGAGAGGAGAGGAACAAGGGAGAAGGAGCTAAGGCCATGCTAAGAGGCAGTTGGAGATGCCTCATAATCTTTGTTTCATTTATTAGATACATTAGCATGCTTTTAGTGTCTCTCTTGGTATGCCTTCATAGATTAGTTTTTGATTGACTAACACTAACGGTTTTTGTGTCTTTGGTGTTGTTTATCATTTGCTAACCTTGTGCCATTTAGGAGGGCATCATTTGGTGAACCCGACGTGAATTGAAGCACCAAAAAACATCTGATTTTTTTTTAACTAACATGTTTGATTGTTGAAAGTGACACACAGGTCGCACTTCGGCGCTATTGAACCCGTTTTAGCGCTACCGACACTTTTTCTTTTAGCGCTATTGTTCTTAAAATAGCACTATTGTAAAAGTTTCAGCGCTTTTGACCATATTTTAGCACTTTGGTTGTTATTCTGGCGCTATTGCAGACATTTTAGCGCTTTTGATGCTCTGGTTTTCCCTTCTTTCAGCGCTACTATGTAAATTAGCACTTTTGTTTAAACGCAGACTAGCGCTATTGCAACAAAATGTTGTAAAAATCGCATTGTAACTCCAAAAATAGAAATTCTTAGGCTTGTGGAAGCCCCCTTGAACATCGATTTTACTAACTCATTTTTGTTCATGCAGGTTAAAAACTCACCATAAAAATCATAAATTTGTCCTTTGGTGCTTAAAAAAAAACTTGAAAAATACAAAACAACAAATTTTCATTGTTTTCTAGTTAGGATTCATCTTTATTTTGGTGTTTAAAATCAACACACAAAGTTTCTTTCCTTGCATCAAATCTAAAAATCAGAAGCCACACTTCAATTTTGGGCAAGTAAAAAGAACAAACCACTTGTTTTAGATTTTTGCAAAAATGCATTTTACTTCAAGCAAACGTGTTTTTCATTAAGTTGACCAGGATTTTTGAATTCTAGATTACACAACACATTGCTTTTGAAGTTAAAAACAACACCATACCTGTTGGAGCAACATCTCCAAATAGTTAGACCACATTTTGACATGATGGATTAAAAAGAACAAGTGTTTTACGTGTTTGGCACGCTTGTGCACAAAGGTCAGTCGAGTGGTCCTACCTCTAACACACACTATCCTCTCCCTTGGCTCTCGTGGTCCTAGGTGCAAGAGAAAAGTGTTAGTAACACTCAAATTTTATCTTTTTAAGAGAGGGTTTCCAAGGGATCGATACTCTTGGGAATGACCTCGAGCGGTAAATCCTTCGAGCCGCTATAGAAATCAGGTGAGAGCGAAAGCTGTAGCCTTGGGTATAGCTGTTCCTACAGTGTAACTGGCCGAAAGGACAAATGGGCCCCACCACCAGTTACAAGGCTCTTAAGTGAGTCACTGCAGAATGAACTTATGTCCAAAAACATCGAACATGACTAAACACCTTTAAGTAGTAGCCCACCCGTTCTATTGATTGAGGATATTTGAGATATAATTTAGTGCAAGAGCATAGATGGTTTTGCTCCCAAGATACTCACCATACATATTTCCTTGAGTAGAAACATAGCTTTTTGAAAAGTCACTTGTGGCTTGATAAAAGTGGTGACTCCCCCATCATAGGGATCATCTATTTGTTATGCTCGTGCAAGACTTAGTATATCACATCCTTACCTGCCACAGCGAGATTCATAAGGTATGTAGTACCAAAGTTGAAGAAATATCAAGATGTGGGCTAAATTTATCACAATTGGCCATTTGACCTTAGGGATAAAAAGTGTTTGAAGTGTGTTCGTTTTAAAGACCTAGTGCAAATTGAGCCGACTTCAGGCTTTGGAAATACACCTTAAAATACATCTAAAGGAAGGGTCATATACAAGTCCAAGGATTGGGTTGATCTAGACCCATACTCATTTGGACCTTTGGGGCAATATTCTTGTGTTTGTGTGCTTGCTTTGTTTTCTTGTCAAAGAAAAATCAGAAAAAAATCACTTCCAAAAACAAAGTATTCATCCAACCAAACATTTCTCAAAAACAACCAAACACATCAACAAAAAAGTACAAAGAGTCAAAAATTTATGACCATTCTTCACATCTTGCGAAAGAAGAAGTGTCATTAGAATATCAACTTGAAAAGAAGACCATTAAGCTCAAAGGCTTTGATCAAAAGGAGGAAATTCTTCTATCTCAATAGACAAATTTTTGTCTCACATAGAGTCTTTCTACATCGCATGCGTCTATACCTTCAAGGTAAAACAAACGAGTTTGATTCAGAATCATTGAACCACAGAGCTTTTATGCAATATAGAGCTCTGAGTTATCACAAAAATCAAGGAGGAAGGATTAATCCCAACTTCTTCCCAAACATCTGTATCACATACAACACAGCTCGAGAAATACCACCAACACCTGAAAGGGAAGAGGTAGAGTTTGTCCCATTCGTAACACAAAGTTTTTATTGAAAGTTGAAAATGTTTCATCTATCATCTCATTCATACATCATCATTCCATCATCAATCCATCCCAACTCTCAAAACATTAAGAGGTTCTTGTCCCAAGATTCCTTTTTAGATATTGGTTGAAATCAAACATATCACATCACTTTTTAGATTGTTTCTACATCTAGGATAAGCTTATCCTAAGAGACACATCTACGCAGGTTAAAACTAGCTCATGAGTGAATCCTCTCATTACTAGGTAGTTAAATCTGTAATACATCTCAGATTTCTCTACACCTTATCACATCAAAACTTATCAAACAAACAAGCAATTCAAAGAAGGAATTTTGGTTACATCCACCTTAAAGGTGCTAGAGATCCACATGCAACACAATTCACCAATCATCAATCTCTCATTTCATCAAAAACTCATCATCATTTTCACTCAACTTCAACAAAGACTCATAAACAAAATGGCTCAAACCCGATCACGGTCAAGACAACGAGAAATAGAAATGGAAGAAGAAGAAGAGGACAATCTCAATGAATTTCAAGAAGCACTTGGAGGAAATGCAAATGACGAAAACCCAAGTACTCCTACTCCTGCAACAATAGAAAGGGCTCAACATAACCCTCTCTTTAACAGACTGTTTGACGAAATACTTAGGAGCAATGCGGATGCTCACTTCTTAAGACTCACTCAAGAAGGAGCAAAACTCCCCTCTGACTTTGATCTTGCCCAATTAAGACAAGCATCAGAAAGACAAAGTCGCCATGAGGAGGAAAGAGGTAGAGATCACATCAGATATAACATTCCTCGAGGTAACCCACCACCTCCTCCTCCAAATGAAATGGAGCTGTTGCGGCAACAAGTCAAGAATCTCGCCCAACAACTTCATAGTGGTGTCAAGACTAACCAATTCTAACTCAATGATATCTGTCCCTATCCTTTTGATAGGAATATTTATATGCCACCCTTTCCAAGAGGATTCGAAACACCCAAATTCAAAAAATATAGGGGAAAGGGAGATCCTCGTGATCATGTCAGAGAATTTCATTCCGCTTGTCTTGAAGTAGCATATGAAGACACCTACCTAATGTGCCTTTTTCCCCAAAGCTTGGGAGGAACAACCACATCATGGTTTTCTCGACTACCGGGTGGCATTAGAACATTTGAGGAACTCATCCAGAAGTTCCTATCTCATTACTCTCATAACATTGAACGCGACATCACCATGGCTAATCTGTGCAACACCAAACAAAAACCAGGTGAACTATTCTCAGTATTCCTGCAATGATGGCGCCAAATGTCTAGCAGACGTTCTCTTCAGTTACCTGAACGAGAACTAGTGGAAATCTTCATTTCCAACTTAAACGAAGAAATGGAATTTCACCTGGATGTCAAAGACACAGACTCTTTTAACGATATGATCACCAAGGGTTTAAAATGTGAAAGGGCACTCATTAAGAAAGGACTCATCAAAATCTTTAATGAACCAAAAGATGGTCCTCGCCCATGCTTCAATACCGATAAACCAAGCTTCTGGAACAAGAACAAGAATATTGTCAACGATGGGGTTGTGGATGCTCGGACTATACAAAATGCACAACCTGTGGTTCGGTTTGCAGGACAAAATCCTCCACCTCAGAATAACACAAATGTTCCTCCTAATCAAGGTTGCATCACATCTCATGATGAACCAAGACCTCGTCAGCAAAACAGAAACGCACATACACTCCCTTAGGGGAACCCATTGAAATAGTGTTGCGACAACTCATTTCTCAAAATTTGGTCACTCTACCTAAACTATCAAACTATGAACCTCAGGTCAAACTGGCATGGTGGAGAGATACTGAACATTGTGAGTTCCATCAAGGGAGAGGGCACAAGACAAGTAATTGTCACCGATTGAAAGATCTCATTCAGGATCTTATTGATCGAGGAGAAATTGAAATTGAAGGACATGACCCAAAAACAACAAATAATGATCATCTGATGTTCAAAAATCCACTTCCATCACAAGATCAAAGGGGTCCTTCCACTTCCAGGCGAGGCACTGATACCACTGATTATACACAGGCTGCATATAATTACACTGTAAATCATCTGTATGATGCCAGTGAACAAGTTGCAACTATAACCTTCAAAAATCCCAACTCAAATTGCAATGTTGTTACACGTCGCGACAAAGTTACCATAAAGGCAACTCCACAAGGCACCACCTCCATCCCAAAGCAGTACAATCTTGTGGAACAATTAGACAAAACCCCTGCGCTTATATCCATTTTAGAGCTTTTGCGTCTATCGCCATCTCATAAAACTATCTTGGATCAAGCACTCCAAGAGGCGTCAGTCCCTGCAAACCTGAATACAGACCAATTTCAAGCCATGGTTGGAAATCTAAAGTCATCACCTTGTCTCACTTTTTCTAAAAGTGACAACTCTTCCTTCCAGCAACCTCATAATGCCTCGCTACACATTGAAGGATTTATCAACCAACATAGGATTAAGCGAGTCTTGATCGATAATGGAGCAGGCCTGAATATTTGTACACTACAGTTGGTCATAGCATTGGGATATGCGGTAGAATCAGTGGATCCTCGTCAAAAGATCACAATCAAAGCCTATGATGATGCAGAGCATTCATCCAAAGGAGCTGTGGTACTACCAATCCACGTGGGCCCTGTGGTAAAGCACATCATCTGTCAGGTTCTGGACCTTCCTCTGCCATACAATCTATTATTAGGAAGACCTTGGATACATGCCATGCAAGCCGTTCCATCTACTTACCATTAATGTATCAAGTTGCCACATAATGGTGTAGAGATCACAATCCTGGGTGATGCAAATCCCTTTGCATACTGTCATAATATCAACCACCAACCAGAGATTACTGCTCCTAATAATAGAGAAGCCATCTCCTCCACATCATATATAAGTCTCGCCTCTCTTGCCAGTTCAAACACCACTATGCCCAAGCAAGAAAAGCTTAAGATGAAGATCGCAGAGGAAGGTCCCGGGGAATACAACTTGAGTCAACTCTTTTGTGTGGGACGGATGCCCACTTCTCCTAGAACACATGGTAAACCATAGCAGTTACTCTAGCAACCACTAATCACACCGGCATGTGCTTTGACGCCTTTCATCCTTGGAAAGAGTCAAGAAGAAGAAACCCAAGATAAGGACTTAGCGGACTGGATCTATAAAGATCCCATCACCACTGATATACCACGAGTTACACTTCCTACGGATCAGTATGGTAAAGGCCTCCTCATTATGCAAAGAATGGGATATGATGGTCAAAGTGCTTTGGGATATTGCAAACAAGGATGACATGAACCTCTGCTACCAGAATTAAAGCCCAAAGGTAATATAGGCCTAGGCTTTGAAAAAGAGATCCTTCCTAAACTCAGATTCAAAGGAAAACCCAGCAAACCATTTTGCCCACCTACTGCAAGGAGGACACCTTTCATAATAAAAGTACCATCAAGCACTATCCCCACTACCACATCGAGGCTCACAACCCCACCACAACCGTCACCAATGTCATTCATTCCATCAAACGAACCAGTAATCCCATCAGCAACACCATTAGCAGCAACAATTGTATCAGAACCCGCAGCAACATCTATGGCACCAATAGTTCCAGCAGAAGTCACTAAGTCAATCTTACCGATACTTCCCATATCAGATTCCATGATCCCTATCAAACTTCCTACCACATCGATCACTACAAAGGTACATAAACCAATCACACCTGCAGTGTTTAACTCAAAAGATATCCCATCATGGTATAGCAATCGGATGCTGGAAAGTGATTCAGAGACCGACTCACATGAATAGGAATTTGATTCAGTACAACTTAATACTTCAAATGAGGAAGACACATCACCACCTCCGCCACACAAAGACATCCCTGTTTACGGAGAAGCACATATAAAGACCACTTGGGTTCCTGAACTGGAAACATCTTCCACAGACCCTACGTCTCATCCTACGCCTGATTCTGACAGGGAGAGTACCATCAATGACCTTCACCATAATGTCTTAACCCTCACTGATACATCTAACGCACTTAACCTAATCGATGAAGTAATGCCCATTATCCACCCTGAACTCATCGAATGGAACCAACCAACTCCCCCATGTCTTGACTTCTTCCAAAACGATGAGGCCATCATTGACTTTTTGGAATTAAGGGATAACCTACCAAGCGGAGATCACAAAGCTGGATTCGCCATTGAACTTAATAGCGCAGCATACTTTGGGGCAGATGCCAAACATTTTAGCTGCAAAAATATAACAATAAAACATGGATCTTCCAGTGAAATCCACACTGTGGCACTATTTGATCCAACAAAAGTAAAAAGAAAGAGCATATCCAATGGTGAAAACCTCTCTGAGGCGCCTGAGGATGAAGGGTTTGACACTCTCCCTGCTAATGTACAACAGGAACGATCAACGATTCTCATCGAGGAAACCAAAGAATACAATGTGGGGACTCCTAAAAATCCTCATATCATACATCTGGCATCTCTTCTCACTCGAGAGGAACAACCTCAATTTATAGAGTTCTTCCAGAAGTGTCAGATCAAGTTTGCATGGTCATATGCAGACATGCCTTGGCTTAATCCTGATTTAGTCATGCATCACCTCACCGTAGCAGAAGGAGCCAAACCTGTCAAGCAGAAGCTTTGTAAGATGCATCCCCAGATTGCAGTGCTAGTCAAAACAGAACTCAAGAAACTCCTAGATGTTGGTTTCATTAGGCCAATTGATTATGCAGAATGGATCTCCAACATTGTGCCAGTCGGCAAACCAAAAGGGGGCATCTGCATTTGTACTGACTTCAGAGATCTGAATAAGGCATGTCCTAAGGATGACTTTCCCCTACCAAATATCGACATCATAGTGGATCTAATAGCAGGACATGCGATGCTTTCACTCATGGATGGTTTTTCCGGCTACAATCAGATAAAGATCATGCCCGAAGATCAACATAAGACAGCCTTCACATGTCCATGGGGCACATACTGCTGGAATGTAATGCCTTTTGGTCTAAAGAATGCAGGAGCGACCTATCAAAGAGCAATGACCACCATCTTCCATGACATGATGCATACTATGATGGAAGATTATGTGGATGACTTACTAGCAAAATCACTCACTAGAGATGGGCATCTCCACATCTTAGATAAAATCTTTGATAGACTGGAACAATACCATGTTCGACTCAACCCAAAGAAATGTGTCTTTGGAGTGACCTCCGGGAAGCTTCTAGGATACATTGTCTCAAGCAAAGGCATTGAGGTCAATCCAGCAAAGGTTAAGGCAATAATGGACATGCCACCACCAAAGAATATCAGTCAGCTAAGGACATTACAAGGACGGCTTCAATCCATCGGAAGATTCATTGCACAATTGGCTGATAAGTGTCACCCATTCACACATTTGCTACACAAAAACATCCGCTTTCAGTGGGATGCCCGATGCCAGCAAGCATTTCAGGCACTTAAAGACTATCTCATGAATCCACCATTGTTGATGCCACCAGATCCAAGTAGACCGTTGTTACTTTATATCTTAGCGACAAGTACAACATTGGGTGTACTATTGGCACAACATAATACGGAAGGAAAAGAGTGTGCTGTTTACTACATCTCTCGCACACTAGTGGGCTATGAACTCAATTACACACCTATTGAGCGAGCTTGCCTAGCAGTAATCCTAGCAGCCACTAAACTAAGCCACTATCTGTTAACACACAAGGTACAGCTCATTGCAAAGATTGATCCACTCAAGTATTTACTTAGCAAAGCAGCATTGACAGGCCGCTTGGCCAAATGGGTGATGATTCTAAGTGAATTTGACATTGAGTATATAGATCGTAAAGCTATCAAAGGTCAGGTTATTGTAGATCAGTTGGCCAATGCACCACTCATAGGCGATCATCCCCTCATTTCCAATTTTCTAGATGAAGAGATATTCATGATCACAGAAGTACAACCATGGAAACTATATTTTGATGGCTCGTACACTAGGCATGGCTCGGGGGGCAGGCATTCTGTTTATCACACCTCAAGGTGATAGCATCCCAAAGTCTTACAGGCTCACATTTCCATGCACAAACAACATAGCAGAATATGAGGCCTTGATCATAGGACTCAGGCTCGCCGTACAATGGAAATTACAAGAACTACAAGTATATGGCAACTCGCAACTGGTCATTCGACAAGCAACAGATGTGTATCAGACCAAAGATGATAAACTCATGCCATACAAGCAAATGGTGGACAATCTAAAGACATCATTTATTACTATCACCTTTGAGCAGATACCAAGAGATCAGAATCGAGCTGCTGATGCTATGGCTACCATCACATCTCTCCTAGATCTTCCACAAAATTCAACACGCTACGAGTTCTTGGTAGAACAGCTTTGGATCCCTTCTTATGATATCCCCGAATCTGAAATGATATGTCGCCTTGTTGGTTTTGAATCCCCATGGTACGGTGAGTTCTACACCTATCTCCGCAATCATACCCTTCCTCCCAACCAATCAAATAACCAACGAAAAACCTTCATTCGCCAGACTGCTCGATATACCATTATTGCCGAAACCCTATACCGATGCGGTCTTGATGGTACTCTCCTTCGATGTCTAGAATAGGATGAGATAACAAAGGTTTTGGAAGAGGTACATGAAGGAATTTGCGGGACTCACTCAAGTGGTCCATCACTAGCCAAGAAGATCATGCGAGTTGGATACTATTGGCCATCTATGGAAAAGGATTCCTACTACTTTGTTAGGAAATGCAAGAAATGTCAAGTTCACGGCAACCTGATACATGCACCAGCACAGGAACTGCAACCAATCACAACACCCTAGCCTTTTTGTCAATGGGGCCTTGACCTTGTGGGTAAGATTCATCCATCTTCATCCAACGGCCATAAATTTATCATTACCACTACCGAATACTTCACAAAGTGGATCGAAGCTGTTCCACTTACCCAAGTCACTGGCAAGCAGATCGCCTCATTCATACTCAACTACATCATTTGCCGGTATGGTGTGCCCATGTCCATCATCACAGATAATGGTCTTCCTTTAAAAAATCAGGATGTCCGTGAGCTTTGTGAGAAATTTCATATCCAACACCGCTTTTCCACTCCCTATTACCCACAAGGCAATGGTCAGGTTGAAGCATCCAATAAAAACATATTGAGAATCCTAAAGAAGACAGTCAATGATGCCGGTCGTGATTGGCATGTTCAATTGAATCCAGCATTATGGGCATATCGAACTAGCATTCGGACCCCTATAGGTGCAACTCCTTATTCATTGGTCTATGGTGCTAAAGCTATCTTACCTATTGAGGTCGAGATACCATCATTACGAGTTTCCTTGCATAATCTCATCGATGATGAAACATACAAAGTCTCACGCCTTCAGGACTTAGAGTTACTTGATGAGAAACGACAAGCTGCATACAATCACCTCAAATCCTATCAGCAGCGCATGAGTAGAAGCTACAATCACCGAGTTAGACCTCGCACATTTGAGGTAGGTGATCTTGTTCTTCGAGAGAATCCTCGCAACCAACCAAACAGAGAGCATCAGGACAAGTTTGAATCAAACTGGCTGGGCCCATATGTTGTCACTGCTGTATTCGGGTCCGGGGCATATCAGTTGGCTACATCAGAAGGAGAACCGCTCGCAGATCCTATCAACAGCATGCACCTCAAAAGGTTTTATACCTAAGCTGAACAAAGCATCAGGCTCCCCTACATACCATAAAATACCAAAAACATTCAGAAAAATGTCCTAAAGAAATACAAAAACATTCAAAAAGTAAAGAAAAATCATGCATCCAAATGGTGAACAACCACTTCGGTGGCACCTTGGGTAAGTGCGATGGTGAAAACCTGGCAAACAGGTGCCACTCGTAAAGGCAATGGCTCCAATATCTTTCCGACTCGTTGCGATCACATTCATACATACACACATCCATCCATCTAACCATGGCTTGTTATTTGATCTGTAATCCAAGAAAGTACTTCATGCGTCTGGCATCCTGCTTTTTCATAAATCATGTCAAACTTGGGGGCAATGCCCTTACAATCTAGATGATGGAAGTGGATTCTACATTACTGGTGATTCATTGGCAAAAAAACATTCAAAAATGTCTCGCAAAATCCAAAAACATTCAAAACTATTACACAAAGTCCAAAAACATCGAAAAACCATCAAAAATCACACAAAAACATGGTAACACCTTGTACATACTCATCCCAATAGATACCAAACAAACATTGACACAATACTCACATGATGACCACTTATCAATCAACCAAAACAATCAACATCAATGATCCAAAACTGTCTTAAAAAAAGGAGGCATCCTTCCTTACCAAAACAAAGACAAAAGTGATGTTTTCTTTGACAAGAAAATTATGTTAAGCTATCAAATGCTTGGTTGATTCGTGAGTAATTCATTTGTTTATCTGTATCGGGATCTTTCAGCATGGTTTTGTATCCTTTTGCGCATTATTTCCGATGAAGTTCTGGGGCATGTACTAATGGTGTCTACGTGGGAAGTTCACCAAGCTACGTGATCATAGGCAAAAATGCAGTCCTAGATCACTACGGCTTGCTGACTACAGCATATACCTCGACCATATGGACATGAACCATTACCAAGGCTCCATATTCTTTATTCTTTATGTATATACTGTTTGTTTGCAGGTACAATGCTCCTTCTTTGGTTCCTCCTCATCCAAATTGGATAACGGTTTTTATTTCTTAGTATGGTATGCACTTGTCTCAGGATATAATCAGCCTAAGATCAAGGAGGATGATCCAAGTCATGCATGAACAGAGATAATCCTTGTCTGTTCCGCAAGCAATACTCTGGTCGACTTGACCCTTATATCAAGTCATTTGTATTAACTTGCTATATTAAAAATCCATGAAAGAAATACTCAGGTCATCTTGAATCATTATGTCAAGATGCTTGTATTCTCTTCCAACATTTTAAAGCTCAATGATGAAAATAGAGCACTATGGATCGTCATTTCATCTCATTTGTTTATATATTGCATTCTATTGCATATCACCCATCCATTCACTCATTCATATATAGGCTTTTATATGCCAAATGAGAAAATTAAGCTGGTCTTGGATACAATCATGACCGAGTACTCTGATACATCATCAATGCATCACGCAAAGTCTTACAAACCTTGCATTCCTCATGGTCATATCATCCTCACATTTAGTTGCATCTTGCATTAAACATTTAGTTGCATCTTGCATTAAACATTCATGTCATTTTTAACTATAGTTCATTTTCTTGACATTTAGTTTTCATCAAATTATTTGCATCATTGCATTAATCATAAATAATTAGATTCATTCATAGGATTAAATTGTCTTTGATTATATTAAGTCCTTTACTAAGCATTCATATAGTGTCAATTATCCATCATCATTTCTCTATCCTTTATCATTTATCATTGCATACATTCATAATTAAAACATTGCATTCATTCATCCAGTTATTAAAGTATTTTATTATGCTCATTTTAGGATTCATTTCACATCGCATTCATTATCCTCTTTTTTAATTGCATTAAGGTGCAGTTATTAAACCCATCAGTTATAATATCATCATATTAACATTTGTACTTAAAATCATATTTAAAACCTTTAGAATCATAAATCCACTTGTTTATTAAACATTGGTTCATAACATTTTATATCCATTTTTACATATTGCATTCATTTAACACATTATCAAATAAACATTTGTACTTAACATTTGGTTTATCCATATTACATTCATCTAAAAACACATCTAGATGCATATCCATACATAAAATTATTCATTCAACCATTGCATTAAAATCATCACATAAATCATCTCATCATTATATTGCAATAGGAAACATCAAAATCCTGTTCATAAAATCATCATAAACATATATCATCATCATGGCATTACATACATAAAACATTGCATCAAACAAATCAAAACCAATCATATATAAACCTGAATTTCATATGTTAGTATCCCACATCATAAATCATCATAAAAACATGCATATAGGAAACATCTCATCAAATGCATACATGTACACATATCCATCTAAGCAATAAATCATCATCATGCATAAACATCCATACATAATCAAATGCATATCATCACAATATGGGATCTCCTCATATATATCATCTCATATATCAGAGTACAATGAAGTCTACAAAATCGGCTACCAAGAGCCATCCAAGATACAGTCCATAAATAAACAATGATACAATACATGTATGCAAAAATGCTCTCTCAAATGCCGCTCTAGCTAGATGCTGTACCACCACCACCAGCACCACCTGCTCTCCCACTGGTGCCTGCACCACCTGATCCATCTCTCCGTGGAGGCCTCATCGAACCCCCACTCCCTCCGGCATCTCCTGATCTCTCCTGCCTCAAAGGACCCATCACACCCCCACTGCTCTATGCCCTCTACGATCGCTCTGATCTAGCCTGCCGCATCTGCGAATAGCTAAGAGCTCGCTGGCTAACTGGCACAACCCTACTGATATAAGCCCCGCTAATACTCTATCTCTGCCTACGCTCGCCGCATCTCCCTCATCACCTCCACTGTAGGACCCTGTGCTCCTACCTTGATCCGAACCCTTTCCTGCAGCTCGGCCAATTTCTCCACCGCAATATCTCTCTCCTGCAGCACCACCGTCAGCTCTGACTCTTGTGCAAATAGCTGCACATCCCTAGCTGATACCTCCTCCTCTAAACTCTCTATCCGGGTCTACAAATGAACTATCATATGATCCCACAGATCTCCAGTAGCTCCCTCCCCAATGTCCATCGCTGCCTCCCCTACACCACCCTCTCCAGTAGTCCCCTCTCCTCTATCCATCCGGATCTCTCTCTCCATCCCTCTCCCACTCAGCTGAACTCTCCTCTGTACCAATGGTCCCTGTGATATCTGTAGAGGTAGTCCACCTCTCCCTCTCCGCTGCCTCTGCAACCCCAACCCACCACCTCCTCCACCTCCTCCATCTCCTCCTCTGCCCCCACCACCTCCTCCACCTCCTCCATCTCCTCCTCCGCCCCCTCCATCTCCTCCTCCTCCTCGTCCTCCACCTTCTCCATCTCCTCCTCCTGCCCTAGGTCCTCGACCTCCTACTCTCCTCCGTCTCTGTCCCCTCTCATCCTCAAAATCTGGGATCGGTTCAGCTGGGTCCGATATACGTAGGATCGGGTGCGCTGCTCGATACTGTGTGTACTCATCTATCACCCCTGCATCAACGACCCTTGGTCGTAGATCCC
This sequence comes from Cryptomeria japonica, assembly GCF_030272615.1. NCBI lineage: Eukaryota > Viridiplantae > Streptophyta > Pinopsida > Cupressales > Cupressaceae > Cryptomeria > Cryptomeria japonica. Next base: position 96,027,683 of record NC_081411.1, read on the forward strand.
ATGGCCTCACCTGCAGTGTTCGAAGCTCTGCCAGTGCCTGATCATAAGGTAGCACTGGACCCCATGCATATCTCTCTCGAATCACTCGAGCATACTCTCCAGATCTGCTAGGCAGTCCTTGCTGCCGTCTGAACTACCTCATCACTCGTCCAGGCACCTATCTCTCCACATCATATGAGGTCCTCCCAATGAGGAATCGGGTCATGAAGACATACGGTAGTGCCTCTGCATCATCATCCCATGGCTCACACTCCAAGTATGGCCGCCATATCACTGCATCCAGGTCATCCAATGCCCACCACCACCACTCTAACTTCCCCAAGTGGGGCTGACTCATCATGCCACTGTACATAAACATGTACGGCTGATCCACCGCACGGAATCTAAGGCTCACCGGTCGGTTCATTGGTAGGTGCTCCCATGCCCAAATATGTAGCAGCGTCATGCCCACTGCTAAAGAACCCCTCCCTCGGTACACTACCTCGTGGAGCTCCTAATACATGTGCACCAGCACGCACGGCCCCCATGCAAATCGGGTCCCTTCGGTCATCATCATCTCTATCACCTGCCCCCATCCCACTGCCAATCCATGTGACCGCCTGTCTGGACACAAAAGACCTCCCACAATCCCTGACAAAACTACTGGAAGAGGCTCATATAGTGCCGCTATATCCTCCCATGAGATCGAGCCATCGTCAATATACACGTCATCATCAAAAATCCTCTGACATGAAAGCATCCCCCAGGATCTGTCATATGTGACCAGCTCCCCTCGAATCGAAATCCGAAGGATGCGCCACATGTCCTCCAAGGTCACAGTCATCTCCCCCTGTGCCAAATGAAAAGTGCACGTCTCACTATGCCACCACTTTGCCAATGTTGTGATCAAGCCATGATTCATCCGAATCATGGGCATGTGCATCACCTCGTAGAGACCAGTCGCTGCAATACAATCAATCTCTGTCTGCATCAAGCGGTCCCGCAACCCCTGTGTCGCAGGATGACGCTCGCATAACTACAACACACGCAGATCCTCCTGCACATAGACATTCATCAAATCACCATCAGTTGTTTTGTTTTCAAACTTTTTTAAGTTTAAACCTAGACTATCATTAGATACTTTGATCAAGTATCTTTGGGTCTCAACAGGTAAGCAATCATGGCCACCTAGACTTCAACGGGCAGTTACCCTAACAAATGACCTAAGTCTCATCAGGCTGCTATGGTTCAAAACAACTCCCACTTGACCTCGCCATCCATCACTCATTGACATCGGGAGATTTTCTTCGTCCAAACTGGGGCATTTCTTTATCTTAAAGCAAAAGTGCTATTTCATCAACACAAGCGCTAATTTTAAACAATAGCACTACAACCCTAACAAAAGCACTCAATAAGCTGTACAACAGCGCTACAACTACAAAAGTGCTAAACCAACTATACCATAGCGCTACTTTAACCAATAGCGCTCAATTAACCTCACAATAGCGCTACTTAATCAATAGCGCTAAAACTTTCACACAATAGCGCTAATAAAGATCAAAGGCACTCAAACAAGAGCACAATAGCGCCATTGTGGCACAAAAGTGCTAATTCATGGAGCAAAAGTGCCAAAACAACAATTCCAGCGCTCTTGCTCCGACTAGACTTGGACTCAGCTAAAAACGTATCAAAAATGCACAAAAGTTAAGTTTTTGAATTTGCGTACCGCTGGTCCGTAGTCCTCTGGGCGCTGGCACTATCGGACTCACTCGAATCTGTGCTCGGTGATCGGAATCGGCATCGTAGCTACTGCTCGCTCCTCCAAATGTCACTATCAGAGCTCTCATTTTCAACTGGTCGCGGTCACAAATGATCCTGTTTTCACCCCTTTCACCCCATTTATACCCTTCGTGGTCACCGTAACTTCCCCCCCGCTCATCGCCGTGGTCCCCATGAACTTCCTGAGCCCCCCATTTCTCCATGTTTCCCCCGTTTTCTTCTATTTTTCACTTGTATGGCTAACTTCTTCTCTTCTACCACCTTGCCAATTTTTGTTCTTTTTCGAGAGATCGCTCGATTTTTTGAAATTTTTCGGCCCATCTCTCGAGGGGGCATACCACCCATTAAATTCACATTTTATGGGGCATTTCTTCACACCTATTTTTCTTTCTTTGAAACGACACGATAAACCGCACCGTCTCAAAGACGGGCAAATGTAATCACACAAATCTGTCCAGCTTAATTAAATAAATATTCGCTATATATTTGATTAAAAATCTACTAGCCATCAGTTAATTAAATTAATATTTAATTAATTCATCCCCAAACATTCTTCTATTAATTAAATAAATTATTCAATTTATTTTAATTAATTCATTAAATCAAATTCCATTCAAATTAAATAAATAAAATCTATTTATTTAATTAAATTCCCTTTTCCTCTTTTAAATAAATTAAATAAAACATTTATTTAAATCATTATCCCCACCCCACTTGCATTTTCCTACAAATGCAACTTGCACACATTTATTGAAATAAATGAATTTTTATTTTTAATAAAATCCTATTTTCCCTCACCCACCAAATCCACTTGCAAAATCTAATCCCCTTCTAGATTCTTCTAACCCCTTCCTAATTAGCCTCATCCATCCCCTAATTATTGTCACATTCCTAAGAAAAATGGAGTCACTTCTCAAAGCCTAAAAGTCTTTGATAACCATTAAAGGCTTTCAACCTTCAACCACTAAATGTCTCAAAGTCTTGGATAACCTTTGAAAGCTTCCAACCTTCAACCACTTAATCCACAAAGTCTTCAAAAACCATTAATGGTTAACCCAAACCCTCCTACATGGTTAAAACATTTGTTTTGACTCAACCTCTACCCAACCCAAGGGTCTCATCAGGCCTTTAATGCTTTGACCATGATTATCTCTTAATCATTTGCACAAAGGTTTATCCTTGGATTAACTCTTAATCCAATGGGTAATCTTAATTTAGACTTGACCCTTAGCCTTTAGATAACCATGAAGTCTTCTCAGGCATTCAATGCCTCCAACCCCTTCTCTCAACCCAACCCTATGTTGACACTTGTCACCATTTTATTGGTGCAAATTGTGCACATGGATCCCCAACTTTCAAGCTTGACCCTTGATTAAACCTTTCAATCCTGGCCATCCATTGCTCCATTTTTCCTATAAATAGAGCCCATTCCTTCATAATCCAGATCCTAAAAACTTGTATGCATTTAGGCTATAGACATTTTAGAGAGCATTTTAGCATAAGCAATCTAACATCTTATCATTTTGGTAAAATATATCATTTTAGCATCAATAGATTAGTATTAGCTTTCCATTCCACATTTAGAGCTATACTACAATCTCAATCCTCCATAAGCATCCATAGTGTAAAAAGCTGCTGAGAGCTACACTATTTTGGAACTTGGAGAGGAGAGGAACAAGGGAGAAGGAGCTAAGGCCATGCTAAGAGGCAGTTGGAGATGCCTCATAATCTTTGTTTCGTTTATTAGATACATTAGCATGCTTTTAGTGTCTCTCTTGGTATGCCTTCATAGATTAGTTTTTGATTGACTAACACTAACGGTTTTTGTGTCTTTGGTGTTGTTTATCATTTGCTAACCTTGTGCCATTTAGGAGGGCATCAAGTGTTAATTGATTTAAACAAAGATGCATTTTGTTGGTCATTTGATGAATGTGGTTCGATTTGGTGGTAATAATGTAATTACGATTATAAGGATTAAGTGATTGATAGAAATGTATTTAATAAGTTTTGTTAGATTTTATCATTAATTTAGTAGTTAAACATAACAAAAACTTGATGAATTAGATAGAACTATTTTGTTAGGATTTGAGTTGCAAGTCTTTGTCACTATCAATTTTAGAATTTAATTCTCTAATCATAAATGATAGCATTTTTTTCTTTTTGTGTATTAATGTTTTTTCCTTAAAAAATGAATAGTATGGGTAGTGGCTATAGATGATTTCAAGTAATGGATTTTGAGATATGAAGTCAAGATGAACATGGGTAAGTAATCACAGGTTACATATAAATTTTATTTCTTAAGAATGGGAAAACCACAATTAACTAAATTACTTTAGTTGTCTTTATGAAATATAGTATTATGGGTATTGCAAAGGTAGTAAATTCTTTGATATTGTTTTAACTATTTTAAAAAAGCATTGACCATTGTTTTTAATTGTGCTACTTGAATTGTAGTAGTATTGAAATTCTTATTCTTAAGTTAAATTTATACTTCTTAGGACAAATGAGTATACCATATTGCAAATGTAGTAAATTCTTTGATATTGTTTTGACTATTTTAAAAAAGTATTGACCGTTGTTTTGAATTGTGCTACTTGAATTGTAGTAGTATTGAAATTGTTATTCTTAAGTTAAATTTATACTTCTTAGGACAAATGAGTATAAGTGGTGAAGTTAAATACTTTAAAAAAACTTCAAAATTTCAAATGTAGTAATTTTTAATAAAATAATACCTTGTGGAATGTGAAATGGCACAATGGCAATCTGACCAATCATCCATGTCAGTATTTGTATGTTGTGAGAGAGGTTTTCTGCAGATAAGTTTTTTAGATCAATAATTATATTCGGTTTAAGAAGTTTTGTAATTCTATTATATAAATAATATCTTGAAAATACTAAATGAGTGGTACAGTTGATTTAGTGCTATGAAAACAAGTTAATTTTTCAAAGTGGTCGTGATATATTGAGCTATCTAATAGAATTCTATAATTTAAAAAGGTTTACATGCCTTGAAAGTAATGAGCTTGGTGTATTGGATGTTGTTCTTTATCGAAAGCTGAATTCTTCAATCAAGAGAACCTAAAAGTGTAAAGGAATGTTAATGAGAGAAGGTAGTTAATGTTAAATAGAATAATTTTAATGATGGATAATTTGTTAAATGTACTTACCTTGTAGACTAAAAGCATTGATAAACAGAACAACGCAAAAAACAAAGGATATTCAAGCAAAGAACAAAAAACATACAACACTTAGCCTTTGCAGAGTGAAAGTATTGAGGTCCTTAAAAAGTGGAACAACACAAACAATGTAATGATCCTACAAGGACACAAAATAAACACATAAGAACAGTATAAAAAATATATTTACAAACGAAATAAACTGTACAAACAAACACTTACCATGTAGAGTAAAACCGTTCACAAACAGAACAATGGTAAAAACCGAGGGTATGAAACTAGAGAACATTAAGTGTACAACACTTTCCAACTGCAGAGATGTTTAACTTGATGACGAAAGAACAATAACCGAGAGAGAGAGGTAACACCTTCACAAAACCTCATACCTGTAAGAGTGAACACTTGCGTTGCAGAGTGAAAGCAACAATGTAATAACCATGCAAGCACACTACAATAATACATAAGCACTCTTTAAAAAAATATCTTTACAAATGAAGTCAACTTTAAAACTAAACAGTCACCTTGCAGAGTAAAATCCTTCTCAAACAGAACACTGAATATTAAACACACAACACTTACGAACTGTAAAGATATTTAACTTGATGACGATAGAGCGATAGTCGAGAGAGAGCGACCAAATAGCTTCACAAACCCTAATACCTGTAAAAGTGAATAGGTGCCTTGCAGACTAAAAGTGGTCACGTCCACAAACAGTTAAACAACATAAACAAAGAAAGAACCCTGCAAGCACACCACAGAAAATCTGAAGCCTGTTGCAAATAATATGTATTAGAAGATTATTAGTGGATAGTAAATGTATTGAACAAGTGGCTAATATCTGTAATTGTTATATTCTTATATTTTGTAGCTTTCTTTGTTGGGTTGCATTTGGAACCTGTGATAAATAACAATGTATGAGAAAGTAATTTTGGCAAATATCAGAAAAAATATTTTTTGACAACAATAAAATAGTTGAACAACAAATGGTTGATAGATGTGTACCTGTTGTTGTAGAGTTGGGACATGTAAAAGGGATCTTCAAATTCATAAATGTTAGTTGTGTTGTTGATCCTAGAGAGTATAAATATCATTTTTGGTTGATACATTCAATAGAAGATATGCAGCATATGAAAACATAATGAAGATGTGATTTGCATACCTGATTTTGTTTGTTCTGTAAGCATGTTTCTTCTATTGTGCATGAAAGCTTTAGCAAGTGGGCTTCCTCAGTCTTTCGTAGAATTGTTGATGGTCCATCTTTCAATCTTGAGTACCTTTGGTAGGTGAAGGTTAGTTGTATGCATAGGTGTTCAATTGCTTTTACTCTTGAAAGTGTTGTGAATGTCAGGCCTTGTTTCTTTGTTTTCCCGATGTCAACTGTGGCAAAGTCTAATGTTAGACCCCATGATTTGTGAATAGTAGTGCCCCATGCCATTGGTAGTGGAATTTGTGTACGGTTTCCTCTAGTAATTGGGGGAATAGGCACATGTTTTGGATTTTGTGGATCCCATGAAGGCTCAGTATAATGTTTGAAAATAACCACCACATATTTTGGTAAATCAGGTGGTTTAGAAGTTGCATGGTAGACAATTTGTTTGATTTGACCCAAACTGCCATTCACAAGGCCAACTTCTATCCATAAATTTGCAATAAGCATAATTTCCTAGTCTATAGAAAGAAGAATTTCAAATGCTAGTTGTTCTTCTTGGTGTGCTTTCTTATCTCTTTGATGGGCAATGATTGTTGTTGCACATGCAATGGGTGAGTGCAATTGTGTTAACATTTTTATGTTGTGTGCACTTGAAGCTGCGTTTGTTGCAAACAAATGCTTTTTTTGGTTGAAGTGGTTATTCTGATCAAGTGTCAAAGCATGGGTTGACCACAATTGGAGGGATTCCTAGTCTGTTTGCAGTGGTGTTGTGTTGTGGATATTAAGCAACATTTCACAGAAACTTATCTGTGAGGAACTTGTGCCTTGTTGACGAAATGGAATATCCAAGGTTACAACAGTATTGAATGTGTGTCGTAGAGCCATTACTGTTGAGTGAGATGCATATAATGGCCTATCCATAACTAGGGGAAGCTGTGCAAGATCACCAACCAAAATGACTGAGATAGCTGCAAATAATTCATGTTGTCTGCTTGGAAAAGCTTCTCGCAATCTTCTATCAATCTTAATCAGTAATTGAGGGCCAACAAAGCTCATTTCTTCTATTAAAATGTAACATAAATGTTTGCATTGCTCTTGAAACATTAATAGGGAATGGCCTATTAAGGGTTTATATTCTTGAATGGGTATACGGAGGGCAACATGGATTGTGGTTGCTTGGATATTGTATGCGGAAACACCTATTGGTGCTAGTACAAGCAAAGGGTATCGTGCATGTTCTAAATTTGAATTTAACTATCTACGTATACAGTCAATAAGAAATGATTTTCTAGTGCCTGTTATGCCTTGAATAATTAAATGTAATGGTGAAGAATACAAATTCTATTCAACATGAGTTTTAATGATATCAAGTGCAATAATTTGGTTTCTTGCAAGCTCATAGTTAGTAGGTGCATTTAAATGTGGGTTGGCAAGGGTGTGGGCTGTTTGGCTCTTCTCTATCAAAATAAATTGAGATGCTTTTGAATGCAGTGTTTCATTAGGTATAGAATCAGTCCAATTAAAGTTTAGATCAAAATCACGTCTGCCAAGCATTTGAAGAGTAGCAACGTCAAAGTTGTTTGATGCTCCCATTTGTGACAAGAACTCCCATTCACACATATCTTGATGAGTATATTGTTGAATGTCTTCTGGTTGCAACGCTTCACTATTTTCTCTTGTAATGTGTTCTTCAATTCTATTTACATGCCAACGGATGTAATCTGTACTTTGAAGATGCTTCCAATTTATTATAATTTCTTCAGTTGAGTTTCCTATATGTAGAGGGATGATTCGAAATGTTTTGTAAAGAAGAAATTCACTCCAACAAAAACTTTTAAAACTGTTGTCATCTTGTAAAGGTAAAGATTTGTGTTGTGGGTAGACATTTACAGTTGCTAGTACCTTTCTTTTCATCCATTTACATGATTTACGCTGGTCAGAGTATGTATATAGCTGGGATGAACAAAGCAGAGTTAGGTTTGGTAATTTTGATGGTCGTTTCATGTAGTTGTAGATGTAAGAAATTGAGGTTTGTGATCCTTCATCACAATTAGCTATGCGTTGGAAGATTCTTTTGCCAACATTGAGTGTTACAAACTAACATGTCCAAGATATCAATGGGAGTTTAAGCAACATGTCACAAGTTTCTTGTGCACTAATGTCCCTATCAACAATAATTCCCATCAAGAGTCTTTGGTATGCTAACGAGATTGTATCTTCTGAATTTGTTGATCCAACTATATGTTTGAGCATATTAGTATAAATTTCTGACCTATGTTCAATTTTGGATGCGTATTTTGAGATATATTGTAGAACTGCTTTTTTGGAGTAGATAGGTTGACAGTCAACATTAGCCCTCCATATGGCGAGCATTGTTGGGTTGTGTACATTTAGACAATTGTCAATCCTTGCTGGCTTGTATGATGGGTTATTGTTGTGGTCTAATATGAATGAGGATTCATGTTGTTCAGGCCAAGGAGCTTTGTATCGACATTCAGGTGTTGAGTTTTTTTCTCAAGCAGGTATACACTGAACACTTTGTATGTCGCTGAACAACATTGAGCAATTCAGTATAATCCGTGGAAGGATCAGACCTGTATATGATCTATGTATCTGCAAGACATGGATACGAAATTGTGGGCATAAATTGCCTGTTCAAGCGAGCCTCTTCAGTATGTGGATTCCATGTTGTGATATACTAGTCAAAGAAGTGTTTAACTGACTGGATACTTGCATGATCTAACCAATCAAGGTTATCAATATTTGGTGCTTCTGGTAACCAAAGGAATCCATGTATATGTGCAGATCCTCGGTGTTGCCATTCATATCTATATCAATGGTCAATGGCTTTCAATTGTTTGACAATTACTTCATCACGAAAGATTTGAAATCTTAAGTGCAAGTATAAAGCTGTAATATGTGGATTATTGACTAAATTTTCAATAAATTGTCTTCTGTTGCTGTGTACAGCAGTTGGCTTTGTTTTTGGCAATAACTTATGCAAGTCTGGCCATTTTGTATCAACTAAGATTAAGGTAAAGAACAATGTAGGTGCACCTAACTATTCTATCATTGTTGTAAGGTCTACCGGGATTTGCTCCAAAATGCTTGTGTACCATGCAACAAGGTTGCATATCGCATGATATGATTTGGTAATTCATTTGAGGGTGTATTTCCTAAGTATTCTTTTAGATCATGAAGATTGTGTGGAAGACTATCTTCTAGATTAGTCTTAATGAACACAACAGCTGATTCTTGGGATCGATGTCTCATCATAAGATTGTAGATATAATATCTAAAGCATACATGTTGACCAAATCTTTGATCATAATATTTGATCAAGTGCAAAGCATATTCATGTAAATGTACATGCCTTGTTCTTTGCTGTAGTAGTAAAGCCATTCCAGAAGGGAAGAATGTTGGGAATGCCATTGAAAGGAGGATCTTTGTATTGTACTCATTGATAGGCGATAAACTGATTTGTGGCCAAGCAACAACGTTGTTGTTGGTATTATCTAGATGTAGGACGGTTTTTATGACATCAGGTTCTAGTATTGATGATGGTAGTTGTGGAATGAATGAGGAAGTGTTCTCCACTATTTGTTCGTCATTGTTAATATTCGGCAAAGTTGGATTATCTTGAATAACATCTTCTTGAGGTGAATGCACTGAATGCAATAGCTCTGTAATGTTAGTGCTTTGGTCTGGTAATAGATGCACTGCATCTAGATCAATGACTACATCCTTGTAGTATTGATCATGTTTCATTTTGTAAGTCAATGCATCCATGACGTGAAATCTATTCACGTAACAGTCATAAGTTAATCCTTGCAAATTGCTTCTATGGACAATAAGAATTTGTAAATGCTTAATTTGATGGGGCAATGTTATTGTAATTTTAGAAATATCTTGTGGGAAGTTAATTGTGTGGCCAGAATATTTGTATTGTCCTCCCCTTGCATGCGTTACTTGCAAAACAGGGGCAATTCTTGCTATGAGCATTTCTTCTATTTGAGAAAGAGACTTTAAAATAGAAGGTTGCTCACCTAGGTCCATGTTGTTTGATAATGAGAAATGGTGGAGGCCTTTTTCAGCACAACATCGCATGCACATAACTATGTGATTGACTTTTTTAATAGTCATGCCCACATACATTTCTTTACGAACAGTACATGGCTCTGTGACCTCCAACATATCAATCCTTTTTCTAGAAATTAGACAATGCATATTGAAATGAAGGAGTCTTTAGAGAAAGTTCAGGAGCAGTAGAATGTGTCTGATTGACATTAATTTGATCAAGACCATTGTTTTATGTTTGTAATAATTTTCCTGAGTTATTACCAAGTCTTTGTAGTGCATGACGTCTCAATTGGCGTTTCTTGGAGATATTGACTCTGTTGTTTGCATAGTAAGTTATGTTGGTCTGCCTTCTCTTCAATTTGATAGCATCAATTTCTTGAGAGCAAGGCTCGATAGATATCTAATATTTGAAAGAGAATAGAGGTATGTCAAAATTTTCATAATTGAAGATAGTTAACTTTGAAGTATGTATCAAGAATATATGAGAATTGAAAATTGCTTGATCTATGATTATGTGTTTGTAGAGGATTAGTTCTGTATGTAAAGTGGTTTTGTGATGTTTATTTGTATGTGTATTGATCTGTTCTGTTGTTTTGTTGCTCTGATTTACTCAACTTATATGTACAGATTTTTATATACATGTAAATGAAGTATACAAATACTTATACACATAGATATGCACATATATAAATATAGGTCCATATATGTGAAATGTTAGAATCATGTGTTTGTTGCTCTATATATGTGAGGTTGATATTTTGTTTGAAATGTATGGGTTTTATAAACTGCTTCACTTGAAATGTATGGGTTTTGCAAAGTCGTAAATTGACTTTGTAGTGTTCTTCTGCCTACACTTGTTGTTGTTAGTGACTTGCTTTTTCAAAAGCATTATTGTAATATAGGTATGCATAGATATACTAATTTCTGATAAATACAGATGTATGTATACATATACACATGTATATATACATATCAATTAAATATTTAAAGTTCTGTATACAAACATATGCACATATATAACTACACATATATATATTAAGAAATCTAAAACTATAAGTAATTATAGTATATATATATATATAGTGTGTGTGTGTGTGTGTGTGTGTGTGTGCATAATTCTTTGTTGTTGTTAGTTGCTTTCTTTTCTAAAAGCATTATTCTAATATAGGTATGCATAGATATAGTAATTTCTAATACATATAGATGTATGTATACATATACACATGTATATATACATATCAATTAAATATTCAAAGTTTTGTATACAAACATGTGCACATATATAACTACACATGTATATATCAAAAAGATTAAAACTATGAATAATTATAGTATATGTGTGTGTGTGTATATGTATAATTCTTTGATACATACATATGTATGTATATATATACACATGTATATATACATATTAATCAAATATATGAAAATTTGTATATATGTGTACTTAGGCGACCAATTTCTGCAAGTAGTGCATCACACTCAGCTTTGAACTCAACAGGAGAGACTTTATTGACTGTGACTTTCATCTTTGATTCCGAATTGTATGTATCAGTGGACACCAGGATTGTGAATGAATAGTGATGTGACAGAAGCCTTTTAATCACTGAGAAAGGTGTTTCTGTTGTTGTTGCATCATTTTCCAGTGCACAAAGCTCTTTTGCAGTTTTGTGTAGCAAGTGAATGCCAACGTCATCAAATGCAATGGCCCAAAGAGTACATGTGTCATCTTGTAACTTTACTGGAAAGAGGTAATTATAGTTGCAGTCTTGCATAGTCATTTCACGTCTAGGGCAGAACCAAGAATCATCAGCTTGCTACGTACATTGTTTTTTGCAAGGCCTTCCATTGACTATTAGTCGTCAAGCTGCATAATAGAAACTTTTATCAGTTACATTTACAAAACACAGAACAACCAACAAAGTAGTCTAAATTGTTTCTGGTCTGATACTCATCTTCTCACGAATTGAAGAAATAGTCATTCTACTATATTTTCCATCTATGTGGATAGTCCTGGAACAAAGGGTACAACAAGCAAAGGGTCCTTTCCTCTTAATGTTAGAGGTTCTGCCTCTGGAAAAGGTGGGTTGATATGTAATGTGGTGGCAGTTGTTATGTTTATAAGCTTTCCATTGAAATAGCCAACACAAGCATTACAAAAAGAAAGGATAACCACACTATCATTGGTCAACATGTTTTCCAATTCAAGGCCTTTTTGTTCTACCATTGGACCCCACAGGTTGATGTCAATTGTTGATCTAGATAGATCTCTAATTTTGACAACTCGCTCCTGTGTTTGACTGTCATCTTTCTTATGTATTGGAATGATATCTCCAATGTATAAAACAAGACCAATTATGTCAACCAACGTGTTATTGGTTAGATGAAACAATTCACTAATGGGCGTGAAAGGAGAATGTTGTTGATCTGCTTGTTCTACATTGCTGCAACGTTTTAGTATGGATGTATCAGATAAGATGATTTCTAAATGACTATTTAGTTTGTTGTACCTCGTGTTTACTTCCTCAATGGATCACTTTGAAAAAATATAATGTGAACCTACTTCCCCACGGTTAGAGTGTAACTGAGTTATTTCTTCAAAACATGTGACTCTAATTTCACAGCACTCTTAGTCAACAATTTCAAAGCTAAACACGTGCCCATTTTTTGTGGCTGTTCTATATGCCTTAATAGGGCATTTATGAGTAACTCTGCCTTTGATTGTCCATTTATTTTGGTATGGATTCAAAGTTTCGATAGGGCTTATATTTTCAGAAGTCGTTGTTTGTGGGAATGGCAATTCAGTAGAAAACTAAAGAGTTTGTTTAGATGTTGATGGTGTTGGGATTCCCATAGATATTGAGGGGGGGGGTGAATCAGTATCTAACCGGTGAGTTGAATTTCTTAACTTAAAACATGTAGAACATATTATAACAGTGTACCAGTAAGAAAGAAATAATGCAATAAACAATGATAAAAGCAACCACATGAAAAACACACCATAACACAATATTTTAATGAGGAAACCCGTTGTGGGAAAAACCTCAGTGGGATTTGTGACCCACAATATTCACTTACTGGCCAATAAGAGAATATTACTGCTACAAGAGGGGCCTGCACATGCAAGAAGGCCAAGTGCCTAGAGCTCACTGCTCAATTACAAAATGGAAGTCTCACTGACTTACAAAAATGGATTATATAAATCAAGTCTCTTGTACTACTTCAGAATAGCATCTATAATGCCAGATCCAGTACCGGTTTCTGCTCTGCTTCTTACATAAACCCTTAACCTATAATTTGCATAATAGGTCTGCCTAATTATATTCTCCTATCCATATGTAAATGTCCTACAATGATCTCTTATATATGAGTCATTTTACAATGTTGCCAAGTCGGCTTCTAAAGATTTTACAATAATAAACAAAATATATTATAACAAAAATCCTATCGGCCTCTGTGCCAGTATGCTTCCTTTCTTTGCCGGTGCCGGTGGTCTGAGTGCTAGTGTAGAGTCTGATCTTGCTAGTGCTGGTGTGATGCCTTACCGGTGTCATAGGATTGTAAGGTTTCCATCAATGAAAAAACCTTCAATCACCTACAATGTCTCATTGGAGTGTGCATATGCCAACAATCTCCCCCTTTGGCATTGATGTCAACAACACTCATGAGAAAATTCAAAAGTGTATCCAAAACTTGTAATCCAAAAAATGTTTCCAAAATTGAGTTACCAAAAATATAAGAGCTCCCCCTGAGTAGATAAGTCTTCTGCCAGTTATTTTCTCATACTACTACTCCCCCTTTGGCATCAATGACAAAGATTGTCAAGGTGTTAATAGAGTTATAGTCTCAACCTTGTAACTGGGTGGTTACAATTTGAAAAAGATCCACCAAAATCAAGTTTATACTTTCCATAAACTTCTTGCTATCATTTATTGTTGCCTCTGTTCTTTGAACTATATCAGTGAGGAGCTGCATATGCTCTGCCGGTGTTCTCTGTCCTTGTACTAGTGCCTCAGATATTTCCTTCCGTAATGATGCTAGATAGTCCAATCTTGGACCCAGTCTTAGTCTCAGATTCTTTTCCTTATTTACTATTCTCTCCTTTTCTCTTTCCAACTTAAGTAATTCTTCCTCAAAACTTGTTATCTTTTGTTCAAAAATTGATAATGTATCAGGTGAGTTAACAAAATTGTCAGCAAGTTTATTGATTTCATCCTGTACCTTTCTCATTTTCTTATCTATGTCAGTTGTTAGAAGGTTTGTCTTGCAGATGTCTTTATACAGAGTTTTAAGTTCCTTCAGTGAGTTGCATAGTTCCGGTAGAAGTGTGTCAAATTCTCTAGTACACTTCTTTATTTGATCTTCAAAGAATTTTTGCTTCTCAATTTCCAACTTATCCTTGAATGCCTCTTCCTTTATTTTCTCAATAGTTACTGTGTTCTTAGTGATGTACTTAGCCAAAGTGTCAAGTTGGCTTAAAGAATCCTTATTGTCTATATTACAGTTAGGAGCTATCATCTTCAAAACTGGGATTGTGTCATCTATAGCTTTATAAGCCCGTGAACTACAATTTGTCATCATTTTAATAGAATCCAAAAGTACTTTAGTTACATTTGTATATTTGTAACCTACTGAGGAGGAACCAATTTTCTGAATTCCTTCAGTGGAAGAAGTAACTAAGCTTGTGGTGACCTCTGGTAGGTCTATTTGTGTTTCCATTTCCTTAAGCAATGGTTTTTGTTCTTCTCCTATTGGCGGTGTAACTGTTTCCACATGAACCTATTCCTGTTCCGGAGCCTATTGCTCTTCTTGTCTATTTGTCTGTTGCTCTGTTTCAATCTCTGTCTGAGTCTCTACCTATTCTTTGTTGCTTTCATCTTCCATTTTTGCTTCAATATTGTCAATCTTATCAGTTGTCGGTGGCTCACTAGCCATATCTGTCTTGTCAATTGTGTCTTGATCTATCATAATGTTGACTGTTTGAGTATTAACATCTACTATGTATAGTACCTCAGGATTAGGATTTGTATCCTCTATGTCCATACTCTCATTTACCAATTGATTTTCAGTTGTTGTTACCGGTAGAGTAATCAGAGGTGGTGGGAGTAAGTTGTCTTTTACTTTGATGGTAGGTGGTCCACCAACCTTTCCTTTTCCTTTGTCCTTCTCCTTTTGGTATACCTTTATTGGTTTGGGGTTTTTGTATTCTTCCTATTTTTCCTTCTCAACAAGGAATATATCCCATGCATTTTCTATTTCCTTTGTTACCTCATTTACTCTTCCAACCATTAACTCTTCCAACCATTAATGCAATATGCCAGTGTGCAGTAGAGAATACTGACTGGTTGGCTTCTGCAATTAAATCATCTATTTCCTTAGGTGAGTTTACTAGATAAACAACAAGTAATTTTTCTATTTTGATTTTCTTATCAAGCTCTACAACAGCTTGTCTTCTTGCTTCCAGTCTTTTGAACAGTTCATCTAGTAGTTCATCTGCTACTTCCATTAAGAACTTCTTATAGATGTCCATGTGTAAAATGACACTGTTTTCAACTTGTTCTTTCTCATCTACTGACAGTGTATCATATACCTTTCCTATGTTCTTGAGTTTCCCTTCCTCTGTGATTTCATTTAGTAATTTGTCAAGAGGGGCCATGTTTTGTTTAGTCCTCTTCTTCTTTGGTGTTAGCTTTTTCTTTGGTGTTGTCTTTCTAACCAGATACCTCGCTACCTGTTGTTTTTGTCTAGTTCTTCTAGGCGAGGGTGTGGATGCCAATGAAGGATCCCTTTTCCTTACAACTCTTTTGAATGTTGCAGGCATGTCATTCTCCGAAGAAGTAGCTACCGGTGATAGGTGAGTTTCAGGTTGTAATGTTATTAACTCATCCTCAGTGATGCCAGTTTGTTTCAGTACATCTTCTTTGATAGCCTTAGCTTGTCTAGAGCCTCTTCTCACAACTGCTTCAACCTTTTTCACTATTTTCTTAGATTGAATTTGGCTTTCTATGGTCTCAGCACTACCAAATACTTCTTCCTTGGGTTCCCTGGGTGCTTCAAGAAGTGCTTTAGCATATGTCTCAATGATATGACCATCAGTCTCATAACCCATCTTTGTAACCCAAATTGTTCTTGGGATGACTACTTCCATCCAGATCTCATCCTTTTTTATCACAAAACATATATCATCCTTGTATTTGTTGACAATTTTCTGTGAGAGTCTAATTCTTTTCTTCATCCTAGCATTTAGTGCCTAAAAATACTCATGGATATTCTTTTCCTTGTTTTCACCCATGTTATTGAATAGGTCTGACAACTATTTTCCTACTGGTATATCAAATCCAAGGTTCTTATTGCCTATACCGGGAACCTTTTTGGTTATGTGTAGCATTAAGCATACAAGTAGATTACCAAACCTAAAAGTTCCTTTCTTATCCTTCTTGATTTTACCTAAATTATCAATCAACTCATCTTTTAACCATTCACATACATCAATTTTCACATTGGCTTTAACCATGTCATAAGCACTCTTTATACATAAACTGGAAACTGAGTTGAGTCGGTTTGCATGAGTTGCTTTGTACCCTAAAATCATGCTAACAAATCTTACATTTATATCGGTCACATCATTAAATCTCAAAGACCTTTTGTCTGATGTTACACCAGTTAAGTTTATTACTAGGTCATTTGAGACCTTCTTTGTCTTGTCTAGTCTGTTACCAGTGGAAGGTAACCCTGTTACAACTTTCATAGCTTCCTTGGTAATTTTGTGAATTGAATCAAGCCAAAAGAATGAACCATGTACCCTGCTCAAAACTATCCTAAACACTTCCTTGGGAAATTCTGGAATGCTAAGGATCTCAGTAAATCCTAGGGTTACAACAATTTTATGTTCAAGTTTTATATTTCCAAAATCATCACAAATAATAGTCTTATACATATTTTTGATTTCTTCATCTCCTAATTCCTGTATATTGTAATGGATGTATATTCTGGGATCTTCTGCAAAAACAACTCCTTTTGGAATTTGGGAAAATGTACCTACATTGTCATCCATCTTATCTATCTCGGGAACTAGCTAAAATATAGGCCTAGTGCATTTTATAACCTCAACTACACTAGGGTTTGCTATGAATTTAGGTGCAGAGGAGGATGCCATGATGATAAATACCTTTTTCTGCCTTAGGATGGATTGATTGCTTGAAGTGCTTTGCCTCTTTGCTTGAAATGCCTTAGCTCTAGAAATTTCGCGCTTTTCGAACTTTTGAAATCACGGTGAAGTGAAATGGAGCCAAAATCACAAATTTATAATGCTTATTTGCCATCTACCATGTTTACTGTATGCCGGTTAAGTTGTCACTTAACAATGTCTACCGGTATAGAAGTAATTTTCAACTTCTCACCATTTAACCGAGGGAATAATAGCACATGTCTCATTTGATTGCCAAACCCTCAAAGAAAATTTCTTCAATTTGATGAAGAGCTTCCTACCGGTGGAGTACTACTTTGTCCTGCCGGTGGAGCACTACTTTGTCCTGTCGGTGGAGTGTTGATTGGTTCTACCAGTGGAGGAGTATTCCCAACATTATTTAGGTTTGACTTTCTAATCCCTTATTTTGAGAATTCTTGCTTAACCTCATCAACTTTTTCTTTTCCTTTCAAACTAGAACTTTTGTTGTTTGCCGATGATCCTTTACTTCTGTAGAATTTTGCAATATGCCCAATCTTATTACATGCATAGCAAGTCACATTATTCTTCTGAATAGCTTTCTCATAACCTATGCCGGTATGTGTTCTACATTGATTAGATAGGTGTCCAAATCTTCCACAAACATAACATCTCACATTCATTCTGCAATTTTCAGAGTTATGACCAACTTTGTTGCATTTTGAACATTGACCGGTGGGTGTGTTGATGTTCTGATAATTTTTAGATCTACATTGATTTCCTCTATGACCGTACTTATTACAGTTAAAGAATTTTCCATTGAATTTATAAGCATTAGGTTGCCTTACCAGTTTGCTATGATCCTGAGTGTTTGCAGTACTAGAGCTTTCTCCTGCCTCAAAGCCAATTCCACAGGTGTCACTATTAGGTTTTTGAATCTTCAAAAAGTCACCAAGTTCTTCTGAGCTTTTCTTGAAATTTTCTTTGTGTTGATTTGCAATATCTAGTTCTCTTTCTAGGATCTCTTTCTGTCTCATTAGGTCATTGGAGTCATTCTATGTATGCATCAGATCTGTCTTCAGTAAGTCATTTTCATAGCTAAGTCTTGTGTTCTCATTTGCTGCATCACTTAGTCTTCTAGTTAATTCTTCTTCATTCTTCTTCCTGTCTTCAATTTCCTTACAAAATCTCATGGTCATGTCTTGCATCTCATTCTTCATTGTCATGTTCTCTTGTTTTAGCTTGCTTATCTGATCATTAAGTGATTCTTTTTCATCATTCTCATTTTGTATCTTTTCACATAATTCTCTTCTCTTGTTTCTTGCAATGGTAAAATTTTCTTGAAGTGCCTGAATGATATCATGAGCTACCTTTATGATCATCTTCAAGTTTGATATTTTTCAATTTCTCTGTATCATAGTCTAAGAGAGCTACTTCTAGTTACTTCATCAGATTTTCCATCTCTACCGGTGACAAGATCTTGCTCAAGCTGTTAGGCTTCTGAAAATAGAGGACCAAGCTCTGATACCAATTGTTAGGATTCCCATGGATACTGAATCAGTATCTAACTAGTGAGTTGAATTTCTTAACTTAAAACATGTAGAACATATTATAACAGTGTACCAGTAAGCAAGAAATAATGCAATAAATAGTGATAAAAGCAACCACATGAAAAACACACCATAACACAACATTTTAACGAGGAAACCCCATGTGGGAAAAACCTCGGTGGGATTTGTGACCCACAATATTCACTTACTGGCCAATAAGAGAATATTACTACTATAAGAGGGGCCTGCACATGTAGGAAAGCCAAGTGCCTAGAGCTCACTACTCAATTACAAAATGGAAGTCTCACTGACTTACAAAAATGGATTATATAAATCCAGTGTATTATACTGCTTCAGAATAGCATCTATAATGCCAGATCCAGTATCGGTTTCTGCTGTGCTTCTTACATAAACCCTTAACCTATAATTCACTTAATAGGTCTGCCTAATTATATTCTCCTATCCATATGTAAATGTCCTACAATGATCTCTTATATATATGAGTCATTTTACAATGTTGCCAAGTCGGCTTCTAAAGATTTTACAATAATAAACAAAATATATTATAACAAAAATCCTGTCCGCCTCTGTACCTGTATGCTTCCTTTCTCTGCCGATGCCAGTGGTCTGAGTGCCAGTGTAGAGTCTGATCTTGCTAGTGCCTGTGTGATTCCTTGCCGGTGTCATAGGATTGTAAGGTTTCCATCAATGACAAAACCTTCAATCACCTACAATGTCTCATTGGAGTGTGCATATGCCAACAGATGGTGTGTCCTCAAACATTATTTCTGGTTGTTGTTCTTTGAGCAGGTACACTGGTTTACCAAAGAACAGACAATCACTTTGTTTCACTTGCAAACTAAGTATTACAATAGTCGTATGAAAAGAAAATACTTCTTTCTAAATTACTCTTAATTATACTTGAAAACAATTAAATAGAGATCAAACATATCGTATTTAATAAGCATAGTTTGTTTCCTACCTTGTGTTCCATATGTATCTGCATGTATAACTCAATAACTGGACTATTGTGCCTATTTTTAGAATATCTGAATCTATCAGAATATCAAATTTAGAAGGCAAGATTGCTAACTGCATGTATGTGCCATCAGATAAGACTAATTTATGTCTATCAGTATCATCTGTGCTGTTCTGCATTTTCTGAAATGACAAAACTTGTAGCAATGCTAAAGGAAGCTCATCCCCAACATTGATAGATTGAATTGCAAAAGGGGTAGGGGCATACTCTTGTGTATTTTCCTACAAAAAATAATATGAATATAGAGGATTTAATTATAATGCTAAGAAGGTCATATATGTGCTTACTTGTTAATGTAAAGCATGTGTTAGTAGAGTATGTAATGAAACTATGTTTTTGATTAAGTAAAAGAAAGTTTTAAGGGACCCGAAACCCGATTACAATCGATAGATATTCAAGAAGGAAACAAAACAAGACAGCTGCAAAAAACTAGCAAAAAAACTAGCAACATAGAAAGGGACAACAAGAGGCTAGCAAGAAATTGGCCCCATGCCTAGCATTACAAGTAAATTAAAAACTCTTCATAGTTTCCTCAGCATTCTGTACCAAGAGCATCATCACCTTGGCCGCTTCCCTCAAGTCATTGTTTTCCTGTCCAAGCTGACTCTCTTTCATTTTGGTATCCTTCCCAATAGTGGTCTGCCTAGTTGCGCCTAGGGTTCTGGTGGGTGGGGTTGGAAGTTGGAGCATCTTCAATAATTACCAAGTTTTTATCCTGGTTTTTCCTTTCCAAATAATCCACCAACGCGTTCATATTCTAGGAAGAAACTTTAAGGACCTGGAGGCTGTGGGTCATAGGGCTTTTCATAGCCTTCTCATTACGGACAAGCCGGGTGTTGACGTTGTCTTTGTCCTCCTCTGCCTGCTCTTTCAGAGTTCTAACAACATCCTCTAGATGTTTCAGGTCCCCTTTGATCAAATCTTTCTCCACCCAGTCCTCCATCTCCATTTCCTCCTCAGCTTCACTGTTTTTTGTATCCTCATTATGTTTCCTAGAGTTAGACATTTTAATCAGCTTATTAATCTTATCTTCCAGCTCCCTTTGCTTACCCTGCATACTGGTGATGTTTTCAACAACCCATTTCTAGAAATTGAAGAATTCCAGAGTATAGTTGCGGGCGGTGTCCAAGATGGTGTTCGCAGAGTCCTTGCCCTGTTCAGTCTCCTCAGAGTTAGGGTTGTCATACTCCTTAGGATTTAGAGCATCATTCTCTCTTTCTGACCCCTTAGGGTTAGAGTGAGGGTTTTCAGAATTATCCCCTTCCTCCCCTTCACCATAGTTCTCATCCTTATTTCACTCTATTTCAGTATCAGTGTCCTTATCCTTTTCCTCTTCTTCCTCACAATGCACCTCCTTTTCCTTATGCTCTGTTTGAACTTTCCTTATTTTGTGGGTAGGGGTGCTGAGCTAATCCCCATTCGAGTCAGAATCTTTGCATTTCTCAGATATATGAGCGTTAATGATCAAAGGATCATCCTTGGTTACCCTAGCCTTATCCTTAATATGTTCATATATTAGCAGAATGAGCCCTTGGTGGGCTAAAGGGTAAGAATTGGGCTTTTTAGCATGGTCTACAAGGCTCTGATTTAGAGAGGACGCTAAATAGAAGGGCAGGGATATTTTAGCCCCATGATGGAAATGGTTCAGAATAATGAAATGATATTTATAAATTTTTGTAAATCTGCCATCCACAGTCAAATACTCCATTAAAGCCCTAAGAACTTTTTGCCAGAAAGGCTTTACCTGCTAGGGAGTGTAGTAGGAGATGTTGTCCTTCTTTGCAAGCTTGCCCTTCTCATCCTCCGACTTCGAGAAGTTTTTGAAAGCTTCTGCTGCATACTTCCGATCACTATAGAATTTAGTCCCCTCTGTCTTGAGCCTTGTGACCTCTGCAAACATATCTTCATCAATTTGCCAAATCTCCCCAAACAGGGTGACTCCATTATTACTCCAGCTTTTAGCAAAACTGTAAGACACAGAATTTCTGCTTTCGTGAAGCTTTTCCATATAGTCAGTGAAGCCGTGTCTGTGGAGCCTTCTCCAAACCTTTTGTTCACTCTTCCAAATCTCACATCCTAGAGGCTTATTCCTGTTTAGGTTACCACCCATTCTGAGCTCCAAGTAAAGATACCCACTGCTACAGTTCACAATCCACAGATAAAACTCTAAAAACTTGTTATTTCTGGAATTCTTGTGTAAGGTCTCTTTCATAGTTTTGAAATTGCTACTAATGGCTGCACAAACCCAGGTATTATTACCATTATCTTTCACACACATATGATCTTGGATATGATGCCAAAAAACACTCATAATCTGACAGTTTATCCGCCCCCAAAATCTATCTTTGGAAATAGTTCCCCAGAAATTAATCATGAGATTAACTTGACCCATTAATGTGATCAAAGTATAATTGCTCTTTAACCTCCCTTTTGATGCGAGTTTCTCCAATGTATTTGACATCCTTCTCCAAATTGACCCCTTCATTGGCTAGGATATCCGCAACCTTATTGCCCTCTCTAAAGGTATGAGTTATACTAATGCTAACATAGTTATTTAGAATATATTTAGCATTTTTAATTAAATTGGTAATATTCTAGGAAACATAACTTGTACCTTTGAGGGCTTGTATGATGTTTGAAGAGTCCCCTTCGAGCCAATTTTTTTTGAATTTGAATTCCTAAGCTAGCTGAAGGCTCTTTAGCATTGCCAAAGCTTCAGCCACATGGTTATTTTAGACCCCAAAAGGAGAAGCAAAAGCAGCAATGCAAATTCCTTGAGCATTTCTAATAACTCCTCCTCCACCAGCCTTTCCAAGGTTCCCTTTAGCAGCCCCATCAAAATTAACTTTTATCCAATTATAATTAGGAAACCGCCAAACAATGTTATCTCTCTTATTCTTATTTTCCGATCTGTAGACCTTATGCATTAGGTTCCATTCAGTGAGGATGTCTCTTTCCATATCATTCATATTAGTAATAAACCATTGCTGATTATTCTTGTGAGGAATGTTGATGTTCTCCTTTATAGCCCTACAGATTTTTCCGAAGACCACTTGAGTGTTACACTTAGCTTCCCTAACTATCCTATTATTTCTTTCTTTCCAAATGCCCCAGCAAATCATGGGGAGGGTCAAAGACCAAAGGTTCTTGATGATTTGGCATTTGGTAGGAAAATTCCATTGCCAGATAATATCCTTGATGCTCTTGTTCATGACCCAATTCACTTTTTATTTTTCCCACATTTTGCACCAAATATCCTAGGTAAAGAAGTAGTGAAAAAAGAGATGATCAAATGATTCCCCCTCCTTCTGGCATAGCTCACATCTATTAGAAAGATTGAAACCTCTTCAGATTAAATTGTCAAGAGTAAGGGTACTATTACGAGAGGCAAGCCAAAAGAAAATGCTGACTTTAGGGATCAAAATGTTGTTCCAAACTTTACTCCAAATGGGATTGCTAGTTTGAGAAAAGGTGTTTTTATAGGCTGAGGCAACCGTAAATTCACCTTTAGGATCACTTTTCCAGAGGAATACATCATCATAGCCTTTGTTAGGAGAAAAGGACAACAACTCCTTCTGGAGGGAGGAAAATCCAGAATGAATGTTATCAAGCCTAACCCACTTGTCCTCCTTCCAGTAGTCACACACCATAATCCCAAACCTCCTTTTACACTCCTCAATAATTTGACTATTATTTTGATCATAAAGAGCTTCATTCTTCATCCAAGGATCTTCCCAAAACCTTATTCTGTCACCTTTTCCAAGGACCCATCCAGCCCCATCTTTTGCCACTTTTATGGATTTGATAATGCTATTCCAGATGAAGGATCCAATAGGGATATCTTCAGAGTTAAAGACCCCTTGGATAGTCTGATTCTGAATGTATTTTTTAAACCAAATTTGATTCCAATCTTTCTTAGTATCATAGGCTCTCCATAATTGTTTAGCAAGAAGAGCTTTGTTAAAAGTTTTTAGAGCTTTAATCCCCAACCCCCCTTTGTTCTTTGGTACACACTTTGTCCCAAGCAACCAAGGGTATTCTCTTTTTTTCTTCCACTCCTAGCCATAAAAATCTCTTCTGGATTCTTTCCCTTGCTTCAACAAATTTAGCCAAGATACCAAACAGACTGAGCGCATAACTAGGGAGATTTTGAAGAGTAGCTTGAAGGAGCTGCAATTTCCCAGCTTGAGATAACATTGAGCCTTTCCATCTAGCAAGACTTTTATTTAGTTTATCAATAAACATATTCTAGAAGGAATTTGGGGGAGCTAACCCCAAGGGAAGACCCAGATAGGTGGAGGGGAGCATTTCCACTTTGCACCCAATAATTTTAGCAATTTTCTGTTGTCTTACGACTGGAGTATTCAGGAAGTAAATAGACGATCTGTCCCAAATGACTTGCTGACTAGTAGCCAAAGCATAGGAGTTAAGAGAAGGTTTGAAAGCATCAACCTCCTTGACCGAAGAATATCCCATGAGGATAGTGTCATCAACAAATTGATGATGAGTGCAGAAAACATTGGCGGAGGAAGGTTGAAGACCTTTGATAGTTTTGCTTTGTTTCAAATTGTGAATCAATCTGCTCATACTTTCAGCCAATATGGTAAAAAGGATAGGAGATATGGGATCTCCTTGTTTGAGCCCTCTTGAAGTTTTAAAAAAAATTGTCGGAGATCCATTAATCAAAATAGAGAACATAGGAGTAGTGATCAACTCTTTGATTATTTTAGTTACCTTTTCATCAAAACCAAAAGCCCCCATGATTTTGAAGAGAACATCCCACTCCACTATCCATAGAGTATTCATCTACTTTTGGACTATGCTATGAAAAAAGGGTGCATGTGGTAATGAA
The DNA here is from genome assembly GCF_030272615.1 of Cryptomeria japonica. NCBI lineage: Eukaryota > Viridiplantae > Streptophyta > Pinopsida > Cupressales > Cupressaceae > Cryptomeria > Cryptomeria japonica. Next base: position 96,052,453 of record NC_081411.1, read on the forward strand.
AAGGATAGTATGGAAAAGAGAGATGTATTGTCAAAAAAAAGAACATAAAAGCTTTCTATTTTGAAAAGGTTTGATAATTTAGCTTACCAAACTGTCAATTGTGGAGTGCTCTATCGGTTCAGAGGTGGTTGCTGGAGATGCTATTGTGCATATAGACTTTTTTTGTTTGAGACAAATCTCACAACTTAGTGTACATGCCAGTTCATGTTATGACAGAAAGTTAATTTATTTAATCCTAAAAGTTTTATTTATTGGAAGATTTGAATATTGTACAGCTCGTATGAAATAAACAAAATGTCATGCAAGGATATCGTATTTACCTGTTTGTTAGTTTCAAAATCCTTTTATATTTAATCTGATGATAAATTCTGCATCGCCTTGACTGGTATATTGACTTGTAGAATAAAGTTGATTGAGTTCCTATTATGATATTTAAAATATTCTGTTAGAATAGATTGAATTCCATAATGGGTAGAGTAATTCATTTTGATTGCTAAATATGCAACAAAATCCTACTAAATAGAAAAACTATTGCTAATTCAAATTGAGGATTGTAGTTCTTTTTTTGTATTGTGTTATTTAGTAGTTCTTTAGTTTGGGCAAGTTTAGGTAAGTGGTGAACTAAGCATATTGAAGATGGAGAAATTGTAGCTACATTAAGGTGGATTTTTTATTTATGATTTTGACAGTTAAAAGTAAATTACAAGCATGATGAATTGTATTTCTTATAACAGAATACAATCACAACACGATTTAAACTGATCAAAGGCATATATGCATAAGAACAACAAAATTAACTTAGCATAGATTAATGATGATAGATTTTAAATTTTGTTTCAAATGGTAATGAACTAATCACAATGTGATTGAAACATGTATTCAAAAGGACAATTGGTCATATGCTGACAAGCTTAAAAAACATAAAGTATCACTTAATGATTTACATATTCGAGAACGTGTTAGCAAAATATGAGTTTATCTCATCTACGGCCATTCAAAATATGAGATGAATTTGTTTGTTTCGAATGTTAATCAAAATATGAATGTAGGTTTTCAAAGACTCAATAATTACTGAAACAGAGGATCTACCCAAGCAACCTATCCAAGCTCGTTATCACTCCATTTAAATACTCTGTCTCCCAATGTGAAAATAACCGTTGGATCAATTAATTGTTCAGCACTTGGTACTGGTAGAGGCCCTGATTCGATACTATGTATGGTTGTTACAACACTACAAGATGTAGAGAGGTTTTCTATTGATTGGTTGGGTAATTTATATTCGTAGTGTTGAATTCTCTTTCTGAGGTTTCTCTTTAACTTGTTGCTCTCTTGCAACATCCTTTCAATGACATTCTTAATGCCCTCTGTTTCTTTCAATCTTCTATCCATTGTTGAAAATTGATTGTCTTAGTGTGGCTGTTTTCTGCTGGAATGACAGAATGAAAATGCATTACTAAAAAAAGTGAACATAAAAGAATAAGAGAGCTTATCTTTAAGTAGATCATATTTTTTTTTGTAAATCGTAATGAATTTACTATTGACTAATTATAAAAACTTGTAATAATTAGTTGAAGACTTTAAGTTGTGTAAATCAACTAATGAGGCAACTTTAACAAGGCATAAATCAGATGCATTTCAACAAAAGGCTATGTAAGATGCTGATGTTGGCAACATGGGTGATGGAGGGTGGATAATAAGAATTTCATGGCTTCAATAAATACTTTTTGTTGGAAAAAATACAACCTACAAAAGAAATAATTGTCAAAAAAGCACTCAATGACATTTTCTTTTAGCACATCATGCTGCATACAACAACATTTGGGATGGTGGGTGGAAGATATAGTAGCATTAGGGATGGTGGGTGGAAGACTTTAAATTTGAAGAACATCACGTAATGTTAAAAAATATATAGAAAATGATTTTTAGTCTACATAGTAATGTAACAAATATAGCATTACTAACGTTCAAAAGTTTTATGGGTTAAGTAGTGATACTTTCTTATAGTAGTAATTAACAGAAAGTCTTTATTTCTGCACATGTGCATTTGATAGATGAATTTTTCAAATGCACGATTTCACATTTTATTGTTTGTCATATCATAACATCCAACAGTGTAATGTCATTTATGCTAATCTTTGTATACTGCAATAGAGCTTAGCCATTAATGGCATTACAATGTTCTTGCTAAGATAATTAGATCCCTAAAATGTAAAAAACTTGCACCTTAGAAGAAAACTGTTCAGTTTCTTGTTACACTCTCTTGGTTATTGCTCTTCCGTAATCTTGTTAATGATTACTGTCTTTGTGGATATATAAATTTCAGAATGGATTTACATATATGTATACATGTATATATATACATGTCATTATATGTATAACTACTATGAACATGTTTAATAATTTTAATATTAATAGATGTACACACACACACACACACACACACACACAAACACATATATATAAACATTTATGTATATGTATGTATATTGTTTGTGGTAGGCAATGCTTTCACTCTGCAAGACAAGTGTTTAGTTAGACTTATTTTAGGATGTGTCCATATATATATATATATATATATATATATATATATATATATATATATATATATATATATATATATATATATATATATATATATATATATATATATATATATACAAGTATACATGTGTATATAGATGTAGATGCAGAAATCGGTACTGAATCTGGCATTGAAGATGCTATTGTAAAGCAGTACAAGTTATTGGATTTGTATAATCCACATTGTAAGTCAGTGAGACTTCCTGTAAAGCGGAAAATCACGATCGAACCCTAGTTGCTCTCCCCTCTTCCAACTCCAAGGAGAGAGAAGGGAGATTCACTAGGGTTGATGGTTTTCACTTAGGCGAGAGACTTTACATTCAAAAGAGGGGTTGAAACCCACAAGATCCAATGCCACACAATGCAAGATTGGATGCTAAATGTGTTTCAAGGGTTAAGAAAGCAAGGCTACCCTCTTTTGTAAAGAATGTGCATAGAAGAATTAAGCTAGGAATGCATAGAAAGTGAGAAAGATTCGCTTATAAACTGATATAGGAATACAGTATGAAGCTGCGGACCTGGAATTAGCAGTAAAATGTTGATACGGTGTTGTCTTGCAAATTTGAGCAAAAGTTGTTGGGACGATGGCGCCCGAGCGCCACGGTCCTCCGAAAAATCCGCGAAACGAAGGGGGATCTGTTCGTCTCTGCACAAGGATTCCAGATCTTGAATTTCAGCCGCGTACCTGCAACCTACACACAGAAAAGTGAAGATGATTGGGGGGTTAGGGATTAGGGGTTTGCCTTTAGGTCAAACCCCGGTTTTGGAATTAACCAAGAAATGAGCAATGCTGTAAATGTAAATGTCTGTAATGTAAAACAAGTACTAATACCTTGTTGTAAGGATGTTTCTATCCTTATGTGCGAAGGTATAGATGTTGTATGTTGTATGTTGTAGTAGTATGTAGTAAGTGATCTCCTCTTCAATGGTTGAATCCTTGTCTTGAATGCAACACTTAGCCTTGAATGGAGACTTGAAATGATCAATTGCTTGAAGGAATGCTTGAATGCTTGAGTATAATTTCCACACTTTTTCCATCATATCGAATGAAAGAGGAATATGTAGTTTATATACTTGTCAATTAGGGCTGATAGACTGATTTTCCCGACCTTAGGCTGACCAGGAAAGACAATTTTCCAATTTGCAAACATAAAGACCCGAAGTCCAAAAGAGACCGGGCCCAAAATAGGACCCAGGGACCAGGGCATTGGGCGCCATGGTCCTGGGGGACCAGGGCGCTGGGCGCTCTAGTCCCACCTCCCGGGACAGCAGGGTCCAAAGGAGGTTCAGGCCAGGGTGCAAGAAAATGCAGTTTTTGGTGTCATGAGCAAGTTTCGGGGTCTCCATTCAGGTTCCATGTTGCGTCGCCATCGTGAAGACCGAAAGGCAGTCGAAATTGCAAGTGTCACAATTTTAGGATGCTACATTTAGACCCACTTTAGCGGGAGTATAAGCGTACGCTGATACTTCCGGTAAAGTACAAGGAAACAACATTGAAAAACTTTCACCACGTCAAGGAGGCAAGATACACCAAGCCCCCAGTGGACTAAGGATCTTACGACTTCAATTGACAAAGTAAAAGGGAAGATCATGAGGGAGAACCATGACTGTCAGTAGTAAGGTTCCCTCACTATGAGTCATGCAAGAAAGATATCAAAAATTTTCAAGGCAAAGCTAAATTTGTCAAGAAATTTTCAAGTATCTTGAAAAGATATGAACGGGATGTATGCCCCCCTACATTAAAGCGATCGCACACGCCTCACCGGGGGTGATTGCTTTAAGGTAGTGATACATATAAGAAATGAGAAAGGAGCACGTTATCGCAAGGATTTAGCCCCCAAGTGTGAGATAAACCCAAGGATAATAGACACAAAACACAAAGCACAAGGTGACTTCGCTTTCCTCAGGGTCAGTATGCTGTATGATAATTCATGTATATGATATGTATGTATGCATAATTGTTCTTCATTCCCCAATCAAGGAAGGTCACCTAGAAGAAGGGAACACATGTGTCTTTTGAGTCAACATGAGAGAGATCGAGAGATCTCAATGCTTTGCATCGTCCTCAAGTAGACAACACTAAGGACAACAAATAGAAGAATGAGAATAACACATAGAGGAAGTAACACAAGAGAGGAGGAGAGAATCTGCTATGCTAATGTAACTAGTCTAGCACGTCATCTACCCCCCGATCTTGCTGATCAATGTTTCGGGAAGGCAGGGAATATGCTAGAGGAGGAACATTCAACACAGCAGATGGAGCTATCACAAGATCCAAACAAGGGCTATGTTCATGTTCCAAGCCACGCTATTCTTGTCTAGGAGCTAGGATAAGTGCTTTAGAAAATTTATTAGATAAATGGTTATCAATATCAACAAGTTCATATTCACTATCAGAATGAACAGGAGTAACATTTGCATCATGAATAACATTTTCATCTATATCATCATCAAGATTTATAAAAATAGGATCTTTAACTTCCACAGGATCAAGACCATCATGCATCTTATGTTTAGGAGATTTTGGCTCAATCGTCGGCTGAGGAGAAAATGGAATAATGCTTGTTGAAGGTGTTTTTGGAGATTTGAAAGTTTGAGAAGCAACTGCTTGAGCTCTAAGACGACGCTTTTGTCGGCGTTCACGTGCAGAACGATTTCGTCTAGTCTTAGTAGGAAGTGGAGAAGATTGAGGAGGAGGAATGTTCTCATCCTTATCACTTGGGTGTTTAGGTTGTGGTCTCTTAGGCTGGATAATAGGAGAAGAAGAAGGTCTCTTCTCTCTATAAAAAGAAGGAGGAGGGACTGATCCATACAAAGGAGGAATATTTGGTTTAGGAAGAAGACCAAGTCCATCATGACGAGGAGGTATAGGTCTACTCTTAGAAGGTTTATTAGGCATAGACATAATCACATCCATGGGAACGGGTTGGGAATCTTCTTGAGGAAAGACATTAGTTTTATCTTTCAAAGGAAGAACTTCCTTCTCAAGAATGATAGGAATATCAAGTTTAGGTGTTCTAGGTTCACTTAGAGATAGGATCATATCTGTTTTCCACTTTTGATAAGATTTGAAAAGATGATCACTTCACGGAGGAAGAGATTGGAATTGTTTAGGCCAAAAGTAATCAATAGGAACGCTAGAAGTTCTTTCAGCTGGTTTAAAGAGACTATGATTGACAGTAACAATTTCACCATTATGGGGAAATTTCAAACACTTATGAATAGGAGAAGCAATAGCTTTCATGGAAGATAGCCAAGGATAGCCTAGCTTCACACGAAATTGTTCGGATGAAGGAATAATAGCAAAGTTCACATCAAGGGATTTGTTATGGACCTCAATAGGCAATGTAATAGAACCAATTGCAGGAGAAGAAAATGCATCAAATAGTTTCACAATCACATCTGTTTTGTCATATATCACATGATTCAATTGCAAAGTAAAAAGAAATTCTTCAGTAATAACATTAATCATGCACGAAGGATCAATAAGCACTCCACGGCAAGGTGTATTCTTGACTTTTGCAACTATGTATAAAGGACCATCAGGTACCCTAATGGTTTCACTGGAATCAAATGTGATGGAAGGTTCTTTAGGGATTTTCTGCTGCTCTACAAAGTTAATCACATTAGGAGTCATAGACACAAGACCATCAGATGAGAGAGAGGAATCATTAGCCTCAATTGCATTAGAGGTATGAGAAGGTAATGGATCAGTGAAAATCTGAAGATTTTGATTAGGAGGAGCTACAGATGTATTGCCTTTATCATTCACTCCAGAAACAGAAATAGTATTATTATCAATCAAATCTTGAATTTTACCCTTTAAAGAAAAACATTTTTCAGTATCATGCCCAGGCTGACGATGAAATTGACAAAAAGCTTTGTTATCAAAATAAGGTGAAGTAATCTTTGCAGGATCTATTTGCCTTATAGGAGGAAGAGTAAGCACATTTTGTTCCAATAACTTATTCATAATACTATGCAATGATTCATTCAAAGGAGTATACTTTCTTTCTTTCTTGAAAAATTTAGAAATAGGAGGCACACCTGATGTTGCATTCACATTGTTGTTGATGATGTTTTCATTGAATTTGATGGAATCTCTATTCGGTTTAAACTTCCCAAATGGTTGTTGACTGCTATCACCCTTATCACTCGGAGCCATAGGATGTGATTGTTCCATTTGACTCACAGTCAGTTGATAATTGTGAAGAGTTGCACACAACTGTTGGAAAGAAGTAAACTCAGAAAACAGGAGTTTGTCTTGAATATCTTTTTGTAAATTAGAAATAAAGATTCTTTGAATATCATTGTCAGGCACTAGAAAAGAAATTTGAGCATACAAATGCTTATATCTACCAATGAAATCAGTAACTTTTTCTTTAACACCTTGTTTACAATGCATTAAATCAATCAAAGTAACTTTAGGACTTATATTGTTTTGAAATTGTTGAATGAAAGCATTTGCAAGTTGTTCGAAAGAAGTAATAGAATAGGAAGGCAACGAGCAATACCATTGTAGGGCTTTGTCTCTTAATGTTCTAGTAAACAGTTTTGCAAACAACCTTTGGTCATAAGCAAAATCAGTACATATTGTTTGAAAGGTCTTAACATGTGTTAGAGGATCACCTTTACCATTATAAAGCTCCAAATGTGGGATTTCAACATGTTTAGGAGGGATAGCTCGAGCAATGTCAAGAGAAAGTGGGCTCGCAACATCAAATGTGGGCACACTAAACTTAGATTGATTCATAGAGGCAATTTGTTGCTGTAAAGAAGAGACAGTTTGTGCAAGATTGTTAATGGTCGCTTCAGTCGAAGAATTCATATTAGATGTGTTAGATTGAGATGGAGGTGTTATGTTATTGAAAGAAGGTAAAGAGTAAGGTGGTGGGACTCTATGATAATTAGTCATAGGAGATGATTGGACAGGAGGAACACTACAAGGAGGAATGGAATGGTTAAACGAATTGCCCCCTTGCATCATGTTCATTTGTGGAGATGTAATAGGAACACTCATTGAAGGGATGAATGAAGAAATCGGATTGAATGAAGGAAGAGGGTTAATTGAAGAGGAAGGATTGCCCCCATGACTGGGGATCATAGGAGGAATGTCTTGTGTAGAAGTAGCCATTATGTTTGATGTAAAGGTAGGTATGCTAGCAATAGAAGTCATCAAAGGAATAGAATGATTGAGTTGAGTAGGAGGTTGTGTATAACCCAAATTTTCAGCACAACTCTTCATAGGCATCACATTTGAATCCACAATGTGTGCAATACCACGCAAAATATCAATTCCATTCTTATCACTTTGAAGCATATGTTTTAGACCCTCAATTAATGGAAGAGCTTGACTATCAGGGTATTCTTGAGACATCCATTGTCGAAAATTATCAAATTGGTTATCCAATTTCGAAAGTTGTTCTTCAGAAACCTCATGGAGAGCTTCTTCATCATTAGGAGGATTAGAGGAATTACCCATGTCCTCGTTAAAAAGGCTATTCAAATTAGGTTCCATCTCCTCAGTAGTTAAACCTCGGAAAGACTTAATTCTACGGCTTCATCTAACGGGAATAGTGTAAGTAGGGCTTATTGTTGTTAAACTCATGCACTAGAGAGAGAGAAAGTTTTGAATTTAGAGGTAGCAATTTTCAGTAAAATCAGCCAATCTTCCGGATTTAAGCTGTTAAATACAATCAGGACAATCTCTCGAAATTTCAGAAAAAATGTCAGGGACCGTGGCGCTTCGGAGTACACACGGTCCCAGCAACTTTTTTCGAAATTTGCAGGGATGAAAGTTATGATGATTTTAGAGCTAATCTGAAAAAATTGAGTGATTTTACGATCTGTAGATAGGCCAAATTAAAGTTGCAGTCTCAAAATTGAACCCTACCAAGATTGTCAAAAAATGCAAAAATTTGAATTTTGAAAAAGAGAGGGAAACTGAAATTTTGAATGTTATGATTTTAGAGGGAATGTCAAGAGCAATGCAAATTTTGAAATTTAAAAATTGACTCAATTTCATGCAAAATTCAATTTTGAAAGCGGAAATTAAAGTTGTTGTAATTAAGCACTTAATTTCAAAAGTCACAAATTGTAAGAATTTGAATAAAGCACTGAAATTTCGAATGAATGCAAACACACTTTTTAGATGTAGGACAGTAAGAACACAATTTTGACACAAAATTTCAATTTCGATGATTTTTGAATGTTTAGAAGCCTTAATCCAAGCAATCACAAGACCAACTTTGACTGTAATTTTGAAAGTGTTAGATTTGATAAAATCAGCCAAAATTCTGGATTTTAGCAGGAAAATACAGTAAGATCTAGCTCCCGAAATTTCGGAAAAAATGTCAGGGACGATGGCGCTCGGAGTGCACACGGTCCTCGCAACTTTTTTCCAAATTTTCAGGGATGAAAGATATTGTGATTTTATTGCGGAATCCAAAGTTACAGCTGATTTGGAGATGTTTTGATCAGTGAAATTGTCGGACAAAGGTTGAATCAAGAGGGTTTCAAAAATTAGGGTTTTGACACTTAACCACTTAATTTTTAGAATTAAAGCACAAATATGAATTGATAATTTGTAATAGAAGGGCAGATCTGAAACAAGCATTAATAATTAAACATTTCACAAGTTTAATTACTTAAAAAGGAAATTTAGGGTTTTTATGCAATTAAACTCTAAAATTTTGCAAAAGATCAAACATGGAAATGTAATCAAGGAATCCAATTTTCAGATCTAACTATGAATAATCAGAAAGGATGTTCACGTCGGGTTCAGCAAAATGTAAAGCGAAAAATCGCGATGGAACCCTAGTTGCTCTCCCCTCTTCCAACTCCAAGGAGAGAGAAGGGAGATTCAATAGGGTTGATGGTTTTCACTTAGGGGAGAGACTTTACATTCAAAAGAGGGGTTGAAACACACAAGATCCAATCCCACACAATGCAAGATTGGATGCTAAATGTGTTTCAAGGGTTAAGAAAGCAAGGCTACCCTCTTTTGTAAAGAATGTGCATAGAAGAATTAAGCTAGGAATGCATAGAAAGTGAGAAAGATTCTCTTATAAACTGAGATAGGAATACAGTATGAAGCTGCGGACCTGGAATTAGCAGTAAAATGTCGATACGGCGCTGTCCTGCAAATTTGAGTAAAAGTTGTCGGGAGGATGGCGCCCGAGCACCATGGTCCTCCGAAAAATCTGCGAAACGAAGGGGGATCTGTTCGTCTCTGCACAAGGATTCCAGATCTTCAATTTCAGCCGCGTACCTGCAACCTACACACAGAAAAGCGAAGACGATTGGGGGGTTAGGGATTAGGGGTTTTCCTTTAGGTCAAACCCCGGTTTTGGAATTAACCAAGAAATGAGCAATGTTGTAAATGTAAATGTCTGTAATGTAAAACAAGTACTAATACCTTGTTGTAAGGATGTTTGTATCCTTATGTGCAAAGGTATAGATGTTGTATGTTGTATGTTGTAGTAGTATGTAGTAAGTGATCTCCTCTTCAATGGTTGAATCCTTGTCTTGAATGCAACACTTAGCCTTGAATGGAGACTTGAAATGATCAATTGCTTGAAGGAATGCTTGAATGCTTGAGTATAATTTCCACTCTTTTTCCATCATATCGAATGAAAGAGGAATATGTAGTTTATATACTTGTCAATTAGGGCTGATAGACTGATTTTCTCGACCTTAGGCCGACCAGGAAAGACAATTTTCCAATTTGCAAACATAAAGAACCGAAGTCCAAAAGAGACCGGGCCCAAAATAGGACCCAGGGACCAGGGCACTGGGCGCCATGGTCCTGGGGGACCAGGGCGCTGGGCGCTCTGGTCCCACCTCCCAGGACAGCAGGGTGCAAAGGAGGTTCAGGCCAGGGTGCAAGAAAATGCAGTTTTTGGTGTCATGAGCAAGTTTCGGGGTTTCCATTCAGGTTCCGTGTTGCATCGCCATCGTGAAGACCGAAATGCAGTCGAAATTGCAAGTGTCGCAATTTTAGGACGCTACACTTCCCATTGAGCAGTGAGCTCTAGGCACTTGGCCTTCCTGCATGTGCAGGCCCCCTATTGTAAGTAATATTCTCTTATTGGCCAGTAAGAAAATATTGTGGGTCACAAATCCCATCGAGGTTTTTCCCACACCGGGTTTCCTCGTTAAATCATTGTGTTATGGTGTGATTTTCATGTGGTTGCTTTCATTTCTATTTATTGCATTATTTATTGCTTACCGATACACTATTATAATATGTTCTACATGTTTCAAGTTGAGAAATTCTATTCACCCCCCCTCTCAGTATCTGTGGGAATCCTAACAATTGGTATCAGAGCTTGGTGCTCTATTTTCAAAAGCCTAACAGCTTGAGGAAGATCTTGACATCGGTAGAGATGGAAAATCTGATGAAGCAACTTGAAGGAGCTCTCTCAGGCTATGATTTAGAAAAATTGAAAAACATAAAACTTGAAGATGATCTAAAGGCAGCTTAGGATATAATTCAAGCACTTCAAGAGAAGAGAACTTTGTGAAAAGTTGCAATTTGAAAATGATGAAAAGGAAACCCTTAATGATATGATAGGCAAGTTGAAGCAAGAGAACATGACATCAAAGAATGAAATGCAAGATATGACTATGATATTTTGTAAGGAAATTGAAGATAGAAAGAAGAATGAAGAAGAATTGACTAGAAGACTAAATGATGTTGAAAATACAAATACAAGACTTAGATATGAGAATGACTTATTGAAGACAAATTTGATGCATACACAATGACTCAAATGAACACATGAGATAGAAAGAAATCTTGGAAAGTGAATTGGCAACTGCAAATCAACACAAAGATAAACTCAAGAAAAGCTCGAAAGAACTTGGTGACTTATTGAAAAATCAGAAACCTAATGGTGACACTAATGGACTTGGCTTTGAAGTTGGTGAAAGCTCTGGTACTGCAAGCACTCAGAATCACAACAAACTGGTAAGACAACCTAATTCGTATAAATTCAATGGCAAATGCTTTAATTGTAACAAGTATGGTCATAGAGAAAATCAACGTAGATCTAGGAATTATCCAAATATCAACACACCCACCGGTCACTGTTCAAAATGCAACAAAGTTGGTCATAACTTTGAAAATTGCAGAATGAATGTAAGATGTTATGTCTGTGGAAGATTTGGACATCTATCTAATCAATGCAGAACTCAAATTGGCATAGGTTATGGCAAAGCTATTCAGAAGAATAATGTAAGTTGTTATGCATGTAACAAGATTGGGCATATTGCAAAATTTTGTAGAAGCAAAGGATCACTGACAGACAACAAAAGTGCTAGCTTGAAAGGAAAAGAAAAAGTTGAAGAAGTCAAGCAAGAATTCCCAAAACATTGGATTAGGAAAGTAGATCTAAATGTTGGGAATACTCCTCCACCAATAGAACCAATCAACACCCCACTGGTAGGACAGAGTGATGCTTCACCGGTAGGACAAAGTAGTACTCCACCGGCAAGAAGCTCTTCATCAAATTGAAGAAAGTTTCTTAGAGGGTTTGGCAATCTAATGACACATGTGCTATTATTCCCTCGGTTAAGTGAGAAGTTGAAAAATTACTTCTATACCGGCAGACAATGTTAAGTAATTACTTAACCAGCATACATTAAATGTGGTAGGTGGTGAAATAAACATTATTAATATAAGGTTTTAGCTCCATTTCACTTCACCATGAATTCAAACACCCGAAGAACGCGAAATCTCTAGAGCAAAGGCATTTCAAGTGAAGAAGCAAAGGATTTCAAGCACTCATCCACCCTAAGGCAGAAAAAGGTATTTATCATCATGGCATCCACCTCTGCACTTGAATATATAGAAAACCCTACTGTAGTCAAGGTTATAGAACGCCCTAGGCCCGTATTTCAACTAGTTCTGGAAATAGCAAAGAAAGATGACAACTCAGGTGCATTTTCCCAAATTCCAAAAGGAGTTGTTTATGCTGAAGACCCCAAAATTTTCATCCATTGCAACATAGAGGAATTAGGAGATGAAGAAATTAAAACCATGTTTAAATCTGTCATATGTGATGCTTCCAGTAATGTAAAAGATGAACATAAAATTGTTGAAACCCTAGGATTTACAAAGATCCTTAGCATTCCTGAATTCCCAAAGGATGTGATTAGGATAGTCTTAAGCAGGGTTCATGGAGAATTTTTCTAGTTAGATGCAATCTACAAAATTACCAGGGAAGCTGTCAAAGCAGTGACAGGGTTACCCTCAACCGGTAAAAGGCCAGACAAAACCAAGAACGTTTCAAATGACCTGGTTACTAGTTTAACTGGTGCTACATCTGATAAAAGGTCCTTAAGAGTAAATGATGTAACCGACACCAATGTAAGGTTTGTCAGCATGATATTAGGGTATAAGGAAACTCATGCAAACCGACTCAACTCAGTTTTAGGTTTGTGCATTAAAAGTGCTTATGACATGATCATAGACAATGTAAAGATTGATGTATGTGAGTGGTTGAAGGATGAATTAATTGACAACCTAGGCAAGATTAAGAATGATAAGAAAGGAACTTTTAGATTTGGAAATATGCTAGTAAGCCTAATGCTACATATAACCAAACAGGTTCCGAGTGAACTCACAAAGATGGTTCCCACTTTTTGGTACGTCCTGATTTTTGCTGAAATCATACATTTTTTAGAAAATATAATGATTTAAGCTTTAAAAGGTCCCATTTTAAGTAATTAATTGAAGAGAGTTAAATCAAAGGCTCTTAGATCAAAATTTCTTGGAGAGAACCTCTCTACTTCTAAATCATACTTGCAATGGAGTCTCCTTTGCATCTATCAAATGCTGATAAAAAACCAATTTTAAATTAGCTTTTGGGGGGTCAAATTAATTCATTTAAAAGTTTTTTTTTGAAAGTCTTTATTCCTTATTATAAGCTTTCCAAATAGTATAACTTTTAGTATATTTAATTTCATTAATATATTTTTATTTTATTTCTTATGAATGTAGGTTTTTCACCGAACATGAACTTCTTTGTTCAATGCATTGGGAAAAATAGTAAACTAATTCAAAAAAAATCTGAAAAATATCTATGCACTAGGTATTGATGTTTTCTTTCTAACAAAAAAAAGAAAATTGAATTTTGATATATATAGACCAAGTTATGTGTTCAAACGTACAACTATATCTAAATTATAATTAGTCAAACTTAAAAACTTAATAAAATGAAAAATATTCAACACATCACTATCAAACCAACTGCATGCCCTGGTTATTGATGTTACAAACCAAAATTCAAAAGAATTAAGTTTTTATCATTTATAGAAAAAAAATTATGCATTTCGAGATACACATCACTCTTAAAAAATGTTGTTTGCTGTAAAAAATTACTTTTTGAGGGAAATGGAAAAATCAATAAAATTTTATTCAAACAAATTTGAAAAAAATATATTTAGAACCTACAAACAAGATGTTAAAAATCACTAGTTTATATCATCTTCAAATTCTTAATGGTTTAAAAGTTATAGGTGTCGGAAAGTGAAGGTTTTTTTTAAAATATTCATATAAGTGTCAAAGTTGGTCAAAAAGTGGGAACCAATATTGCGAGTTCACCCTTCCTGTTATAGGCTACAAAGAACTTGGATTTGATTTACTGGTAGGTAAACAACTAAGAGAACTATTCAATAATATAGGAGAAGATAAGGAACAAAATATAAATGACTATTTTCAAGCATTTAAGGCCAAAATGAAGAAGAGAATCAGATTATCACAAAAGATTGTTGACAAATACAAGAAGGAAATTTGTTTTGTGATTAAGAAGGATGAGATCTGGGTGGAAGCAGTGATCCCTAGGATAGTTTGGGTAACAGAAATGGGTTATGAGATAGATGATCTAATCATTGAAACATATGCTAAAGCACTTCTGGAAGCACCCAGAAAACCAAAAGAAAAAGTCTTCTATAATGCTAAGACCATAGAGAGCCAAATTCAATCAAAGAAAAATGTCAAAAAGGTTAAAGCTATTGTGAGAAGAGGTTGTAGAAAAGCTAAGGCAATAAAAGAAGATGTACTTAAGAAAATCGGCATCACTGAGGCTGAGTTAGAAACACTTGAACCTAAAACTCACCTATCACCGGTATGCACATCTTTGGAGAATGACATGCCTGCAACTTTCAAGAGAGTTGTAAGGAAAAGAGATCCCTCACCGGCAACCACACCCTCACCTAGGAGGACAAGACAGAAACAACAAGCAATGAGATCTCCGGTAAAGAAAACTACACCCAAGAAGAAGTTGACACCTAAGAAGAAGAAGAAGACAAATCATGACATGGCCCCTCTAGACAAATTGCTAAATGAAATAACAAAGGAAGGCAAACTAAAGAATGTAAAGAAATTGTATGATACTTTTACTGCAGATGAAAAAGAATAAGTAGAAAACAGTGTTATTCTGCATATGGATATGTGTAAGAAGTTTTTGTTGGAAGTAGTAGATGAATTACCTGAAGAACTATTTAAAAGATTAGAAGCAAGGAGACAAGCAGTAGTAGAACTTGACAAGAAAATCAAGATAGAAAAGCTACTTGTTGTATACCCAGTAAACTCACCTAAGGAAATTGATGATTTAATTGTTGAAGCCAACTGGTCAGTATTTTCTACTGCACACTAGCACATTGCATTAATGGTTGGAAGAATCAATGAGGTGACTAAGGAAATAGAAATTGAATGGGATATTTTCTTAGTAGAAAAGGAAAAACAGGAAGAATACATGAGCCCCAAACCTTTAAAGGTATATCAGAAGGAAAGAGACAAGGGTAAAGGTAAAGTTGGTAGACCACCTAGTATCAAAGTTAAAGACAACTTACCCCCACCTTCTTTGATTACTCCACCGGTAATAACAACTACTACAGAAGATCAAACAGTAGCTAAAAGTATGGATGTAGAGGATGTCAATCCTAATTCTGAAGTCTTATATACAGTGAATGTTGATACACAAAAGATCAACATTGTGGTAGACAAAGATACAACTAGTAAGACTAAAATGGCTAGTGAGTCACTTGTAGCTGAGCAAATAGATAACACTCAAAAGAAACTGGTAGATGATAACTCAGGAGAACAGGTAGAGACACGGACTCAGACTAAGACGGGGCTAAAATCAGAGAAACAGATAGAGCAACAGGCTCCAGAACAGAAACAGGAACAAATTCATGTGGAAACAAAGAAACCGACAAGTAGAGAAGTACAAAAACCATTGGCTAAGGAAATGCAAACATAGACAGACCTACCAGAGGTCAATACAAGCTTTGTTACTTCCACCACTGGCAGTATTTTGAATATAGGATCCTCATCAGTAGGCTTTAAAGCAACTAATGTGACTCAAGTACTCTTAGATTCAATTAAGAGGATAACGGATTGCAGCTCTCAAGCCTATAAGGCTATAGATGATACAATTCCAATTTTGAAGAGATTAGCTCCTAATTGTAACATAGACAATAAGGATTCATTAAGTCAAATTGAAATTTCATCTAAGTATATCAATGAAAACATAGTGACAATTGAGCAAGAGGCAATAAAGGATAAAATGGAAATTGAAAAACAAAAATTCTTTGAAGATTAGATAAAGAAGTGTACAAGAGAATTTGACACACTTCTACCAGAATTATGTAATTTACTAAAAGAATTCAAGACCTTGTATAGAGACATATGCAAGACAAATCTACTAACAGTTGATATAGATAGACATATGAGCAAGGTACAGGATCAAATAAACAAACTTGCAGACAATTTTGGTAACTCACCAGATACACTATCAATTTTTGAAAAGAAGATAACAAATTTTGAGGATGAGTTACTAAAGTTGGGAAGAGAAAAGGAGAGAATAGTGGATAAGGCAAAATTTTTAAGGCTAAACCGAGTCCAAGATTATACTATCTAGCATTCATGCGGAAAGAGATATCTGAGGCACTTGTACAGGGACAAAGGACACCGATAGAACACTTGCAACAACTCACCGGTATAGTCCAGAGGACAGAGACAACTATCAAAGATACTAAAAAGTTTATGGAGAGCATAAACTTAATTTTGGCTGCTCTATTTCAAATTGTAACTACCCAGTTACAAGATTGAAACTACAAACTCTACTGACATCTTGACAACCTTTGTTATTGATGCCAAAGGGGGAGTAGAGGTATGAGAAAATTCAAATATCACAGGAATCACATGCTCAGAGGCAGCACACATTTTTGGTAACATTTTTTGACTTCACATTTTTGGATAACACTTTTGAAATTTCTCATGAGTGTTGCCATCAATGCCAAAGGGGGAGATTGTTGGCATATGAACACTCAATGAGACATTGAAGATGATTGAAGGTTTTGTCATTGATGACAACCTTACAATCCTATGGCATCGGCAAGGCACTACATCGGCATCAATAGAACACACTTTACACCAGCACTCAGGACACCAGCACCGACACAGAGAAAGGAAGCATACTGGCACAGAGGCCAATAGGATTTTTGATATATTATATTTTGTTTATTATTGAAAAACTTTGTAAGCCGACTTGATATCATTGTAAAATGACTTATATATATAAGAAGTCATTGTAGGACATTTTGTAAGTAGGATAAGGATAAGGAAAATTATTAGGCAGACCTATTATGCGAAATATAGGTTAAGAGGTATATGTAAAGAATAGAGTAGAACTGGTACTAAATCTAGCATTGAAGATGCTATTGTAAAGTATTACAGGTTATTGGATTTGTATAATCCACATTGTAAGTCAGTGAGACTTTGCATTGAGCAATGAGCTCTAGGCACTTGGCCTTCCTCCATGTGCAGGCCCTCTATTGTAAGTAATATTCTCTTATTGGCCAGTAAGAAAATATTGTGGGTCACAAATCCCACCGAGGTTTTTCCCACACCGATTTTCCTCGTTAAATCATTGTGTTATGGTGTGATTTTCATGTGGTTTCTTTCATTTTTTTTTATTGCATTATTTCTTGCATACCAGTACACTGTTATAATATGTTCTGCATGTTTCAAGTTGAGAAATTCTATTCACCAGTTAGATACTGATTCACCCCCCCCTCTCAGATTCTATGGGAATCCTAACACTTTCATCATCAAGTTAAACATCTCTGCAGTTGGAAATTGATGTATGTTTAATGTTCTGTGGTGTCATATCCTCGATTTTTAGCATTGTTCTGTTTGAGAATAGTTTCACTCCACAAGGTAAGTGTTTATTTGTACAGTTTATTTCGTTTGTAAATATATATTTTATACTATGCTTATGTTTTTGTTTCGAGTCCTTGTAGGGTTATTACAATGTTTGTGTTGTTCTACTTTTTGTTATCCTTTGTTTTTGGCATTGTTTTGTTTCTTAATGCTTTTATTCTGCAAGGTAAGTGTTTATTTGTAGAGTTTGTTTTGTTTGTAAAGATTTTGGACATCAATACTTTCACTCTGCAAGGCAAATATTTATTTTAAAGTTTGTTCCATTTGTAATGCATTTTTTTATAGTGTGCTTATGTTTTTCCGTGGTGTGCTTGTAGGGTTCTTACTTTGTTATGGCCACTTCAAACTCTAAAATGTAATTTGTTTTGTTGTTGTAAGTATTTTTCTCTACAAATTTTCTTGTAACAATGGATTTAGTTGCCGAGTTAGGTTTTCTTCTGGCTATGATTGTTTTGTTGATGTGGTTTGTGAGCTTCTCGCTATGAATGGTTTTAGTCTGCAAGTTAAGTGTTTATTTTAAAGTTTGTTTCATTTGTAATGCATTTTTTTTAGTGTGCTTATGTTTTTCCGAGGTGTGCTTGTAGGGTTCTTACTTTGTTTATGTTGTTTAACTATTTGTGGACATCACTACTTTTAGACTGCAAGGCACCTATTCACTTTTACAGGCATTAGGGTTTGTGAATGTGTTTGGTCAGTGTCTCTCAGGTATTGGTTTTTTGTCATCAAGTTAAATATCTTTGCAGTTGGTAAGTGTTGTATGTTTAATGTTTTATGTTTGCTTTGAGAAGGATTTTACTCTGCAAGGTAAGTGTTTACTAATGTTTCTATTGCATTGCTGTTAATTTACAACGTTATTTATGTGATTAGTGTTGTCTTCACATGAAGGCTTTCATTCTATAACATAATTAGACTTTTATCTATAAATCCTAGAGATTTCAGAATGGAGTTATTAAAACAGAGATTTGATAAAACTATATATATATATACATCTGTACATGTCTATATATATACATGTATATATATGCATACATGTGTGTATATATATAGATATATACATGCCTATACGTACATGTATATATATATATATATATATATACATTTGTATATGTACATATACATATATCAGTACTACGGACCATTGTAAGAAAAGTAATTATATATATGTACATCATGTACATACGTACATGTCCACACACACACACACACACACACACACACACACACACACATATACACATGCATATATGTACATATACATATATCAGCACTACGAACCATTGTAAGAAAAATAATTATATATATATGTACATCATGTGTATATATGTACATGTATATATATATGTATATATATATATATGTATATGTATATATATATATGTATATATATATATACACATATATATATGTATATATACATATATATATATACATATATATACATATATATATACATATACATATATATATACATATACATATATATATATATGTATATATATATATATATATGTATATGTATATATATATATGTATATGTATATATATATATGTATATGTATATATATATATATATATATATATATATGTATGTATATATATATATATGTATGTATATATATATATATATATATATATATATATATATATATATATATATATATATATATATATATATTAGCACTCTGAAAATTTATTTACACCAAAATAACACAGATTTTGTAAACAATGACACATTCTAAACACCAAAATAACACGAATTATGTAAATAATGACAAATTCTGAGCATCGTAACATCTACAAACTTTTTTAACAAACTAACAAATATAAAATTTTGTAAGAACATAAAATAAATGTTCAGAGCTAACATATATTTATGTATAGTAATTAATGTATGAATTTTATATTTGATTAGGTGCATAGCTTTGGAAAGGATCTTACCTTCCACATATTAAATTTTAATAGATAAGCACCTTATTGAAGAAATCAGAGCCCTAAAACGTAACATCACTAAGAACCTCCCACCAACAACGATGAAAACATTAAACATGGAAAACCTATAAATGAAGCATACTTGAAAAAGAAGGAATTAAGAAGTTTGCACTTGCCTTGCAGAGCAAAAGGATTCACAATCACAAAGAATAAAACAACAACAATAACCCTGCAAATTAACAGGATTAGAAAAGAGCAATAACCGAGAAATATCCACAAATAAAAAACACAGACCGACAAATTAGAAACCCAAAAAAGGATACTTGCCTTGCAGACTGAAAGGTTTCAGGCCAAGGAAAAATTCTAACCAAAGTTCTCTACAATAAGCAATAGAGACCGAGAAATTAGAAGCCAAACAAAGAACATTTGCCTTGCAAAGTGAAAGTATTGACATCCAAAATCTTTACAAACAAAATACACTATAAAAATAAACACTTACCTTGCAGACTAAAAGCATCGACAAACAAAACAATGCCAAAAATAGAGGATATTCAAGCAAAGAACATTAAACATACAACACTTAGCAATCGTAATCCTAATTAACTGGGTCGCGAAAGAGAAATAACCGAGACAAAAATACCAAATAGCTTCACAAACCCTATTACCTTTTAAAGTGAACAATACCCTTGTAGAGTGAAAGTATTGACGTCCACAAAAAGTGGAACAACACAAACAATGTAATAATCCTGCAAGGACACAAAACAAACACATAAGCACAGTATAAAAAATATATTTACAAACAAAATAAACTGTACAAATAAACACTTACCATGCAAAGTAAAATGGTTCACAAACAAAATAATGCTAAAAACCGAGGATATGAAACCACAGAACATTAAACATACAACACTTTCCAATTACAAAAATATTTAACTTGATGACAAAAGAACAGTAACCGAGAGAGAGAGAAATAACAACTTCACAAACCCTAATACCTATAAGAGTGAATACTTGCGTTGTAGAGTAAAAGCAACAAAGTAATAACCATGCAAGTACACTACAATAATACATAAGCACACTTTAAAAAAGCATCTTTACAAATGAAATAAACTTTAAAACTAAACACTCACCTTGCAGTGTAAAATCCTTATAAAACAGAACACCGAACATTAAACATACAACACTTACCAACTGCAAGGATATTTAACTTGAAGATGAAAGAGCAATAACCGAGAGAGACCGAGCAAACACCTTCACAAACCCTAATACTTGTAAAAGTGAACAGGTGCCTTGCAGACTAAAAGTAGTCACACCCACAAACAGTTAAACAACATAAACAACGTAAGAACCCTGCAAGCACACCACGAGAAAATATAAGCACACTATAAAACAATGCATTACAAATTAAAAAAACTTTAAAATAGACACTTACCTTGCAAAGTAAAACCACTCACGACGAGAAGCTCAGAAACGAGAC
This sequence comes from Cryptomeria japonica, assembly GCF_030272615.1. Taxonomy (NCBI): domain Eukaryota; kingdom Viridiplantae; phylum Streptophyta; class Pinopsida; order Cupressales; family Cupressaceae; genus Cryptomeria; species Cryptomeria japonica. Next base: position 96,073,671 of record NC_081411.1, read on the forward strand.
CAACAAAATAGTCACAGCCAGAAGAAAACCTAACTTGACGACTACATCCAACATTACTCAAAAATTTGCAGAGCAAAATATTTACGACAACAACAAAGCAAATTACATTTTAGGGTTCCAAGTGGCCATAAAGAATGTCGACATTCATGCACACGGTCGAGGACGAAAAACATTAAAGACAACATCACTTTGAAAAAAGGGCGCATGCACGGATGCCACCACAAGCGGACAACTGACCACGAAAAACAAACCCGAACAGACCCATCATCACGCGGGGGAAAACATCGGTGAACGCACATGTCACCACGTGGGGGAAAACACCGATGACAAACATTTTGGTGGTCACCGAAATGTCTTGCACTTTCGCAGCGGGATTCTCCCACTAAAAGCCTATCGACTTAATTACATAAGCAAATATAAAAAATATAAATTTATTATAAAAGTGTATATTACATAAGCAAATATGTATATAAATTGAATTTATGAAATAAAAAAACATAATTAAAATTAAAATATTATATATTACTTTAAATAATCTAAATTAATTTTCAACTTTTAAAAATAAATAAAATCGTTATAATTATTTATAATATATTTATATATAATATTTAAAAAAAAATTAATAAAAAAATGTAATCATATATCTTAACTTTAATTATAATCTATAATTTAAATAAAACTAACAATCTTAATAAAATATTATTAATAAAATAAAAAGATTTTAAAGGGCAACTTAGATTCATTTTGCAGCTTTTAACAAAATATTTTAAAGAAAGTTTTGAATATTTCACGACTCCTTCGGAAAAGGCCAAAAAATAGAAATAAATGGTGCTCTATGCGAAGAGACCACATGAATAAAAACGATGGTTTTTAACGAAACAATGTTTTGCCAGTTTGAAGGGTAACATGGAAAAAATAGATGAAAAGAATCTGACAACTGTAGACGTACCTAGTCACTTGAATTAAAGCATGCTTGCATTTATGACGGACGAGAAGGAAAAATGGCGGGAGTCCAGAGATAAATGACAATAGATGGGAAAGTCTTGACATGGCCACAGTACTTTCAACCCAGCAAAGATTCATCGGTCACGATCTTTGTGATCGCCTTGCAACCCCTGAAACGCATTATAGACCATTGATTGAAATGGACTACCTCTATTTTCAACATCTATGGTTGGTGTCATCTCTAAGCCTATGCAAGACGATTGAACGCATTAGAGCCCTCCATTATCATCGGCAGATTTTGATTGTCGGGACACTATAGCTACAGACCTATTAACACGTAAAAGCCATAGTTTTGTCGTGGATAAGACCATATACTATAGCGGTCCCAAAAAATATCATCAGTAGATTTGAAAATTTCCGGACAGTGCAGGTTCAAATTTTTTTTCGTCCGTTAGATGTTAGATATTTTTGTTGACTGTACTATTTTGTTTCTTACAATTCTTTTAATGCAAACTAATGCAGTTTCTTCGCACGCATCTCTTACGTTTTGCATCGATGGTTGTGCTTTTTAAACTAGCCGATACGATCAACTTTTATTGGCTGATTCATTCACGTTGTTCAATACCTTTGTCTGTCTTTTTTATTTGAAAGTTGTTCAGAATCAATGGTGCCCAAGGCAGAGAAGAAGCCCATCAAAAAGAAGACTGCCGAAGAGAGGAAAATAGTGGGGGAGAAGACTCCCACAACAATAGCTGAGAACAAGCCTAAGGAGAAGGCTCCTCCCAAGACCTGTAAGAAGATTGCCAAGGCTGTTGGTGACAAGAAGAAGATGAAGAAGAGAAGTGTGGAGACCTACAAAATCTATGTATTTAAGGTTTTAAGGCAGGTACACCCTGAGATCGACATTTTCTAGAAGGCCATGTCCATCATGAACTCCTTCATGAATGACATTTTTGAGAAATTGGCTATAGAGTCATCAAAGCTCGTGAAATACATAAAGAGGGACACTATCTCTTCGAGAGAGGGGCAGACAAATGTGAAACTGGCCCTTCTAGGGGAGCTTGCCAAACATGCCGTGTCAGAGGGTACAAAGGCCATCACAAAATTCCTATACCTCAAAAGTATTCTGCAATTGAAAATGGCTCACTATATAAAATTTAGTATCATTTAACGGGATTGAGTGTTGTCAATTTGGTAGAGGCATCCACTTTGGATTATTGGTTGTGATAGTAAGCCCCTTGTCTTCCAGTTGGATCTGAGTTATATTTTGTTATTTTTCCGCTTAGATCTTGAATCCCCTCACTAATACATTTGGACTAGATTTTTGGCTGAGGTTTCCAACGGAGAAGGTATATTGTGGCCAAATTTGATTTTTCTTTTAAAAATGCCTACATTCGTCGTAATTCTGACAAAAATTTCCCATTTGGTTTCGACGAAGAAGGCATTATCAATGAGAATTTTCTTTTTTCCAAAAAAGTGCTCAAGTTCGTTGTAATTCCGACAACAACGACCATTATCTTAAAAAAAGGAAGAGGGGAATTCATTTGTATTGCAAATTTCCCGCGTAGGCATCCGTGGTGACTTCAACCCCCAAGAACATCAAACCCATGTCGAAGGCATTTGTTGCATTGCTTGCAATCCCGTGCAGGAGGTAGATTCAAATTGCCCTATTTTTTAATTTCATGTTGCAAAAAATATACATGTGGTGGTTAATTGCCCTAGTTTAATATTGTAAAACCATAGAACTGTGATTGAGGAGTGAGCGTTCAATTTTGTAGTAGCAATCCCTTCCTCCCATATACACACGTGTTGATTGTTCACATGAGATCACATCTCTTTGCGCCATCGTATCAAACAATTCACGAGCCTTGTCCATGTTTCCACATTTTGTATTCATGTCAAGCAGGGCATTTGCAAGTACAACACCTAACAAAATTCCTCTATCCATTATGCTTTGATGGATGTCCATACATTGTTCCAAAGCTCCCATTTTTGCATAGGCAGGGAGGATGCTGGCAAAGGTTGTGGAATTTGGTTTTATGCCTTCCAATTTCATTTGCTTGAAAGTGTGTAAAGCCTTTTCAACAAATCCATTTTGTGCATATCCAGCAATCGTTGCAGTCCACAAGACAACATTTCTTTCAGGCATTCTATCAAACAGTTCACGTTCCTTGTCTATGCTTCCACATTTTGCATACATGTCTACCAGGGCAGTTGCAACTACAACATCTGACAAAATTCCTCTATCCTTTATGCTTCGATGAATGTCCATACCGTGTTCCAAATCTCCTATTTTGGCATAAGCAGGGAGGATAGTAGCAATGGTCGTGGAATTTGGCTTTACACCTGCCGATTTCATTTGCTTGAAAGTTTCTAAAGCCTTCTCAACAAATCCATTTTGTGCATATCCAGAAATCATTGCACTCTAGGAAACCACATTTCTTTGAGGCAATCTGTCAAATAGTTCCCGTGCCTTGTCTATGCTTCCACATTTTGCATACATGCTAACAGAGCAGTTGCAACTACATTTGACAAAATTCCTCTATCTTTTATGCTTTGATGGATGTCCATACCCTGTTCCAAAGCTCCCATTTTGGTATAGGCTGGGAGTACGCTGGCAAACATAACTAAAGAAATACAATGATCAACTCCAAAGACATCAAACCACTACTAACAAAACTGAGAGTTTAAAATATGATAGGGAATAGTGTGAGCTATCCTGAAATAAAATATTTTATTTTCAATTTCAACTAAAACATAATTACTCAGCCATTTAATGTTATTAATAAGTGTTTAATTTATGAAAGAGATAAATGGTTGGCCACAAGTACATGAGTTACTAAATGCACACAAATAAGTGAATTTGATATTCAAAACTATCTACAATGAATTCAATTCTTGTCCATTAGTCATTTATGTTTGGAATAAGCATATTTCTTTGTTTTTCTTAATCTTTAGTCATAGTTATGTGCATATTTCACATTCTATAATTAGGATATCAATTGCTATGGCTAAACACTAGCATGATGTTTGTGTTATGGTATAGATGCGTGGAAACATAATTATGGGATTGTTATATTATAGAGATCATAAATCTAGATATCACATATTAGTTCTAGCTCTTCTTGGATTGAGTCTAAAGTTGACATACAGTCATAAAGCCATTATTAGCAGATCTATCCATTTCTAGTAAAGACAATTGAGAAAGTTATTTTGATATTGAGAGTTTCTTATCTGTTTACCTATTGATCATTATTAAGCCATAATATGTAGGTCTATTTATCTCTCTTGCAAAACCTCTGTAAGTGTCCTAGATTGTCCCTACTACTCACTCTTCAATGAAATAGTGGAGTTCTAAAGATTTGTTGCACAAGATGGTGTTGAACGTATCAACAAGGCTAGCATGGAAGGCATGTTCAAGCTTCCACTTGTACAACTTACAACAAATGATTTGTTGATAGAAGAAATTCTTGAAATAGGGATACAATCGAAAGACAAGTAAGTCCATACAAACCTCCTCAGTTGAAAGTAAAATCTGTATAAAAAGAGTACATTGAATCCCAATCCATAAACACAATAGAGATACCGATGGAGACTTAATTGGATGTAGCATGTCACACCAAAGTTGTTAGAGTATGCTAAGCTAGTACATAATTCTTCCTAAAGCCACATTAGTATTTTACCCAGATCATTATCTACCAAAACTAATATAGTAATCCTTTTGAGGATTCATTTCATGGTGCTAGATCTTCATTTAGTTCCACTTCTTGTTGGAGAAAAGAACAGTTATTTCTTGAGGTAGATGAATATCCCATCAACAAAGGACAAGACCCTTTCTAGAATATAACAAATTCTACTCCAACAAAAGATCATGTGGGTTTCACTAGACATATAGAATAAGAGATAGACTTCTACTGCTGCATTAAAAGCATTGGCATGTTCTTCATTTATTGATGTAAACTCTCTATGATGCCACCACAACTAACAAAGGTGTAAAATGTTGTTTGCAATGCATGGATTTTTAGGATTTTCCTTTGAGAAAATAGAATTAAAGTATGGAAGCAGGATCTGCTAGCTCCTGAGGGAATCTTGATGAAACATAACTGTAAAATATTTGGGCGAGCTTATATGCAAAAACTCATGCTTCCTGATGGGTTTATGTACAGAAATAAGCATGAATTAAGTGGTAAAGGGGCTTCTGGAAACAAGAGGGATAGAGAGGCAGTGGAAGTGAAAGCTTCTGGTGTTGTGTCTACTCCATCTCAAAATTGGAATGGCAAAGGTGTTGTAAGAGGAGCTGAGAAGGGTGTTGGAAGAAGCGGGGGTGTTTACATTCCCCCATTTAAGCTGGCTCAAATGATGAAAGATGTGGAAGACAAGAGCAGTGTGGAATAATAGCACATGACATGGGATGCCCTTTGGAAGAGTATCAATGGGTTAGTAAAAAAGGTAAATGCATCTAACATCAAGAACATCATTCCAGAGTTGTTTGCAGAGAATCTCATCTATGGGAGGGGTCTATTTTGTAGGTATTGTATGAAATCCCAAATGGCATCCCTTGGATTTACAAATATTTTTGCGGCATTGGTTGCTGTGGTAAATACAAAATTTCCTGAAGTTAGCAATCTGCTTTTGCGAAGAATTATTTTGTAGCTTAAGAGGGCATACAAATGCAATGACAAGCACATGTTGATAGTAGCAGCCAAATTCATAGCTCATTTAGTGAATCAACAAGTTGCACATGAGATCATTGCCTTGGAACTTCTCACCCTTTTACTAGAGAACCCCACAGATGATAGTGTAGAGGTTGCTATTGGGTTTGTGAAAGAATGTGGTTCTTTGTTGCACGACCTTTCACCCAAAGGTCTCTATGGGATTTTTGAAACATTTAGAGGTATTCTCCATGAGGGGGAAATTGACAAACAAGTACAATTTTTAATCAAAGGCCTTTTTGCATTTTGCAAAGCTAAGTTCGAGGGTCATCCAGCTATGTGTCTAGATCAATTAACACATGAAGTTTTCCTAGAAGATGAACTTGATCAAGAAGCTAGTTTGGATGTTTTCAAGCCAGATCCTGATTTCTTAGAGCATGAGGCAACTTATGAAAAATTGAAGAAAGATATCCTTGGAGATGCTTCTTTAGATGAAGCAGAAGGGGAGAATGATTCAAGTGATGATTCAGATGATGATGATGAAAAGGAAGGTGAGGAAGCACTGAGAATATAGGATGAGACAGAGACAAACTTGTTCAATTTAAGACGTACAATTTATTTGACAATCATGTCAAGCGTTGATTTTGAGGAAGCTGGTCATAAGCTACTAAAGATCAAGCTTGAACCTCGTCAAGAGAGAACATACCTTCATTATTATGGTCTTCTTGGGTAAAGATTCTGTATGATCAATAAAATTTATGAGGAATTTTTTGACAAGTGTTTTGTACAACAATATTCTATGATACACAGATTGGAAACAAATAAACTGCGTAATGTTGCAAAGTTTTTTGCCCACTTACTTAGTGCAGATTGTGATAGTACTAGATCAATGAATCCAGTTATTTATTGAGTATTTCTTATTTTCCATGTTGTGCGATGTACCATAAGCAAACTAGAAATTTAAATTCAATAAGATGCTTTGTTCAATGATGATAATTTCTATTTTCTTGCCTGTGAAGAAAGACCATGTCAGACAATATCAACGAACAACAAAATAAGGAGACAATTGCTAGATTGTGGTCTAACTTGAAAAGAAAAGGTGATGGAAAATGTTATTGTCCATGCAAAATTTGTAAGGGGTTAAAGACTAGAAGACTTCTAATCAAAACAACGAATAAACATTGTAGGCTACATGGTCACATTGAAGGTGGACATGATTATCATCCATTGGTAAGTTTCTCATTATATCATTTTGACAATTTATATACATAATAAATCACGTGATGATGAGATCATGATCACGGTTTATTTATGTTTATCAATTTTATATAGCTCGAGCACCCTAGAGCACATGGTATGGATCAACACAACCCTGAGAATATGGTTTTCGAAGTGGATGAACATGGAGGTGTGAATATCGAAGCTGAAGATAATGATCCCATGGAAGATGATGATCATGAGCCAAAAAACACAATTGAAGATGATGGTACAAATACATTGATCCATGACTCATTTAGTACTCGTGCAGCTGATTATGATGATGAAGATGATTTTGATGTTGTTCATGATGTCTCTCTACTTGAGAGGGCATCTGAGGCCCTTTACGAAGGCTCGCAGGAAACTCTTCTCTGCGCTATATTGTTGTTGGTGAACTTGAAGGTTATGAATGGTTTATCCAACATAACAATGTCACGTATGTTAAGGTATGTCATATATATCATAATAAACTGTGAATCATGCTATACCATTAATATTCTTTATTATAACAAATTATATTTTGTCGTTGTAGATTGATAGGTGAGTTTTTGTTACCACCATCAAATATTCTACCTCGCTCATACCGAGAATTATCTACCATTATGAAAGATATTGGAATGGAGTATCAAGCAATAGATGCTTGTCCTAATGATCATATTATATATCACAAAAAACATGAATTTTGAACTAAATACCCTGAATGTCATATCAGTAGATATTGAATAGATCAAATAACAAAAAGGGTTCCTCGCAAGGTTCTTCACTATATTCCCATTATTCCATGTATGCAACAATTATTCAAGTGCAATAGCTTGGCACAATTTATGGATTACCATGCACGCAATATAAGTCGAGATGACATTATTCAAATGTCTGCAGATGGTTTAGCATTTATGGACATAGAGGAAAAGTGGCCACACTTTAAAGAAGAACCTCGTAATCTCAGGCTTTCATTGGCAGCGGACGGTGTCAATCCATTTGGAGAGATGGGATTTGTTTACTTAGTGTGGCTTGTTTTTGTTATCAACAATAACATTCCTCCATGGATATTGATAAAAAGGGAGCACATAATGTTGGTAATGATTGTTCCAGGTATTTTATCATTTAAATATAGTCGTCTACATTTAATTATAAATATTGCAGTAAAATGGTCATAATAATTATGTAATGTTTTTGTTCATTCGATTAGGTAGGTACTAAGTTAAAGATATGAATGTATATATCGAGCCTCTTTTTGATGAGTTGCTAGAGTTATGGAATGGTGTCACTATGTATGACATCTCTAGACCAATAGGACAAAGACAATTTCAATTCCATGCGATGCATAAATGGACAATACACGATGCCCTGGGGCTAACACATTTTTATGGTATGTTATAGTGTTTAAGTTGTGCATGAAAATTATAATTCAAAAAATTATCACATTTAATCCAACTATACATTATCTTGTAGGTCTTCAAACAAAGGGAAAATTTGCATGTCTTGTTTGTGGTCCAGAGATGAAATCTCGTCATTCAAAAAGTTTAGGAAAGTAGGTGTTTGATGAGTATAGGAACTTTCTCCACAAAAATCATAAGTATCGAAATACTGAAAAACATCTTTTCAATGGGAAAGAAGAGAGTACATCAAAACCATGAAGAATGACACCTCACCTGTGGAAGTTGGAATATAATAGAATTAATCGTCAAGGTAATGTCATTCCATCTATTGGTTTCTCATAAAACATCTTTTCTATTTTGTTTTGTTTACTGATGATGTGATTGATGATCATGAAGGTTGTGAAGGCATAAATGACCACCTTTCTAAGGGAATAAAAAGTTATCCCCAACAATTTAGTAGGTTGCCCTTCTATGAGCAGTTACAAATTGTTCATTTGTTTGATAGTATGCATATTGGAAAGAATATAAGAGAGACAGTATGGAAAATATTGGATGGAAGGCATGACAAAGAAAAAATTGTCAAAATATGTAGTGACATTCAGTATTCCAATCATGTAATGATAAATGTCATTCACTCAAATAGCCATGGAGACCAGATTAATATAAGTTAGCTTCCTTGGTTATTAACGGACCAGCAAAGCAATTCTATAGAAGAAGTCATACAAAAAATTCAATTTCCCACAGGATTTGCTGCGAACATAAACAATCTAATATCGAAGAAAAGTGAATTTGGGCCAGGGATGAAAATGCATGATTGGCATACCTTCATTAAGGTAATTCATGTTCTTGTGTTCTTAGTATGTATTTAAGTACTGCGCGTACGTGTACTTTTCATTATGTTACAAAAAAATGAAAAGATAATTTTATAATTGTTGCAGTACGCTCTACCTCTATCTCTCCTAGATGACTTCGACAATAATGTCAAGCAAGTCATATATGATCTTGGAAAATACATGAGGTAAGTAGTGATATTTGTTTAGTTCGTTGTATAGATATTAGATTTGCGATTTGTTTTACTTCTTATGTAATATATTTTTTTGCGTCTTGAATACCTTGTAGGTGGTTGTCATGTAAAGAAATCCATAAAGATGATATAAAATATTGGAAGAGAAAAATTCCTCATTTAATGTGTGAAATGCAAAAGTGTCTACCTCCAGCTTTTTCAATGCACAAGAACACTACCTCATACACCAAGTTGAGGAGATTGAATTGTGTGGACCTATACAGACTAGGTCAAGGTGGATGGTTGAGAGGCACTTGAAATTTTTGAAGGTTTTGGCTTGACAAAGAGCACATCCTGAGGGTTCTATGGTGGACGAATATATGGTATACCAGACTATGGTGTACATTTCTGAATATCTTCCTAAGTTTGCAACAAAGCTCCACGCGGATCGCATTTGGGATCCCAACACCATTAACAAATTCGAAGGGGAGTACTTGACGGAGAAAGGTAGATTGAGGAAAGTGAGAGGTAATTATAAGATGTTATTATAGTTAATTAATTCTTAATCTTCAAAATAAATCGATTGTAAGACATCTATTTATTTTTTGTACAGTTGGTCGAGAGTGGGATGCACTACATTTGTATATTGCAAACAATCTTGATTGGATGATGGTATGGATTGAATGTTGTCAACATTCTGGATGCACGTTAACATGGGAAGGTGTGGCTTCATTGGTTAAGAAGCACATGGTAATGGAGATAACAATGTTACGCAAAGGGAAATTGATTTAGCATATGGTTTAAGAGATAAAAAGGTAGATATAAATTTATTAATCACCCATATGTTTATCAACTCACAATGCAATAAATTTTACATGTTTGACATATTGCAGGTCAAACACCACAACGCTATGTGCTGCAATGGTCATAAATTTCGCATTAAAAAGTTGGATGACATGAAGAAAACTTGTGATTCTGGCATCACTGCAACCTTTGAGGTAACAAATATTTCATCGATAAATGACATTCATCCTCAACAGTCTCAAAATCGATACTATGGCATTTTGGATGATATACTTGAGTGTGACTTTAATTCCTTCAAATTAGTTTTGTTCATCATCAAATGGTACAGGCTACGATTGAATAAAAATGATCCTGATAGAACTATTATTGAACATGATAATGGTTTTATAATGGGATGAGCCCTATGTTCTTCCAAGCCAATGTGAGCAAGTATTTTACTTAGAGGTTCCACATAAACCAGGTTGGTCATTTGTTGTTAGACATGATCCAAGAGGAAGGTCGATAAAGTATAATGTGATGGAAGAAGAAGATACCGAAGAAGTAGAAGATGAAGTGGATGATGATCATGATCGATAGTTTCTCAATGACGATGAAGAAGAACAAGAAGAAGAAGAAGAAGATGATGATGATGATGATGGTGAAGGTGATGGTGATGGTGATAGTGATGGTGGTGATGGTGATGGTGATGATGGTGATGATGATGGTGAAGATGTTGATGATGATGATGATGATGATGACGATGACGACGACGATGATGATGATGATGATGATGATGATGATGATGATGATGATGATGATGATGATGATGATGATGATGATGATGATGATGATGACGACGACGATGATGATGATGATGATGATGTTGGCGATGATGACCTTGATGTTCATGATGATGAAGAATGAAATGTGTGAGGTATGCGATTAGTATATTATCTATTTAATATTGACTTCTTGATAGAATTTTTTTTACATAATTAATTCATTATGTTTTGAATTCTAATGCCATTATATAATTAATACATGATGCACCTTTTAATATGGAGATGGAGACAGGGAGAGTGACTATTTATGTGACAATTTTTAAACTGTGTTTATTTATGGAAATTGGATTTTTATTAGCTATGTGATGGATGTTTATTTAAGATACATATGTGATGGATCACATGTTTATGATGATGCATGTGACATTTTTTTAACTTTGTGTTTATTTATAGAATGAGGATTGTTTATTACCTATGTGATGGATGGTGATTTATGATACATATGTGATGGATTACATGTTTATGATGACACATGATATGTGATGCTAATTGTGATGCTCAATTACATATATGATGAAACATCATGTGATGCTTCTGATGCTTATGATACGTATGTATTTATTGTTTATCAACTTACAAATGTAGTAATGCTTATCATGCTCAATTGATGGTGTTGATTTCAGGTATAGTCCCTGTGTGATGCTATCACCCTTGGTGGGAACAGGTCGTTGACTACAGACATCGTCAACCATTTAGTTGAGGATCCTGCATAGTCTACATAAAGTAAAGGTAAGGAATTAAAAAATTTACAATGATTTGATGACAACATCTTTTTATTATTTAATACTCTTTTTGTCTACAAAGTTCATGTTGTTCATGTTGTGTACTATGTAATTTTGATAATATTTTTTATATTTTTTGTTTGTCACAGGCCAACATGGATCCATCACATATCACAGACAAAGATGTAGCTTGCGACACTTCTACTGAGCAGGTAAACCTCATTGTAATTGTACAAATTAGATAGAAGCAAACTGTTACATTATTATGTTCTTTTTTTTTAGTGATTTATGCTAATTTTGTAATTGTTAATGATATTCTTGACATAGACGGATGTTCGAGAAAAGGGACAAGGAGTTGCAGTACCTGAGCACCTTTCTATGGATGTGGAATCATTAGGGTTAAGAAATGATGACCCTAAAGATCCCATAGACCTTGTGAAATTCTTTAAAATGCCTCTTATAAAAATTAGAAAAGAGATTGTTGCTTTGGTAGCCGTACATCTTACCACTAATGAGATACAACAGAGGGTGGAATTAGTGTTTAAGAAAACACAAAACTTGCAAGTAAGTAGTAATGAAAGCTTTAATTATAACAAAAGTTCAATAATGGTTTATATTTTATTCTCTTTTATGTCATTAACTAAAATATGTACGTATTGTTTTTACAACAATTTATCTGCCCTCATGAAAGTCATTCCCACAATCAGGGTGTTGTAGGATCTTCAGATGATGACGATTTTATTGTATTATCACTTGCTTGCCTTATCACTCTGAGTACCCAAAACACATCATACTTGATACTGTCAATTTTCAAAATAAAGGTTCTGTATACGGTGAAAATGGATACAACAATATTGAAAGTCTAAATAGATTCAACCACAAAACCCTAGCCTAACAACAAGAAAGATCCACCATAACATATGAAGATTACCTAAGACAATGCAAATCAAAAGAAATCACAAAGATTATACCATCACATGTCCAATAGGGTTTGGATCTCCATTCTTCCTATCTCCATTGATCTTGCTTGATATATTTGCTCTCAGATTTTATATGTGCACAAGAGCTCAACAAAGAACGGAAATGTGGTTGCAAGTAGGATTGTATATGAAAGTTCAAAGGCATAGTGTAGTCAAATAATCATCGGGGTTTGATAATGAAGAAAGCATCTCCTTATATAGAAGACACTATAAGAAATAGAGGGATAAGATTGAGAGGTGTAAAAGATAAATGGTCGGCTATGATTAGAGGGTAGGTAGAGAAAATAATAAAATAATAAGAGGGTAGGTAGTATATGAATTAAGAGATGAATGATATGTGTCATGGGTAGAAAAGGTTAATGAATTAATTAAATAAATAAAGATTTATTTAATCAATAGAGGAAGTGGGATCAATTAAATAAATAATATATATTTTTTAATTTAGGAAAAGGATAATTTAAATAAATAAATGTATTTATTTAAATGAGAAATAAGGCTAGAAGAAGATAAATGAATTAATTAAATAAATAAAGATTCATTTAATTAATAGAAGTATTAGGCTACAGAGAATTAAATAAATAAAATATTTATTTAATTAGACATGGCAATTTTAGGTGTTTATATTTTGCCCCTCTTTGAGACAATGCAGCTTGTTGCGTTGTTTCAAAGAAGATGATATGAACTAATACAAAGTTGCCCCAAGATGGGAATGATATGCCCCCTTGAGAGATTGGATTAAAATGTCTGGAAAGATCGTAGACAATCTCTCGATAAGAAAGAAAGGCTAGAATGGACTGACTGGATAGGATAGAGTGATAGAGTCACGGGATAAAGAAGACTGACTCGAGAAATGAGGGCAAGGGCTAGGACTAGGGCAGTCTATAAGATAGACCACGAGGAAAAAACATCCTCATTGTCATCCACACATCCAAGAGATCAGAGTGCAGAGAGAGAATAGAGCAGCAATAGTCAGAAGCAATGGCATTGGTTCACAAATTCGATCGCGTTCACCAATTTCAGAGGCCAACAGAGGTAGGAGAGTTGGTAAGTACCGCAAAACCTCCTTATACTTTGTCACAATAAATGTTGTCATTACTGCATGTTAGGTAGTGCAATAAATGCATTTTAGAATATGTCAAACAAGGTCAAAAAACATCGAGGCACGTCTGTGCTGGTGCCAGGCGCGTCTAAGTTAGCTATGCGCGTTTGTGTTTGTGCTAGGCACATCTATGCAGGAAAAGGCGTTTATGTCAAATGCGAGCATGTCTATGTTGTCTAGGGACATTTATGCTATGTGGGAATGTCTGTGCAGAGCAGGTGCATTTGTACAATATGTAAGCGTGTTTATGTAATGAAGGTGCGTTTGTGTCTTCTAGGTCAAATCGATAGTTTTGTGATGAACATATGCTATCGATTGAATAAGTTGCTGAGAGGATACACTCAAGAAGGTCCTCTAGGGAAGACTAAGATAGCAGATAGGGCTAGGATTGACAATTTTGTGATAGAACATATGTTGCCAATTAGGAAACTACTCAAGAGGATACACTCAAGTAGAGCCCTAGGATATGATAGATTGAGGCACTTTGTGATGAACAGTGAGTACCAAGACATAGTACTTTGTGATGAACAGGGAGTATTAGAAAAGAGCAACACTTTGTGATGAACAGTGAGTGCAAAATATGAGCAGCACTTTGTGATGAACAGGGAGTGCAAATATGAGCAGCACTTTGTGATGAACAGGGAGTGCAAAAACACGTAGTACTTTGCGATGAACAAGGAGTACCACTAGGTTAAATACCAACACTTTGTGATGAACAGTGAGTGTCACTAGAATAGAAGCAACAATTTGTGATGAGCAATGAGTGTCACTTTGATAGAGTGCCATATGATAGATATAAGCACTAGAATAAAAAGCAGCATTTTGTGATGAACAGTGAATGCCACTATGACTAACATGATTGATTTGCTTGACTGCAGGAGTACCTACCTCTGCTGGAGTCATGAGAGAGATTCACCATCGAATTAGAGGTTACAACCAGAGCTGACATTTGAGGATAGAGCCGTGATTGAGGTTATGGGCTTGCCATTCATTCTGTATGTGCCTAAGTTTCCGGCGAACATGGGGTTGCTGACTGTGCTTGCTGAGAGATCGCACTCAGAGACTTGCACTTTCCATTTGCCAATGGGTGAGATGACAATCACCTTGGAGGATGTTTATAGGATTCTGAGGATATCGATCGATGGGGAGTTGATACCCTATGATCAAGATGGAGATAGGGATGCATTGAGATGAGTGTTTCGGGATCCAGGATTGGAGATGAGGGCTGGACACATGGCATGGGACACCATGACACAGACAAGATTGGCGCTACTAGCGGTGTTAGGAGGAGGGATTAGTGGGTTCCTGTGTCTGGATAGGGTGACACGAGGGCTGGCTGTGGGCTCGAGGAGCACCTTGAAGACATTGGTGACACAACATACCAGATATGCCTGGGGACCATGCGACTAGCGCATTTGTACTATGAGCTCCATCAGTTCATCTACCATGGATCTGTAGGATTGGGCTGCAGAGTGACATTATTATAGGTATGGTCATATGAGCATCTATCGATGACACAACCGATACATTTCAGAGGAAGGGGTCATGGACGCAGTTTTGTTCACTTGTATGATATGATTACATCACAGCCACAGATTGGCAGGTTGGAGTACTGGCATCGAGTCATTGATGAGATTGAAACTATGTTTGGAGGCCATACCAAGAGTGTGAGGAGTGGGAGGATGATGCAGTGGAGCTACCATACACCTTCAGGAGTAGATATCTGATCGGGCAGATGCCCTATGTACTGGAGAGGCAGTTGGTGGATAGAGTGGGCAGGCAGTTCGGCAGGATTCAGTGGATGCCACGGGGTTCTGTGATGTATGCTCGGATAGTGAGAGATCAAGCACACTTTGGGCCATTATTATCATCTGATCAGGTCATGATGTAGCTGGTGGAGATGACTCCCTTTCCATGGGATAGGTGGCTAGAGATCAAGGGTGCAGGGATGGATGCAGAGTATACTGCATATTGGACAAAGCATTCATTTTCATGGCTGACAGATCCAGGTGAGCAGATAGATGGAGATGGCTGGGGGGATTAGGATGAGGATGGAGATGGTAGAGGTAGAGGCCAACAGAGGAGGTGGGTGTAGTAGGAGAGAGGAGAGTGGCTCCATGGAGAGAGGGTGGAGAGGAGAGACAGGCTCGGGTGGTGAGAGGCCGAGGTGGGTTGCCATTATAGGTGCTAGCAGCACAGGGTCCTAGACAGGTGCAGGGACATGTACAAGGATGGGGACAGGGGCAGAGGCAGCCATAGGAGCAGTCACAGGTACATGGATAGGGGTAGCCACAAGAGCAGCCATAGGTGCATGGGGCTGAGGAGGACGATGAGCTACTAGAGTTGAGGGAGATCTGCCAGGGATAGGTGGATGAGATCCAGGATCTCGAGTAGGAGAGGGATGAACTTAGGAGACAGCTTAGGGACATTGAGCAGGAGAGAGATCAGGCTATCCAGTGTCATACTAAGGCAAAGACAACACTGAGGGTCAGGAGACAGGTGGTAGAGGACACAGGGGCTAGATACGCCTATGTTCTACGAGCAGGGGAGGAGATAGGCTACTGGCGAGACCTATAATACGGGGTAGTGCCACTATATTAGCGATCTAGGAGCTTCCGCAGACCATCGCGGACAGCGACGACCACTAGAGGGAGTCACAGGAGATAGGCATCTAGCGGTGGGGTCATGGGTCCTCCACCACCACCAGACAGAGGGGGCAGGAGAGATGATCCTGGGGTAGGTCCTTGTAGGGCTAAGACTCCTTTGAGGCAAGGCAACTCTGAGGGAGGGAGTTCATCATAGCCTTAGAGGGCTCCCTATGTATCAGTTTTGTACCATTTTGTATGATGACACCTTCAGGTGATTGTAGCCATATGTATTTGACATCATTGTATCATGACACTTATGATTTTTAAGATATATATATATATATATAATGATTCATCTTTGCAGCAGCTATATGCATGTGTACCTATGTGATGCTTCTATATGTTTTATGATATATATTTTTTATGATATGGATGCAAATATGTACATGATAAAATACAATATTTTTGTGCATTTTTGTTTTTAAATGTTATGCATATGTGAATGTGAATGTGAATGTATGAAATGCAGATGAACATGATAATGTAAATAATTATCTACATGATGAGAATGTAAAATGTGCTAACATGTGTTGTCTGTATGATGTGATGCAATTGTGATATCTATATGTATGTATGAAATGCTTATATGTGGTAATGCAGGTGCAACTACATGAAATGCAAATATTTTTGGCGTGTTATTATACTCAGTCATGTGATAGCGGGCTACACGGACTCAAGAAGGATGATGGAGGTCAATCAAAAAAGGGGGATGGAAGATAGAATATATGAATGTGAAAGAGATTCTTGTGCGTTATCATCATTGAGCTTTATTATGTCAAGTAGGTTATGACAATCAAGGCATATGTTCGACCTAGAAAGTCATTGTACCCATTTGCATGAAGATTAGACAATTACAAACAAGGAATGCCCTAGTTCATACTAGACTCATAGTGTCCTCATATCCTTGGACAAGTCATAGCATTACTAAGTGACAATCCACAGACAGCAAATAAAAATAGGTGACGATGCCCCATCCTCGCCTTTCTAGTCAAAGACATCTTGGAGATAGAATCTCTAGTTAAAGACATCCCGGAAAAGCTAAAAGACATGTCACTAGAAAGATACAATCAAAATGAAAACCAAGACTCGACACCAACATCCACTGTAGTCCTCAAGTTTTTAGTGTCTCTTGTCACTTGTATAAGTCTGATTTGATTGTGGTCACAATGTTTACTTTCACAAAAATGATAGATAGCACTGAACCATATGTTGTCTAAGTCTGCTGAAAGATTTGATTTTGTTGAAACCCAGTGTTGCTGCTGTGTCTCATCTGAAACTGATTGAATCCATGAAGCTGATACTTTATTGCGGAGAAGACAAAATTTTATTGTGGATCGACGATGCAAATGTTGCTTTATTGTAGATTGTGCGTAGATAGACTAAAGAAAATTAGAAGAAATTGTACTCCTCAGAACGTGTAATGTTCTCAGTTCGACACCCATCACTAGTCGTAGGATTTTCCTTAGCCACAGATAGGAGCTGATTTATTATGTATGGAAAGGGGTGAAAATGAATGATTATTATGAATGGCTAACCAATCTTGGGTAGATCAATAGCAAGCCATGATGGGAATGGGTAAGTTTATTATGAATGAAGAGGTTGTGAGTGTGTGCAAAGTGAAAGGATGAAATGGAATCTTGAAGGAGAGAGGAGCAATGTCTCTATGCATGGCACCGGTGACCCGGTTTTCACCATGGTACTTGCCTAGGGTGCCACCGAAGTGGCTTTCACCATTGGACGAAATGTTTTTTTTTTTTCTTTTTCAATCTTTTTTGTATTTTTTTAATTTTTTAAATTTTTTTTGTATTTTTTAATGAGGATATTCTGAAGAGCTATGTATAAGACCTGCGAAGGTGCATGTTGTTGATAGAATCCTCCAAAGGTTCACCATTTGTGGTTGAGAGTTGATATGCACTAGATCCATATGTTGTTGTGATGAGGTAAGGACCAAGCCAATTTGGTTCAAACTTGACCTTCTTTTCTTTGTCTTGTTGATTTTTAGGATTTTCTCTGAGAACCAAATCACCTACCTCAAATGTGCAAGGCTTGAATTTATGATTGTAGCTATGACTCATTCGTTGTTGATAAGCCTTGAGATGATTAAAGGTAGTTTGTCTTCGTTCATCCAATAGTTCAAGTTCTTGTAAGCGAGAGACCCTGTAGTCTCCATCACTGATAATGCTTTGCAAAGAGACTCGTAAAGAGGGTAACTTGATCTTAATAGGCAAGATAGCTTCAACACTATAGACAAGTGAATAGGGTGTAGCTCCTGTAGGTGTGCAGACACTTGTGCGGTAGGCCCAAAGTGTGGGATTAAGTTGGATATGCCAATTGCGGCCAACATCGTCGACTATCTTTTTAAAGATTTTAAGGATTGTTTTATTAGACGCCTCATCTTGACTGTTACCTTGGGGGTAATAAGGTGTGGAAAAATGATGGGTAATATGGAAGCAGTCACAGAGTTCACAAACATCCTGATTTTTGAAGGGACGTCTGTTATCGGTGACGATGGAAACATGAATATCGTATCGACAAATGATATAGTTGAGAATGAAAGTAGCAATTTTTTTTCCAGTGACTTGCGTGAGAGGCATGACTTCGATCCATTTTGTGAAATACTCTATAGCAATGATGATGAATTTATGACCGTTGGAGGAAGTAGGGTTAATCTTGCCTATGAGATCGAGTCCCCACTGAAAAAAGGGCTAAGGAGTCACAATTGGTTGAAGTTCTTGCATTGGCGCATGAATGAGGTCTCCATGAAGTTGACATTGCTTACATTTCTTGACAAACTGATATGATTCTTTTTCCATATTGGGCCAGTAATATCTAGTCTGGATGAGTTTCTTGGATAAGGTAGGACAGAATGTGGACCACATATCCCTTCATGCACTTCACGTAACGCAATCTGAGCTTTGTCCCTTTCTAAAAATCTAAGAAGAGTGTCATCTAGACCTTGACAGTATAGGATATCGGCTAAAATGACGTATTAAGAAGATTGGCGAATGAAAGTGCGATGTTGGTTATTGGATAGGTCAGGAGGAAGGGTATTGTCTCGAAGGTATGTGAGAATGGAACCATATAACTGGGACTCAGGACCGACGACACATATAATCTCCGTAGGAGTGATCTCATATAAGGGAACCAAAAGGTTATCCACCAAGAACTCATAGCGGGTCTCATTTTGTGGTAGATCGATTAGTGAAGCAATTATAGCCATGGCATCCGCGAATCGATTCTTCTCTCTTGGTATCTACTCAAAGTCTAACTTCATGAAATGTTGTTTTAGGTCATCCACCATTATTTTGTAAGGCATTAATTTCTCATCCTTTGTTTGGTAGTCATCAGTTGCTTGACTAATTACAAGTTGAGAGTCCCCAAAAACATGAAGTTCCTAGATCTTCCACTGAACTGCAATCCGTAATCCAATTGTTAATGCCTCATATTCTGCTAACTGATCTGTGATAGCTTGTCCTTTTATTTCTTTTCTGTCCACATATTCAATGTCGAATTCACTCAGGAGCATCATCCATTTGGCTAGTCGCCCCATAAGCATTGCTTTATTGAGAAGGTATTTTAATGGATCGATCCTTGCAACCAACTTAGTTTTATGAGTTGGCATGTAATGTCATAATTTTTGCGAAGCAAAGACCATACTGAGACATGCAAGCTCAATTGGTGTGTAATTTAGCTCATATCCTACTAATGTGCGACTGATATAGTATACTGCCTTTTCTTTGCCTTCAACAACCTATTGTGCTAATAGTGCCCCCAGTGTTGTTGAAGTAGCTGATATGTATAGTAATAGAGGTTGATCTCGAACTGGTGGCATCAAAACTAGCAGATTCAGAAGATAATCTTTGAGTGTCTAGAAAGCCTATTGGCAATTATCATCCCATTTGAATTTGATGTTTTTGTGTAGCAAGTGCTGAAAAGGATTACATTTATCTTCAAGTTGTGCTATGAATCTTCGTATGGACTGGAGTCTCCATTGCAAAGATCAAATTTGATTGATATTTCTTGGTGGTTGCATCTCTAGGATGGCCTTGACTTTTGCTGGATCGGCTTTGATTCCTCTTTTTGATACAATGAATCCTCAGAGCTTCCCGGAGGCTACTCCAAAGACACATTTCTTGGGGTTTAATCTTACTTTATATTTTTCCAACTGATCAAAGACGACCGAAAGTATGTCCAAATGTGTATCTCTGTCTATTGATTTTCCCAAGAGGTCATTAACATAATCTTCCACAGTAATGTGCATGAGATCATGAAAGATAGTGGTCATGGCTCTTTGATATGTAGTGCCTACATTTTTTAGCCCAAAGGGCATGACATTCTAGCAAAAAGTTCCCCAAGGACAAGTAAATGTTGTTTTGTGCTGATCCTTGAATGCGATTTTTATTTAATTATAACTAGAGAATCCATCCATCAAAGATAAAATCACATGACCTGCTGTGATATCGACGATCAAGTCAATGTTTGGTAAAGGAAAGTCATCCTCTGGACAAGCTTTGTTGATGTCTCTGAAATCTGTACATATTCTAATGCTACGATCTAGTTTACTAACAGGTACTAAGTTGGAGATCCATTCAGGATAATCAATTGGGCATATGAATCCGACATCCAATAATTTCTCCAGCTCCACTTTGACTAATAATGCCACTTGTGGATGCATCTTTCTTAAATTTTGTTTCACTGGTTTTAGCCCCGGTTTAATTGTCAAATGATGCATTACCAAATCAGAATCCAATCCAGGCATATCAGTGTATGACCATGCAAAATTGATTTGTCACTCCATGAAGAAACTTATGAACTTTGATCTTTCTATCTCTATTAGAGATTGAACTAGGAATATGTTATGTGGAACTCCTTCTGTGCCAATATTTGTTTTGATCGTCTCCTCTACCAATATAGATGATTTTTCCTCATATGATGCTAGGAGAATGTCGAGCCTTCCATCTTTGGGTGCCTCAGAGAGGTTTTCACCCTTAGATACATCCTTTCTTTTTACTTTTTTGAGGTCAGACAGTGCCACAATGTAGTTTTCACCATAAGACCCTTGATTTGTTTTTATTTTTATGTTTTTGTGACTGGAAGGCTCGACACCCTCACCAAAATAAACTACGCTATTGAGATCTATAGTGTATCCTGCTTTTTGGTCCCTAGGGGGAAGATCATCTCGTATGCCAAGATAATCAATAAAGGCTTCATGATTTTCGAATGTGTCGAATTGTGCAGGTCCTGCATGGTCCCAGTCAATGAGTTGGAGGTGAACTAGGGGAAGGCCTTTGATGTCTTCAAAGTTAGCGGGGCTAAGAGTGAAGATGTAGTTATATTCAGGTATGTCGAGGTCATCATTGGCACTCTCCTCATCTATCTCGATCGTGAATGAATCCAAATTGTCATCACTAGTAGCGTATTCTAGGATAGGTGTCCTCATTCTATGTGATTTTGACCTAGTACCTAGAGGCAAGGACTGTGTGGGATCCTTAGGGGTTGTTTCTTGACTAAGTTTGAATTTTCTATAAAATTCTTCTTCTTCTGTGGGTTCACCTAGTTTTTTGAATGTCTCGGTGAGTTCATAGTCACTGGGGGATTTGTCTGAATCCCATTCCCATTCATTGGAGTCTTTGGAATAGCGATTCTCTTGTTGAATTTTGGCAGCTTTGATTTGTAATGCTTCTCCTATCTTTTGAGTGTTGACCTTGTAAGTCATGAAACCAAGTCCTTTCGAGCGCTCCTTTTTGAATGTCAATTCAGGTTGTAAAGGTTCAATGATGCCTTCCTTTCTTAAGTTAAGAGGACTTTTGCCATCATACCCAAATTGTTGTAGGATCTTGAACCCTTTGCCATATTTTTCACATGGTATGCTGATGTGATCTTCTGCATCATTTTCAGGGTCTTTGTAAAGCATTTTGTATAAGTCTTCTTCCATTTCATCCCACTTTTGGAATATTGTAGGATCCCATTTAAGTGTAATGATAGATACCCATTTAGTAGGATGTGGTTATCCATATTCTTTTGGTGAACTCATAACTTGTTGTAAACACATGGCTTGATTCAAAGTGTATTCACCCATGCCCTTGTCCTAGAATTTCCCTTTAAGCTCACCTTGTTTTGATGTCAAAGGTTTTAATGATTCAGGATCAATATATGGAAAAGAAGGAACAACTTCCTTAGTACTTGGAATGATCATCTCAGTTTTTGGTCTCAAGTTATTGCAGTATATGATGTTGGCATTATGTGAACCGGTATGTGGACATAACGACATTGTATGTACGTTATATGTTGTCATTGATGTCAATACACTGAAGAGGTGAGAATCGGCCTATGAGAGAACTAGTATAACACTGTGAACCAGTATTTGTGCTAAAGTGAAGGGGTGTGTTTCTTCAAGGTGAACCGACATAAGGTTATGGGAACCGACACATGGAAGTAGTGTATGACTACCAGTTGGAATGCTTCAAGCCTGTGTGGCTCAACCAGTGACTTTGTGTGATGAGCTAGCATGGTAACAATGAATAGATTGTGTTGCCACGTAAGCTTTGTGTGCGTGAAGGATCTTGCATGAGGGAGATTGTTCCTATCTACCTTGGGAATGTGCGAAGTCTATAAACGGTGATAATGTGTGATGGGTTATCAGCTGCCACAAAATTGGTGGAAAACAAATGATGGAGAATGTCTATTGCATTCAATACAGTAAGCTCAATGATCAGGATTGAATCGTTTGAATTTTGTAACCTAATAGGTTTAGGGTTTAGGGTTTATGCTATCGACCTGTCTGTTGTCCTATAAGGTCAATGTTGTGATTCTTTTAGAAGTGGTTAGCAAAAGTTGTGTGTGTGTATCTAAGAGAAGAGATACGTGATTCTTGTTAGACCAGAGGAGAGAAGTCATATCTGTAGAGTGTAAGTGCAGAAGGTGAAGAGGAGCTTAAGTGGATCTGCATTGGCATTGAGTGCTATTATCAGGTCATTGATATACCTATTGATCTTTAACCACCTCAATAGTTGTGAAATCCCCTAATAGGGTAGCCTTAACTAGCTTGTTGAAAATCCTTTAATACGGTAACTGGAAGCTACTGAGTCATTGATATCCTTTAGCTATTGAGTTCTTGAAATCCTCTAACAAGGTAACCTTTAACAGGGTTTAACCCTTAACCGGGTATTGTAGCCATCCCTTAACTAGGTGATCCCTAACAGGATCGGTTCCTAATAGAACCTATTGTATCTGTCTTTAATCGGACAAGGCTCCTAATAGAGCGGACTTCTAAAGAGTTCAAAAACAGGCTTGTGGGTATTCATCCCCACCGTGGTTTTTCCCAGTTGGGTTTCCACATGAAAAATAGGTGTGTCAAGTGTGATGTTTTCTTCATGTGGTGTTATGATTGTTTTCTGTTAAGTAGTGATGCATGTTGATCTTGTAGTAATATGTACATCTTTGATGGTAGATTACATGTTCATGCATTAGGGTGAAATGGGAATGAAGTGTTGGATTATATGAGAAGATAAGGTCAACCGGTCTGTGCTTGTCTCAGTTATTTTGGGTTTTTCCGGTTGAACTCTACTGAAGGACTAGTGTTACTATTTGTATGTCAATGCACGGTGTCTGCTGACAAACCGGTTTAAGTTTGTGTTTTTGTCTGTACGGATTCACTCCCCCTCTCAGTACCGGTATGGTACTAGTTATTCATCATTAAGTTATCAATTGGTATCAGAGCATCCTCCAGGTCTTCTAAGTCATAAGCTTAACTGCTTGAGGTAAATATTCTAGTCTAATGATGAAGAGGGAAGGTCCAAAGTTTAACAGAGAAAACTTCAGTATATGGAAAGACAAAATGAAGATATTCATCAGAAGCATGGGTGCTCAACACTGGAGCTATGTTGAGAATGCCTATGTTGCCCCTACCGGTACTCTCACCGATGATCAAAAGAGAGAAATACAGGAGAATGGGCAAGTCATGGAAGCCCTAATTAGTAGTTTATCTGACATTGAGTTCATTGATGTCCAAGATAAGGAAAATCCCAAAGAGGTATGGGATACTCTTGAAAATATCTATGGTGGTGATGAGCATGTAAAACAAGCTAAGGAAGAAAGCCTTAGAGGAAGTTTGAAGACATGCAGATGATTGAAGGTGAGACCATTCAACAATAGGGAATAAGAATCAAAACTGTTGTTGGAGATATCAACAATGCAAGTGGTAAAATGGAAGACTCCACTGTGGTAAGCAAAGTTTTGAGATCCCTATTGCCAGTCTATGCAATAAGGGTTTCTGCTATTGAGGAGCTGAGATCAATAGACAAGACTAAGGTATCCCTAGACTCCATCATTGCAAAGTTGACAACCTATGAGCTAAATAGTTTTGATGGTAGTGTTCAAAAGACTGAATTAGTATTTAAAGCTTTTGCTGTACCATCCAGAAAAGGAAAAGAAGCTAGCACCAGTGGTGAACCTAGACAAGGAAAAGTAATGGATGATGAGGAATTCTTGATGGAGTTTGAAGCTCTCCTTGCAAGGAAATTTCCCAAAGGAACTAGTAAATACAAAGGTAAGCTTCCTTTGAAATTTTTTTCTTGCAATTGGATAGGACACATTGCTGTGACCTATCCTAATGGTGATAATAAGGACAAACTGGAAAGGTTCAAGAAATTCAAAGGAGGAAACCAGAGAAACTATTTTGTGGCAGTTGATGAAGGTGTCACAGATGAGGAATCAAAGGATGAAGAAAATGAAGACATTCTGTTTGTTGCTGTCAAGGAAGATGTGTCAGACAAGAAGGCTCTTGTCTCCTGGTTTGATAATTCCAATGAGTGGATCATTGACAATGGCTGTTCTCACCATATGACTGGTGACCGGAGCAAGTTTCTTTCCTTGGAAGAATATGATGGTGGTGTGGTTTGCTTTGGAAATGATGCACCATGCATGGTCAAAGGCAGAGGGTCCATCTCTCTGAATGGAAAGAGTACTGCTATCAATGTATATTGGGTTGATGGTCTTAGACACAACCTTCTGAGTGTTGCCCAACTGAATGACAGTGGTCTCACTCTGGAATTTAGGAATGGAGCATGCAGAATCAAAGGAAAGAATGGTGAACTGGTGGCCATTGGCATGCAAACCAAAGGTAACTTATTTTAGCTGAATGCAAATATAAGTACATGTCTTATGGCTAAATTTGATGATAGCTGGATATGGCATAGGAAACTCTGTCATGTAAACTTTGATAACATTGTGAAGGCTAGTAAGATCAAGGCAGTTAGAGGGCTACCAGTGCTAAGAAAACTAGATAATACCTTGTGCAGAGAGTGTCAATTGGAGAAAATGTATTCCTCAACCTTTAAAGGTAAACCTTTCACTGCTGACAATTTGCTTGACCTTGTGCATACTAACTTGTGTGGTCCCATGAAAACTAGAAGTGTGCAGGGTGATAGGTACTTCATGATTCTCACTGATGACAGCTTAAGAATGATGTGGGTCACATTCTTGAAAGATAAGTCTGAAGCTTTTGGGAAGTTCAAAGCCTTTAGAGAATTAGTGGGGAAGGAAAGTGGCAAAATGATCAAGTGTCTGAGAACTGATCGAGGGGAATTCACTTCTAGTGAATTCAACAAGTACTGTGAAGAACATGGCATCAAGAGGCAACTATCTGCTCCCTGGATTCCACATCAGAATGGGCTAGCAAAGAGGAATAACAAAACTGTGGTTGAAGCAGCTAGAACCATGTTGATTCAAGGAAAGGTAGCTCACACCTTTTGGAGAGAAGCGGTGAGCACTGCAGTCTATAAAATGAATCGGGTACTCTTCAAGAAAGGTAAGGATAAAATGCCTTTTGAGTATTGGACCGGTAAGACACCTATTGTTAGCTACTTTAGAGTGTTTGGTAGCAAATGTTACATCAAGAGGAGTGAACACCAAAGTAAATTTGATGCAAAATGTGATGAGGGAATATTCCTAGGATATTCTACCAAGAGCAAAGCTCTCAAGTGTTTTAATAACAGGACTCAGAGAATTATGGAAAGTATCAATGTAAGAGTTCATGAAACCTCTGAGAAAACTAAGGAAACTGATAGTGAGCAAGCGGTAAATGAACCAGTTGTAACCTTTTGGGAACCAGTTGTCAGTCAAACAATTACCAGCAGCAGTGTTCCTACACCGACAGATGAAAATGTTGATACTGATGGAGATGAGGATGAAGAAGAAAAAAAAGAGGAATCTGTAAAGACCATTCCTCAGTATGTCAAGCTGAATCATGATCCTAAGTAGATCATAGGAGATAAGGATGTTGGAATCCTTACAAGAAGAAGAGTCAGAGAGAGCTCATCTTTGATCCCTGAATTTGAGCCTAAGTCATTCAAAGAGGCACATAAAGATGAAGATTGGATCAAGGCAATGGAAGAAGAACTTGACTAGATAGAGAAAAATGGTACATGGTCATTGGTACCCAGACCGGAGCATAAAAATGGCATTGGTAACAAATGGGTTTGTAGAAATAAGCTGAATGAGGATGGCATGGTGATTAGAAACAAAGCCAGATTGGTGTGTAAAGGATATGCCCAAGAAGAAGGAGAAGACTATGGACAAACCTTTGCTCCTATAGCCAGATTGGAAGGAGTTCATATGCTTCTTGCATATGCAGCCTTTAAAGGATTTAAAGTATATCAAATGGATGTAAAATCTACATTCCTAAATGATGTACTTGAAGAGGTGTATATAGAGGAACCAGATGGGTTTGCCCTATCAGAAGACAGTGACATGGTGTGTAGACTACATAAATCCTTATATGGTCTAAAGCAGGCACCTAGAGCATGGTATAAACGTCTGCACTTCCATCTTGTGAAAATTGGATTTGAGAGAACAAGTGAAGATAGTAATATCTACCTGAAAACTGAAGGAGATCAGATTCTGATCTGTGAGGTATTTGTTGATGACATTATCTTTGGTGGAGATGACAAGATGAGTCATGAGTTTGCAGATGAGATGAAGGAGTTTGAGATGTCACTCATAGGGGAGATTAAGTTCTTCATTGGACTACAGATTCAGCAGATGAAAGATGGAATCTTTATCACTTAGTCCAAGTATTTCAAAGAGGTGTTGAAGACTTTTGGCATGGAGGATAGCAAACCGATTGGTACACCGATGGTGACCAGTTGTAAACTATCCAAAGAAGACAACTCAACATTGGTTGATGAGAAGGAATACCGATCCATGATTGGTAAGTTGCATTATGTAGTGCACATCAGACTAGATATTGCACATGTAGTTGGAATTACTACAAGGTTCCATAAAAGTCCAAGAGAATCTCACTTGGTTGCAGTCAAGCAGATTCTTAGGTATCTAAAGGGAACAGTTGACTATGGATTGTGGTACCCATATAGCAATGATTTCAACCTGAAATTATTTACAGATGCAGATTGGGTAGGTAATGTGGATGACCGAAAGAGCACAACTGATGGTGCATTCTTTCTCGGTGGTAGACTGGTCTCATGGATGAGTAAGAAGCAGAGCTGTATCTCCCAGTCTACAGCGGAAGCAGAGTATGTTGCAACTTTCATGAACTACACTCAAACAATCTAGATGAAGCATGTATTAAATAGCTTCAAAGCTCCTATATCTGAATCGGTAAGCATATTCTGTGATAACACAAGTGCTATCAATATTTCAAAGAATCCGGTTTTACATTCTAGAACCAAGCACTTTGAGCTTAAATATCATTTCTTGAGGGAAAAGGTTTAGAACAAAGAGATTGCACTAGAACATATTTCCAGTAAGGATCAGTTAGCAGACATATTCACCAAGCCTCTCCCAAAGACTACATTTATGTATTTAAGAGGTGAATTAGGGGTTCTGCCCCTTCAGGATGTGAACTAAAAGTATTTTCTCAACATCAGTTAGGTATTGCATAGTCATTTCTTCTTGGACTGATGTGTTGAAGGATGCTACTCCTTAGGGGGAGCAGCATAATGGAACAGGGAAGCTTGTGCCTCCACTTTGGCATTGTTGTCAAAGGGGGAGAAGATGTGAAGCGGAGAAGATATCTCCAGAAATTGGGGGAGAAGATGTGAAGTGGAGAGATATCTTTGAATATTGTCATCAATGCCAAAGGGGGAGATTGTTGGCATTATGTGAACCGGTATGAGAACTGGTATGTGGACATAACGATATTGTATGTACATTGTATGTTGTCATTGATGTCAATACACTGAAGAGGTGAGAATCAGCCTATGAGAGAACGAGTATAACACTGTGAACTAGTATTTGTGCCAAAGTGAAGCGATGTGTTTCTTCAAGGTGAATTGGCATAAGGTTATGGGAACCGACACATGGAAGCAATGCATGACTACCGATTGGAGTGCTTCAAGCCTGTGTGGCTCAACCGATGACTTTGTGTGATGAGTTAGCATGGTAACAATGAACAGATTATGTTGCCATGTAAGCTTTGTGCACGTGAAGGATCTTGCATGAGGGAGATTGTTCCTATCTACCTCGGGAATGTGCGAAGTCTGTAAATGGTGATAACATGTGATGGGTTATTAGCCACCATGAAATCGGTGGAAAGAAAACAATGGAGAATGTCTGTTGCATTCAATACAGTATGCTCAATGGTCAGGATTGAACAATTTGAATTCCATAACCTAACAGGTTTAGGGTTTATGCTATTGACCTGTCTGTTGTCCTATAAGGTCGATGTTGTGATTCCTTTAGAAGTTGTTGGCAAAAGTTGTGTGTGTGTATCTAAGAGAAGAGATACATGATTCTTGCCAGACTAGAGGACAGAAGTCATATCTACAAGGTGTAAGTGTAGAAGGTGAAGAGGAGCTTAAGTGGATCTGAATTGGCATTGAGTGCTATTATCAGGTCATTGATATACCTGTTGATCTTTAACCACCTCAATAGTTGTGAAATCTCCTAATAGGGTAGCCTTAACCGGCTTGTTGAAAATCCTTTAAAAGGGTAACTCGAAGGTACTGAGTCATTGATATCCTTTAGCTATTGAGTTCTTGAAATCCTCTAGCAAGGCAACCTTTAACAGGGTTTAACCCTTAACCACATATTGTAGCCATCCCTTAATCGGGTGATCCCTAACAGCATCAGTTCCTAATAGTTCACCTATTGTATTTGTGTTTAACCGGACAAGGCTCCTAACAGAGCAGACTTCTAAAGAGTTCAAAAACAAGCTTGTGGTTATTCATCCCCACCATGGTTTTTCCTAGTTGGGTTTCGACGTGAAAAATAGGTGTGTCAAGTGTGATGTTTTCTTCATGTGGTGTTATGATTGTTTTCTGTTAAGCGGTGATGCATGTTGATCTTGCAGTAATATGTACATCTTTGATGGTAGATTACATGTTCATGCATTAGGGTGAAATGGGAATGAAGTGTTAGATTATATGAGAAGATAAGGTCAACCGGTCTATGCTTGTCTCAGTTATTTTGGGTTTTTCCGGTTGAACTCTGTTGAAGGACCGGTGTTACTGTTTGTCTATCAATGCACAATGTTTGTTGACAAACCAATCTAAGTTTGTGTTTTTGTCTGTACTAATTCACCCCACTGCTCTTAGTACCGGTTTGGTACTAGTTGTTCATCATTAAGTTATCATATGAATGGATTAGGATCACCATTAATTGTTATTTCAACTCCATTGTGAAGAAACTTAATGCATTGGTGATATGTAGATGGGACTACCCTAATTTCATGAATCCAAGGATGTCCTAGTAATATATTATATGTGAGATCCAGGTCTAGGACTTGACAAACCACATCCTTTGTAACCGGACCAAATCTGAGAGGCAAGGTGACTGTGCCTTTTGATGAACGCTCTTCATCATCATATGCCTTGATGGTAATTTTGTTTGTATAATTCACAACTTTATCTGAATATCCCAATTGTTTAATAGTGCTCAATTCACAAATGTTTAGACCTGCTCCTCCATCTATCAAGACTCGTTTTATTCGATGTTTGTGTATGAAGGCTTAAATGTGTAAAGGTGCATTATGTGGCTGACTTACGAAGGCATCATCGACTTTTGTGAATGTAAGGGAGTGTGGAATGGAAAGGTATCCCACCATGGTTTGAAACTGGTCCGTGTTTAGATCAGTAGGAACAACAGTGTCTCTCAAGATTTTGTCAAGAATGACTTTATGTGCGGGGGATATGCGTAAGAGCTCGAGGATGGATTTGAGCACGGGTGTCTTCCCCAACTGTTCTACAAGGTCATACTCATGCTTAGTTGATGTGGAAGTTGTGTTTTTAGCTGGAGCACCTTGTAAAGTGAATTTACCTCGATGAGTTGTGACATTGCATTCAAAGGTAGGTTCGGAAGAAGATCCAATGCCTTTTACGACAATCTTGGGTCTTTGGGAAGAATTCTCAAGCATTTTGTCCTTGATAATAATGACTGAGACATAATTGTCCATTGAGATGTGATTGACAGTTGAATCATAGTTGTAAGATGCTCTGGCATAGTTGGTTTGGTCATCTGTGGCATTATCTTTTCCCTTTTCATGTTTTGGGAATGGTTCCTTAAACATCTCATGTTCTTGATTAGATGAGTGTCCTTCAATCTCAATGTCACCTCTATCAATAAGGTCTTGTATGATGTTCTTCAGTCGATGACAATTTCCTATCTTATGACCTTTGCTCTTATGAAATTCACAATAATCATCATCATTCCACCAATTTGGTTTAACCTTTGGCTCATATGGAGGCTGATCTGGAATTGTTATTATTTTGTTTGCCACTAGCTTTTTGAAAACTGATTCAAGTGGTTCTCCCAATGGAGTGTACTTCCTTCATGACTTTGAAGTTGTTTGAGTATTCACTTGATTGTTTGCAGAGCTTGATTCAGAAAAAATGATTTTGGGTTGTACTATATTGGCATCAACAACACCATCATTGACTGTGTTCTTATTTTTATTCCAAAATCTTGGCTTGTCTTTTCCTTTATAGTCTTCTTTGTTCTCCTTGAATATCTCAATGACTCCTTGTTCAATTAGGACCTTTTCTATCGCTAAGACTTTTTCAATGATGTCCTTGAAGGTGGACAAACAAGCTTTTCTTAGGTCATAACCAATGTCTTTGTTAACATTTTGGGTGAACATCTCTACCATTTGTTTTTGTGGAATTTCACAGGAGCATCTGCTGGCTAGATTCCTCCATCTTTGTAAAAATTATGAAAAATACTCTCCATCCTTTTGTTTGGTGTTGCACAAAGTAGTGACTGATATGTCTATCTCTATGTTGTATGAGAAATGTTGGATAAATGTAGGGTTTACTTTAGTGGTGAATATTCACCAATGGCGAATATTTCATGTCGGTGACCTAGAAAATGGCAAATATTTTGCACTGATTGGGGATGGCCATGTCGCCCGGACTTTATAAATATTCATCAAATGCATGGCCCAATTGCCCATTGTTTTATGTAATTAATTGTTTCTCTATCAAAATTTCGCCAATAGAATCTACATTTTCCACATGATAAATTCAATATTTTCGCCTACACTTTCCAAGGTTGTCTTAATAGACGGACATAATTTGCCAATAGCCATATAAAGATTTATTGGCTAGGAGGACCCAATTTTCCTAACATTTTGCAGAAGCGTATCTCTCAGTAAATCTTTCTCATAAATGCATGAGTGTGCGAAATTCGAAACAACTATAAACTACTAACAATTACCAGATTGGAAGTAGTGTGTGTTGAGTGGATCACAGTTAGAGAAAGTCAGTGACAAGATGTTAATAAATATCAATACTCAATTAGGATAAGATTTGATTTGTGCCTACTGTCTCCAATTCCATTTCGGGGACTTTTTGAAGAAGTACGTTCACTTCAAAAATTTGGGCCGAAATAAAACTTCAGCCATTGATCTATGATCATCGAACGGTTTTAAATCATTGATGGATTTTAGGTACCTATGACGTGTTGATGAGGTCACGCTTATCAATACATCATCTAGAGTCTGGACTCGATGTGATGTTGCATTAATTAGATAATGAAAATGGATATTAATAGATAACAAAAATCGCCAATACACTTTTCACCCATACACTTAAATATTTTTTCTTTTAAATGAAAAAACATTTGCCTCATCCATTATATATTTTCCCCACACAATAAGGAATTATTCACCAGGATTTTATGGAATTTTCATACCCTAAAAAAAAATTGCCAATACATATTAATTTTTTTTCCAAATTTAAAAAAATTTCGCCATCAATATGAAAATTTCCCCCCAAAAATAATGTTTGATTTGCCAGGATTTTACAGTTTTACATGGGGGGTGGTTTCTTAAAGTTATCCTTGGATAAATGCCTTTGCTAAGTCACCCCATGACTTAATACCAGGTGGAAGTTGGGAGAACCATTCCATAGCTTGATCACCTAAGCTCTGTGGGAATAATCTCATCAAATATGTCTCTTCTGCTGCCACCTCAATGCAAGCTATGAAAAACTGTCTTATGTGTGCCTTAGGATCCCCTTTTCCTCTATACTTATCAAACATAGGTGTCATGAAATGTGTAGGAAAAGGAGGCATTGGAATGCTCTTGTCAAATGGATAAGGACATATGTCTCTCATTGTGTATGTTGGCTTCGGTGTATTTATGTCCTCCATTTTCTTTTGTAAGTCCCTGATTTGTTGTTCCAAATTGTTCTTAGGTGGAGACCGACTTCTTGGACCATATCCCATGCCTGAACCACTAGGTGGAGGAGGAGCATGTTGCATATATGTATGGTATTGATCATACACATGTTCATATGGAGGAGGTCTATAATGATGATGCACATACAGACCACTTGATATAGAGTCATGTTGAGGAATGGAATATCTGCTTTGTCCATGTATACCATACTCTATAGGCATGTCATGAGTTTGTTCTAGTGTGTTGCCCCCAAATTTGATGCGGGGTCTCCTTGTGTCCAAATTTTGAGCATGCCTTTGAATATCCAATTGCTTTGGTGGTTGATCCTTCGCATTGGTATGTGATTGAGTATATTTTTCTACATAAGACTTCCATAATGGTTTGCGAAGGTGAGTATCATATGCTTGGCCATGTGTATATGGGACCTCTAGTTTTTGAAACAAAGATGATAGTGATTTAGGCACAAGATGTGGTCCTCTATTACCTCCACTATTAGGCCTCCTTTGATCCATGTTGGAGTGAGGTTGTTGCAAAGGTCGATTTTCCATTATCTGAGACATGTCAAAATCATGAGGAATCTTGGCTCCACTTTGTGCCATCACTTGTAAGAAATATTGTCTATCTCTCCTCATTATTTCCTCAACCAATCGATTGAAACGGGGATCCATAATGGAGTCTTCCACTTCTGCTGAATGTATGAAAAAGTTGTCCATATTGTCATTGTGCGTATCATTGTTGTTTGTAGTGTCCATGTTATCAACATTTGGAATGTTTCTATAGGAATCCATGTTAGGTAATGTGGTATGATCAAAATTGAAAAAGATATCATTGTCATACTCATAGGAACTCATGTTTGTGGACTCTTGAGCCTCTTTAGCTTCTCTCCTAGATTTTTGGGAATGGGTTTCAACCATGAACTAGGTATTGACCAAGATATGTGAGACTAGATGAAAATTGAAAGAGTATGGAAGACCAAGAATTGGATGGAATCTAAATGAATCTAAGCTGTACTTGCAATGTCCAAATTGCAAGACCAAGTATGTATGTAATAGAGTAGGTGTGGCTTCCAAAGAGATGATAGTTTCTCTTGATGAGGTAAGTTGACCTTGACTCTAAGTAAGACCAAATGAGACCCAAAGGTGATTGACCTTGATGAGGGACCACTTAGCAAAATGTTGTTGTATGTAGTATGTTGAAAAATCAAGACGAGGACAAGCAAGTGACCTTTTGACTCAAGTTTAGACAAATGTGGATATAATGGAAGATGTAAAGCAATGATGGACTTTGTGAGACCTAAAGATAGGTTGAATTCTAAATGAAAACTTGAAGAGATAGCTTAGGAAGCTCAATAATTTTGAAACTGATTGTTCTTGTTTGCTGAATTATGAAAGTTTTCAATCCTGAACACAGACGTACTTGTATACTTCACAAATGCGCTTAAATGACACAGATGCTATTTTGTCAGACACAGACACATTTCTAAGATTTTATAAATGAAATGTTACTCAAATACACAGACGCATTTTTGCCCTTCACAGACGCGTTTAGATGACACAGACGCGGTTCTATCAGACACAGATGCATTTCTGAAAACTGAGTGCAATTTTTTCAATCTATGAATTTGTTTGTTGTGACTAAATCTAGATGTTTGACTATTTTTCGTTACAAGAGGACACAGTGTTGATGAGGACTCAATGTTTGCAAGTGTTTAGACTCAAAATGACTCCAAAAAAAAAACTGTGTTGTTTGATGTAAAATTGTTTTGCATACACTTGAAGACACAAAAGACACAATGTTTTGATGTTTGGTCATGACTGTTTGAATGTTCAAAATAAGTCAAGCACAATTCTTATGGCTGGCCAAGACAATAGTTGTTGATTCCCACATGAGGCTACGCTATTCAGAGTGGATACTTAGATTCTTGACCCCACTGGCTTCACCCTCGGCACTCACTTCTTGAGGCAACCAAGCATCAATCCCCATGAAAACTCCTCATGGTGAACTTTGTATCTCTACTAAGAACCGTATGTGTGTGGGCCACTCTAGAGGTCCGACCTCCTGCCCTAACAAATAGAAGGATTTTGGCTTCTAAAACAAAAAGGTGCTAGTAAGGGCATCCGCTCGTGTGGCCATACATGCGAGACTTTCAACTCTATAAATATAGAAGGCTCCCAGCCGGTAGGGGTTACGCCCTACAACTAATCAAATAAATTTGATCAAATGGGTTTATGGGGAGACATAGCATCGGTATGAACTAATTAGCACACGTTATTGTCATGCGCAAAATTTAGGGCAAAAACGGAATGATTTTTTTTTTTTTTTTTTTTAAAACAACTAGTTAATTAACAAAGTTCACTAAATTAATTACCTAGTCCATAAATTAGTTAACTCAAACTCATTAACTAAAGAAGGTGAAGATAAATTTAATCTCCTATAAGACCTTATAATCTAAAATCCCTTTTATTTTATCAATAACTTAAAAATCGTTTAAAGTGTCATTTTATTTAGATAATTTAATTAACACGGACAAAGTTATTTACGAGTAACTATTACTCGCCTTTTGGAAGCCAATTAACCATTATCCCATCTAACTTCAAGTGGAAGGTGCTTGAATTACTTCCTTTAATAGCCATTTTAAAAATTAATGCTCTAAATAATTTAACTAGGGCATAAGTATGTATTTATCACACTAAATATTTTTTTATTTTTTTAAACTAGACTTTATTATTAAGTGTATATATTTCTCTTTCTTTTACTTCCTATTAGTAATCATACGGAGCTATTTAAATATTTAAAACTCTATTTAAATACTTACTCCAAAAATATAACCTATATATATATATATATATATATTAATCCTTTAAAATATCTTTCGAATATAATAGTCAATATGCCTTCCAACCCTAATTAGGGATTTTTTTTTTTTATATATATATTAAATGACTCTAAACTAACATATTATTTTTATTTCATTTACCCTAGCCCTACCCGGGCTAGGGTTTAATCTTTTTTTTTCTTGATTACCACTTAATTTCCACAGGGCCGAAACCCCATGGCGGCGGCCACAATTTTTTTTTTTTGATGCAGGTTTGTTTTTAAAAAGGGGCGATGGGGCCGACGGCGCCACTGTGTGTACACACAGTGGCGGCACGGCACCACTGTGTGTCCACACAGTGGGAGCCGCTGGCGGCTCACACCACTGTGTGTCCACACAGTGGGAGCCGAAGCGGCCCACACTGTGTGTTCGCACAATGGAAGCCGCGCGGCCCACACTGTGTGCACACACAGTGGGGTCCGCGTGCAAACCAAAAACCCTCCTTTTGTTTTTAAAGGTAAAAAAAAGTTTTATTTTATTTTATTTTATTTTAATTTATTTTATATATATATATATATATATATATTTATAAGTGTGAAAATATATATATATTTTTTTTCTCAATAAGTTTTACATGCAATTTTTTTAAAACAAAATAACAAAGGAAAACATTATGTTAAATCAAATTACACACGCACATATATATATATATATATATATATATATATATATATATATATATATATATATATATATATATATATATATATATATATATATATATAATTTGTATATAAGCTTAGGCTCTTTTTCTTTAATTTATTTTAATTGCTGATAAAAAGAATGAAGTAATTCTATTGCTAAGCTATTTTTCCTAACACATCGGAAAACTATATGTTTTATTTTCTTCTTCTGAACTTAGAAAATACTAATTAGAAATACAATATGCTTTTCTAAAATAAATACATTCATTGATTACTCAACCAATAGAACAACTAATTTATTTACATGTTAACAACAATACAGATCATGATTTTCTGCAATTAAAATGGAGCTAGATTCTTAGCTAAAAGAAGAACTCAGAGTTAAATAAAATTGGTTTTTTTTTTAAAGCAAGAAAAACTATTGCATGCAAATCAAAAACAAATCTTTTTTTTAAACAATTAGAAAATAGAAGCATTGCCAGCTTTTTACAACTCTAACGAAAATCTGCAAATTTACAGGATGTTTCTTTATTTAACTACAACAATAAATCTCATGTATATTTTCAATATTACAACTTCCCTCTCATTTCTATGAATGAGGGTGTATTTCTCCTATCAATTTTAAAATTACTAACTGCAAATCAATTTAAATTTTCTTCAACAATATTCTAAGTTGAGAATTTGAGGGTAATCACCCACTCTCCATTTTTGGAGACAAGAGAAATTGATGATTTATTCGACCAACTTCAGGGTGCCAAAGTCTTTTCCAAAATAGATCTGAAGTCAGGATACCATCAGTTGAGAATAGTGGAAAGTGATATCCACAAGACCACATTCCGCACTAGATATGGTCACTATGAGTTTACCGTAGTTCCATTCGGACTTACGAATGCCCCAGCAGTCTTTATGAGCCTCATGAATGGGGTGTTTCATACCTTTCTGGACTGTTTTGTTATTGTGTTTCTCGATGATATATTGATATATTCTCGAAATGAGAAGGAGCATGAGGAGCACCTGAAAGAGATATTGCAGTGTTTGCGGGATAACCAATTGTTTGGTAGCCTATCGAAGTGTGCTTTCTTTCGGTCTGAGGTCAAGTACCTTGGGCACGTTATTTCCGGTGATGGGATCTCAGTTGACCCATCAAAGATTCGGGCTATTATGGATTGGCCAACGCCTACCAGTGTGATAGAGGTCAGGAGTTTCATGGGCTTAGCAAGGTATTACCGACGTTTTGTCGAGGGATTCTCCAGAGTCGTACACCCTATTACTTCTCTTTAGCGTAAAGGGAAGAAATTTGAGTGGACAGAGAAGTGCGAGAAGGCCTTTCAGGAACTCAAGAAGGCACTTACTAGCGCTCCTATCCTTGTTGTACCAGATCCTACAACTGACTTCATGGTTTGTACAGATGCTTCACTAGAGGGTTTAGGGGCAATTCTTATGCAGGGTGGTAGGGCCATAGCTTTCTAGTCTAGGAAACTTAAGACTCATGAACTTAATTATCCCACTCATGACCTTGAGCTCACAGCAGTAGTGCATGCACTTGTGAGGTGGAGACACTTCCTTTTAGGACATCACTTCGAGTTACATTCAGATCATCAAAGTCTTCAGTACATCTTCACTCAGCTGAACCTTAATGGACGTTAGAGGAGATGGATGGAGTTCTTGTGCGAATATGATTTTGACATCTACTACATCAAGGGAAAAGAAAATGTAGTTGTAGATGCCTTGAGTAGGAGACGTCACGAGGTTTACACCATATCCATGGGCACGGACTTGAGAGACCGTATACTACAACACTTGCCAGAGGATGGATGGTATGCAAAGGTTTGTCAGGTAATACGATCTCAGGTTACTCTAGAAGGGAAATATGTGGATTATTCTTTGGAGTCTGATGGACTATTACGCCATAGAGGGCACATTTATGTACCTTCCTCTGGAGGGTTGTGAGAGTTCATTGTCACGGAGGCTCATAGAGCTCCCTATGCAGCGCATCCTGGGGTTAAGAAGTTGCATGCTGACTTCAGGCAATTGTATCATTGGCCGGGAATGCGGCAGCTCATTGCTGAGATAGTAGCTCGATGCCTCGAGTGTCAGAGAGTAAAGGCGGAGCACCGCCATCCAGGTGGGTTGCTCTAGTCTCATGCTATACCAGAGTGGAAGTGGGATACTATATCCATGGATTTCATCATTGGTCTTCCTATGTCTTCTCATCGCCATGATGCTATTTTGGTGACAGTTGACAAGTTGACCAAAGTAGCTCACTTTTCACCAGTTTGTACTACATTCACAGCTCCAATAGTAGCACAGGTGTTCTTGCGAGACATTGTTAGACTTCATGGCATGCCCTGCAAGATTATTTCTGACAGGGATTCTCTTTTCACTTCTTCCTTTTGGAAGTCACTATAGGCAGCTATGGGCACTAAGCTCAATTTCAGTACAGCTTATCACCCGGAGACAGATGGTCAGACAGAGAGGGTCAATCAGGTGTTAGAGGATATGCTTCGCATGTACGTCATGGATCATCAGACCCAGTGGGAGGAGTATCTTCCCTTAGTGGAGTTTGCCTATAATAATGGGCATCATACTTCTTTGGGGATGCCACCCTATCAGGCATTATATGGTAGGCCCTGCAGGACGCCCTTGAGTTGGGATCGCATAGAAGATAGAGTTGCTATTGGTCCTGAGATAGTTCAGGATATGGAACAGCAGGTGGATTTGATTAGGCAGCATCTCAGAGAGGCTCAGGATAGATAGAAGAAATATGCTGATGCCAAGAAGATAGATCATAGCTACTTGGTTGGAGACAGAGTTTTCCTGAGAGTGCGACCACATAAGAGTCCAATCCGTTACGGAAAGGGTTCTAAGCTCACACCTCGCTTTGTAGGACCTTTTGAGATTCTTGAGAGGATAGGCCCAATTGCCTACCGTTTAGCTTTGCCACCTAGCCTGTCACGCATCCACGATGTGTTTCATGTATCAGTTTTGAGAAAATATATCTATGATGAGCCTCACATTTTATATTGGGATGCCTTGCAGGTGGAGTCGGACGGGCAGCTAGCTTTGGAGCCCATTCGCATTTTGGCATGCCGGACATTGGCCCTTCAAGGTCGAGAGCTGGACCAGGTTAGGGTCCAGTGGGATTGTTATGATGAGGTTATGGCTTCATGGGAGGACGCAGCACGTATGAGATTAGAGTATCCCCACCTCTTTGATGAACTCCAGTAGGAAGTTCATGCCTAGAGGGGGAGGATGTGAGGCCTCACCCTGACTCAGTTTGACATTCAGTGGATTTTATATTTAGACTATTATGGATACTTTATTTTGATGCATTTTGAGACTTAGAACTTATATGATTTCAGGATTTGGATAACATTGCTATGTTTTGATGATTTACTTACATGCTTTATGAAATAGAACACTACATGATTTTTAGATAGGATGATATTGCAATGATAGATGTCGTTATTGAATTTGCAGGACTTTACTATGAATATAGGACTATGATGTATAGTTTAGTTTATGTGAATTGGGATGAAATTGCTTATGTGAAATTGCTTGATAAAAGATGTATTTAATCTGTGCAGATGAAAATTGTATGCAAGTGATGATGTGTGTTGCTATTCCTTGAATTATATTATATGTGGATATTTGAAAGTACTAATGTGTAAATTGAGATGCGTAGGAAATTTACCATGTGACCATGGAAATTACGGAGAACCAAACCTAGACTTATGTATGTTCGTAAGCCAGGGTTTGTCTATTTGGAGAGACAACACCCCGTTTGTGTTGTATTTTATTCGTAACAGTATATGCTGCATGAGTGTTAAGTGTTATTTAAATTTAATGTGTAAAAACCACAAGAGACAATTTCATGTTTTATTTTGTAAAAATGTTTTATTTGTGTCACTTGACACATGTGTGGATTTAAATTTAAATGTTTTATTTTTGTCTCTTGGTGGGAAAGTGTTTAACTATAGTTTTTCTTAAATAATATAATGTGTTGTCATAAATACTTTGGGAATATAATCTTTGGAGTGGTCAACGTATGTTTGACCCGAAAATAAACTTCAGAGGGGTTTAAAATGGGTTAAATGAACACCTAGGGGTAGTTGAATAGGGTTTCCTAAAGCCCATAAGGTATACCTAGGGGTTAGGGGTAATTTTAGGCAAGTTTCTACTTTTAAATGATCTTTTTGATGCTTTAAAAATTGGCTTTTTTGAGTTGTGCGAAAATTGAAAATTAGAAGTTTATATCTAATTGAGATTTTTCCTATTCGAATGAGAGTCTTTTTGTTTTCTGCTTTACTTTCCTTTTTGGTTTTTAGAAACTTGTGAGAACTCAGAGAATGAGCTTCTTAAGGAAGATTTTGAGAATTTGAGGGTAATCACCCACTCTCCAGTTTTGGAGACAAGAGAAATTTTGAAAAGAAAAGAATAGTGTTGGAATAGAAAGTTTAACTAAGGGTAGAAGAAGAAGAATCGTGGATTGGGCAGCTCTTCCTCAAATATTATACTACCATTGGGCAAATTAAGGTTGGTTTGATTATTCTTTAAAATGGTTATTTTCTTGCATGTGTTTGAGTGTATGATTGGTGAAGAAATCTGAGTTTTCTTGAATGACTTGTTTTAGAATTTCATTTGAAAATTTTGCATTATGCTTGTTGTGTTTTGGGAGTTTTCTCAAGACCTCTTACTCTTGGGAGAGGAAAGGATCTTGTGGGTGGTAGCAGTGACAACCCTCGGGTGAGAGACTCTCATTTGAGAGCGATCACAAGGGATCTTTGTGTGACCCTTGCTGCATGGCCTGTTTGTGCAATGGGGGTCATAAGGAGGGAAATAAGGCTAGAATGCCTTTGGGGGGCATAAGGAATATGGGGTTGAGATTCTTGATGTATTTATTGTGCCATGAGGTGGCTACTTGTTTTTCCATACTTGTAGTTCTCCTCAGGGTATTGGTCCACTACCACCCTTTAAAAAGGTCATCACCAAAGTGTGGTGCCGTGAAACCAAGTTGGGAGTGTGTCTGAAAATCTGTGTGTATTTTGCCTTCTATGTGTTTGCTTGTTTGTTACCCATCTAGAACTTGGTTCTCCGAGCTCGGGGGTGGCTACCAGTTAGCCTAGGCTGGGAGGTGAGCACTCCGTGGTCATATTTGTGTTTCTATTATGCAGGAATGCCAGGAGAAAAGACTAGGAAAAGTGAAAGGATGCAGAAGAATATTGTTGAAGAAATTTTAAATTGATTTGCAGTTAGTAATTTTAAAATTGATAGGAGAAATACACCCTCATTCATATAAATGAGAGGGAAGTTGTAATATTGAAAATATACATGAGATTTATTGTTGTAGTTAAATAAAGAAACATCCTGTAAATTTGCAGATTTTCGTTAGAGTTGTAAAAAGCTGGCAAAGCTTCTATTTTCTAATTGTTTAAAAAAAAGATTTGTTTTTGATTTGCATGCAATAGTTTTTCTTGCTTTAAAAGAAAAAATAGTTCTATTTAAATCTGAGTTCTTCTTTTAGCTAAGAATCTAGCTCCATTTTAATTGTAGAAAATCATGATTTGTATTGTTGTTAACATGTAAATAAATTAGTTGTTCTATTGGTTGAGTAATCAATGAATGTATTTATTTTAGAAAAGCATATTGTATTTCTAATTAGTATTTTCTAAGTTCAGAAGAAGAAAATAAAACATATAGTTTTCCGATGTGTTAGGAAAAATAGCTTAGCAATAGAATTACTTCATTCTTTTTATCAGCAATTAAAATAAATAAAAAAAAAGAGCCTAAGCTTATATACCAATTTTATATATATATATATGTGCGTGTGTAATTTGATTTAACATAATGTTTTCCTTTGTTATTTTGTTAAAAAAAAATTGCATGTAAAACTTATTGAGAAAAAATATATATATATATATATTTTCACACTTATAAATTTATATATATATATATATATATATATATAAAATTAAAAAAAATAAAACTTTTTTTACCTTTTTAAAAAAAAGGAGGGTTTTTGGTTTGCACGTGGACACCACTGTGTGTGCACATAGTGTGGGCCGCATGGCTTCCACTGTGCGAACACACAGTGTGGGCCGCTTTGGCTCCCACTGTGTGGACACATAGTGTCGGCCGCGGCCGCCATTGTGTGGACACACAGTGGTGTGAGTTGCCAGCAGCACCCACTCTGTGGACACACAGTGGTGCCGCGCCGCCACTGTGTGTACACACAGTGGCGCCCTCGGCCCCGTCGTCCTTTTTTAAAAACAAACCTGCATCAAAAAAAAAAATCGTGGCCGCCGCCATGGGGTTTCGGCCCTGTGGAAATTAAGTGGTAATCAAGAAAAAAAAAGATTAAACCCTAGCCCGGGTAGGGCTAGGGTAAATGAAATAAAAATAATATGTTAGTTTAGAGTC
Organism: Cryptomeria japonica; assembly: GCF_030272615.1. Taxonomy (NCBI): domain Eukaryota; kingdom Viridiplantae; phylum Streptophyta; class Pinopsida; order Cupressales; family Cupressaceae; genus Cryptomeria; species Cryptomeria japonica. Next base: position 96,116,553 of record NC_081411.1, read on the forward strand.
ATTTAATATATATATATAAAAAAAAAATCCCTAATTAGGGTTGGAAGGCATATTGACTATTATATTGGAAAGATATTTTAAAGGATTAATATATATATATATATATATATATATATATATATATATATATATATATATATATATATATATATATATATATATATATATATATATATATATATATATATATATATATATATATATATACAGGTTATATTTTTGGAGTAAGTATTTAAATAGAGTTTTAAATATTTAAATACCTCCGTATGATTACTAATAGGAAGTAAAAGAAAAAGAAATATATACACTTAATAATAAAGTCTAGTTTTTTAAAAAAAAAAAATATTTAGTGTGATAAATACATACTTATGCCCTAGTTAAATTATTTAGAGCATTAATTTTTAAAATGGATATTAAAGGAAGTAATTCAAGCGCCTTCCGCTTGATGTTAGATGGGATAATGGTTAATTGGCTTCCAAAAGGCGAGTAATAGTTACTCGTAAATAACTTTGCCCGTGTTAATTAAATTATCTAAATAAAATGACACTTTAAACAATTTTTAAGTTATTGATAAAATAAAAGGGATTTTAGATTATAAGGTCTTATAGGAGATTAAATTTATCTTCACCTTCTTTAGTTAATGAGTTTGAGTTAATTAATATATGGACTAGGTAATTAATTTAGTGAACTTTGTTAATTAACTAGTTGTTTTAAAAAAATAAAAAATAAAAATCATTCCATTTTTGCCCTAAATTTTGGGCATGACAGTTATCCATAGTTTTCACCATGGATACAGTTGTTTATAATGGTTCGGAAGAGGTGGGTTTTCCTCACTACCATTCGGGTCGTTCTCTCCTCACTAGTAGTCTTAATGACCACATGGGGAGACAGGCCCTCTAAAGATTAAACAAAAAGAGCCTATTGCTCAAGATACAAAAGATAATGGTTCAATTTTAGTGCACTAGTTGAAGTGTTTGCTAGTCTATAAAAACAAGGCACACAATAAAGATCAAACCCTTGCCAAGGTCTTGCAACAAAGATCTATTAGTAGTTTGGATTGTTTTAAATGATCACCCCTTCCTGCAAGCACACAAGTTAGGTAAATTTTAGATCCAAAAGACTTTGTGAAAATAGGGGCCTTCACCAAAACGATTTTGCTTTCAAGACAAGCTGCACCAATTTTGTTAGCTAGATCTGAAGATGTTAGCTCAAAATAAACTAGATTTGAAATCGAATGACGAAAAACCAAATCAAAGAAACCAAAATGTAACCACTACACACAAACGTGGGTATCAGAAACAGAAACGCTATATCAGTTCACAGATGTGATTAAATTTGACACAGATGCAGTTCCTAAACACAGACACGTTTCTTGAACACAGACGCGTTTGAAGACCTCACAGACGCGACTAGGGAACACAGATGCGTTTCCTAAAATCTACAAAAAAAAAAAAATACTGTCGAAGGCACAGACGTGGCAAAAAATCACAAACGTGATCTGAAAGTTTGCAAATGCGAAAATATCAAAATGTTGTTGGAAATGTCAGATCTGCAACTTAAAAACACAAAATCTGCAACAAAAGATGTTAAATGCAAAAGGGACAAGGGTCCCACCAGGCATGCCAAAATGTATATGGTGAAAATGGATACAAAAATATTGAAAGATTAAATAGACTCAACCACAAAACCCTAGCCTAACAACAACAAAGATCCACCATAACATATGAGGATTACTTAAGACAATGCAAATCAAATGAAATCACAAAGATTATACCATCACATGTCCAATAGGGTTTGGATCTCCATTCTTCCTATCTCCATTTATCTTGCTTGATATATTTGCTCTCAGATTTTATATGTGCACAAGTGCTCAACAAAGAATGGAAATGTGGTTGCAAGTAGGATCGTATATGAAAGTTCAAAGGCGTAGTGTAGTCAAATAATCATAGGAGTTTGATAATGAAGAAAGCATCTCCTTATATAGAAGACACTATAAGAAATGGAGGGATAAGATTGAGAGGTGTAAAAGATAAATGGTTGGCTATGATTAGAGGGTAGGTAGAGAAAATAATAAAATAATGATAGGGTAGGTAGTGTATGAATTAAGAGATGAATGACATGTGTCATGGGTAGAAAAGGTTAATGAATTAATTAAATAAATAAAGATTTATTTATTTAATAGAGGAATTGGGATCAATTAAATAAATAAAGATTCATTTAATTAATAGAAGAATTAGGCTAAAGATAATTAAATAAATAAAATATTTATTTAATTAGACATGACAATTTTAGGTGTCTACAGGTTCATCCTTGTTTACAATTCTTGCACTTTTCATATATTTAATTTTTGTTATATTTAATGTATTATTATTTAGGTGCTGTCAATGTTACTGTGCAAATGCCATCGCCACCTCATCAGAGGTCACCCTCATCTTTATTTCCAACTGCAATGTCGGCAACACGTAGCATACAGACATCCTCTAGTGCACGTCATATTGGCCCGCCCACTGTTGGTAGATCCCTCTTTTGCTCTATCCTCTGTCATGTGTTTATTTCCCTTCAAGCATTATTTCTTGAATTCTAATGCCATTTCATAATGGATTCATTTTTTGCAGGAGGAGATGCACATGAGGATGTGCCAAAGGCGACTATTGCTAATAACATACCATCATTTCCTGGATCTTCTCATATTACTAGTATGGGAATGTTGCAGGCCATATTGGTGGTGAGCGATGAAGAAATGCTTCCCTTAAAGATACAAAAGGGTCCAGGTACTTTAAAATTATTATCATATATACTCTAATTGTAATTTACTTAATGATCACTCGTTTTGGACTAATGATCCCATGAATTTTTTGTAGGCAATGATATTTTCTATAAACATCTTAGTGACATTACATTGCAGATATTTGGGCCCACCATACGTAAAAGGTGGTACATCATATGTGAACTAACCCTCATCCACTTTTGATTTCATATCATTGCTAGAACAATTTTCCTTTGATCCATTTCTTGAAGTGTAGTAAATGTAGCTTTAGTTCATTTTTGAATCTAACAGGTTTGTTTTTGCTTTAAAAGGTGGAATGACCAAGAAAAAAGGTTAAAAGATGAATTGACAAACCAAATCGCTGAGTGGTTTGGAAATGACACCTTTGACAAAACCAAGCTCCTTGAAAAAGCTGGCACATATCTAAAGTATGCGAGGGACCAATACAGGACCCATTTGGAGAGGAACCTAAAGTATGAGCATCCCCCCATGATTCCAGAGAGGGAGTGGAAGGACCTGATGTTGGATGCCAAGGAGAGAATTGAAAGGAAAAAAGGAAATACACCACTAGATGCCAGAAGAAGGTACGGGATACTATTAAGAATGTAATTATGTACTAATTAATTACTCTTTATATTTATATAATCTAACATTTTTCAAACTTTTTATAGACTAAGTGACATGTCAAAGGCAACACAAACTCGGCTCTATGGTTACATGAAACTTGCTACACTAATTGTAAGTATCTCATGTAAACGAAATATTGCATCAATATATTAATAAATTGCAAACATTTTTTTTTTATCAAACAATGCAAGCAAAATTCATGGTACCAAACAAAAATGCAGGGCTCTAAATTCAATAGAGCACCTACAGAAGATGACAAGAGAATTGCCTACCAGCAAGGCTATTCAGTCATGGCTGATCAACTACGAGAATTGAGTGGGCATACACAACATTCGAGTGCATCCGTCACACAGGTAAATATGGTAAATGGAAGTTGTTTTAAATTGAATACTTTACCAATAATCTAATTGATGTTGAGTTCCAACATAAAGTGACTATATTTGTTTTAAATAAGCAAACAATGATAACAATGTGCATGTCATTAGAATGCAACCTACTAATTGTGAAACACCACCTGCACATGAAGGTCTGGATGTGCATCCCAGTAGTGGAGGTATTCATTTGCTATTCAAATTTATTTATTTAGCTACTAAAACAATTAAACATCTTAATTTGTAATTAGAGTAGTAATTAATGTAACCTTTTTTGTTAATATTTTAGAGCATGTAGTTGGTGGTGAGCAAGTGGAGCATGATCTGGGTACACAACCTCAAGAACGCGATGTTCCCCACTCAGGTAAAGAGGACCACTTTTATTGCTTTAAACAAATATAATTGCAATTGGTGTTCAACATTAATGTAACCTTTAGTATTTCAACTCCAGATGATCTAGAGGGTGTTCAACATATTGAGGTTGAGACTACACAAAATGATGTGGCCCCATTAGGTAAAGAGCACAACAATTATGTTCTCTAAATTAATGAAATACTTCTAACAATAATAATTTTTTTTTTTGAATTTAACCCATTTCTTTGTTATTGCAGAGGACCCCCCTTCACTTCAGTGTCATTGTCCTCAGTTTAGGAATAGGCATACATTGAGATCATGAGTAGTTGGTGGAACATATGCAGAGGGGGGAAATGATGAAGAAACCGATGTTCCACTTAGTCTTTTCATAGATTCAAAGAAAAACCAAAGAAAGAAATGATTGTAATCTAACTTATTTGATAATGACTGATTTTTATGTGTTAGTGAATGTAATTATATGCTAATTAATGGTTATGGATGATATGTGTTAATTAATATTGATGAATATTGCATGTTAATTAATGTTAATCAATGTTATGTGTTAATGAACGTTATGTGATATTAATGAATGAATGCTATATTTTATTAATGGTAGAAAGAATGAATGAATGAATGTTATAAGATGTTAACAGGGAATTTAGAGTGATGTTAGGGGGGGGGGGAGGGGCCAAATGAGCTTCCACCTTCACGTGGTTGGCCCTATTAAGTAGAGAATATTAAACTATTCTCGAAACCAAGCGAAGCTCAACAAGGTAACACACTTTTCAATATTTCATTATGTTGCACAATTAATCTTATTGAATAATGTATATTGAATCTTAATTGTAGGGTCCAATAGAGCCAACACGAACAACAACACCACACGTTGCTAGGTATAATGAAATCCCATATTGTCTTGTCTGTACACAAACAATATGAGTTGCTTCTAGTGTTGATATCTAAGGTAGGACTGCAAAAGTTATGAATATGCCTCATCCTTGTAAGTTTTTTTATTAATTGTAAGTAATGAATATGCCTCATCCTTGTAAGTCATGAATATTGCTCTTTAGTTGATTAAAATTAAATGAAAATCTTTAATGAATACACAAAACTATATTCATATGTAGGTGCACCATGGTTGAGATGGTCCAACTCCCTTGTCTCACTCTACGACTAAGCTCATGCCATATATAAATCAAAGACATCTCAAATACATGATCGGTGGAAAGCTGCAAAATGTCATTTTCATACATAAGCAAGACATACACAATTAGGCACAATCACCAAGAGAATGGTAAAAAGTGTGTTTGAGATTGTATCATGGATTCTTTTAAGGATTGTATCATGGATGCAAAAAATCTCTTCATTAATCCTTGACTCATGATTGCTATAATACTTATTTAGACTTCTCATTTCTCATGTCATTTGTTGCACTTCTTCAGTATTTTGGACTGAGTTTCACTATGAATTTGCCTTGACTTATGACTGTACCTAGCTTTGTCCTATCTTTGTAAGCTTCCTCTTTGAATTGTGGTTGTAGCTTTGATAATACCTTTTTAATGTTGCACTATTTGTAAGGAGGACAACTCCTAATGCATGTTGCAAATTGTGTTCTAGTGACTAAGACTAACCTAATGCATCTCAGAATGGCATAAATTGCCAGGATGGAGATATAGCAGATGAGTTCAAGATTGTTGTTGTAGAAATTATTCGATTTCTGTGCTTGAAATTTATGTATATACACTATTTATAGTCTACTCTATATTTCGTACTCAGCTACTCTTATTTCTTTAAAATGAAATGTGAATTGATGAATTGTATTCTATAGATGACCAGTGCCTTTCTTCGCTATTTGGGCTATAGAGTCTTTATATTTCTTTAGGACTTATTGTGTAAACTTATGAGACAATTTTTAAACCCACCACCTCTCGATGAGTTTGTCAGTTACATTATTACCAAGTGTTGTGGCTTTTCGACATATAACCGGTAACCAACATTTTTTGTTTAACAAACTAGAAGATAAACAAATTGAGTATTGTTGTCTCCTCACCGATACCTATCTGGTATCCATCGGTCCCTTTTTATGTCGAAGAAACCTTGGGCTTCGGTGACTTCCTTTAGGTTTCCATCGAAATGCTTTTTCCATCGATATCACTATGCTCCTTTGATGAATGGTCTGTTGTCTCACCGAAGCCCCTTTTATCCTCTCTTTGTTGTCTTCCACCAATAAAGTTGTATCGATGAAACCATGTGTATTGGAGACATGCCTTTTAGTCTCCTCGAAACTCATATTCTCATCGAAATCTTTTTGTTGTCTGTTGGGTTTCGTATCAAAGAGACTTTGGACTTTGGTGACTTCTTTTGTCCTCTCATCAAAACTCATGTCCTTATCGATATCATTCATCCATGTAGTTTTCTTCTATTTTATCGATATCACTTTTTTGATGAGAATGCTTCTTTCGGTGAATCTTCTTTATCTTGCATCGATGATATTGTTTCTTCGAAAGCCTTTTCTCATCGGTGGGGGCCACCTTTGCTTTCTTCAATACCTTTTGTTGATGGGACCATATCTTTCGATGAGTCTTATTGCACCAATAGTGTTATATCCTCGATGACCTTTTCTTGTTGATGAGAACCATCTTCACTTTCCTCGATATCTTTTATCGATGGAGTTACTGTCTTTGATGAGTCCTTTCTGAAGTTGATCAGTGTTTGCTTTCTTAGATCGATACTGTTTCAATCTTAGATACTTCGCTAGAATGCTTTTAGACTTGTTCGATAACTTATGGGTTATTACGGTATCAATGAAAATGATGATTTCTTCCAAAGAGAGATGGCTTCTATGAATTAATTTCTCAAACCAAGATATTTTACTTAATTCAGATTTGATGCTCAATAGATGACTGCACTATCACCAATCTATCTTGAAGATTTGACTACTCTTTAGATTATGATTATGACTGTCATGATATTTCATGAGACCGCTCTATCCCCATATAAAACCCTTTGTTCCCACAAATCAATGCTTTGAACTTGACTGCAACTTTATAGTGATCACTATCTTTGTACAGTAAGCTTGCTACTTTCTCAACTTCTGATATATTGGAGGCTCCTAGGATGGTTTCTATCTTATAGTCACAATACCTTGCTATAATTTGTAGCTATTCTATGTTTATTTGTTTTCCACTCTTAACTCATAGTTCAACTGAATATGGTTCATCTTGGAATCAATGCACATCGGTTATAATAAGATTATAACCAGTCTCCATGGTTGCAAGACCTAAAGAAGGATTCTTATCATCAACTAGATGCATACTTTTGGGAATATAGAAAGACAAAAAAATATATTAGAACCGTATTTTTTGTTGAGTCATAATATGATGTGTTAAATTTAGCTAAATAAGGGAACCAATGTTGTATTAGGTTTAATTCCATGATGACAGTTGAAGCTTGTTAGAGATAGGGGATTTGTAGCAGTTGGCTTGTTAGGTTATGTCACAATCCCATGAAGGTCCTTGTAAACCATTAATGTCAGTAGACATGAGACTGTTATGTAACGAATTAGATCAGCTAAACCTAGAAGTTCTATAACCAATGAATCAACTGACTCAAGTGTATGTTAATTATCTTATGATGGTCATTTATGACCGTTATTCTTAGTAGACATTAAGCAATTCGCTAGATAGTTGGTTAGTAAACCAGTGAGTTAGTTGGCTCAAGTGTATGTTATTTATCATATGATGGTCGTTAATAACCATTATTGTTAGTACACATTCAGCAGATGGCTTGTTTAGATGGTTGGTAACTAGTAAGTTTGTTGAGCTCAAAAATTGGATGTACAAGTCGAGCAAGGGAGGTGAACACTAAAAATGCATTGGTGCTTGCAATGTTAAAACCTTGGCCAACATGGTGATGCTTTATCTAAGTGATGAAACTGACCATTTGAATTCCTTTCTCATATTGATTAGCTTAATAATATTTGTTCAATTTTTTTAATCATTAAAAGATTACCTTCCTTTTAGATAAATTAGTTAGATTCTTATTATGTTGAAGAACATTTAGTTAGTTTTCTCCTTCAACTGAAGTAGTTATGTTTTATTTTGAAATGCTCAATTTTTTATCTTAATATAGATCACAATTTATTTTCTTTAAGTATAGAATTAATGGAATATTACATGGTATCAGAGCAACCAAGTTCGACATTGAACCTCAGGCTTTCCACCTATTAAAAAAACTATATACATATGCAGGCACACCATGGTTGAGATAATATGCAGGCGCACTATATACAAAACTAGATTCACATGTAAATATTTTATTCAAATCCACAATATGAAACACAGAGTTTTATTGGAAGAAGACAAGTAACCTTATCTCCTTTAGATAATATCACAAGCAACTGCCTATAGAAAGATACAACAATCCACAACATATACACAAAGGAAATACGACTAATTATATTATGTATGTTCGCAAAATGGTACAATAGTAAGCCTGAGGCTATATTCTACTTCTTCTCTAATGATCCTTATTGTTACCAAAGTTCCCTCATTTATATGAGGGTATACATTGTCACCAAGCATTGTGGCTTTTCAGCACATAAATATTAATTAGCACTTTTGTTAACAAACTAGAAGATAAACAAGTTTAGCATTCCTATGTGTTCAATGTACTTATCATCTTTATACATTAGAACGTCATTGTTTAGTGTCCTCATGTCACTTTCTCTCTAGAAATGATTGGATAGAATATGGTTAACACAAAGTGACAATTCTTTGTCCTGATCCAACTCTGCTACTGCTCGATTCTTCTCATCAATGAACTCTTGTTTCTACTATTCGAACAATACTAACTCACCATTACTGTAAAAAGAGGGCACCCTAGGGGTATTCCCATTGTTCAGCTTCTGAAGCTCTTTCCTTAATTGATTTGCCAATTCATCATGGGACTTCAAGTAAGCCTCGGCTTCAATTTTCTCACCTGGATTAATCAGACTGTTGTCATTCATCATGTCTTCCAACCAAGACCTGAGCCTTTCATGCTCTTTCAAAGCTCTGACTATTCCAGTGTATGTTTTCCAATAGATTTCTGCAACTTGCATCATACTTCTGAACCTATGTTCAATGATCTCCAGAATCAACTTATCCATCTTTTGCTGTACCTTTTCTACTTGCCGAGATGTCTTTTTGGCCCTGTTCCTCCAATACATAGCATCTGTCAAGGAATCCATGGCATCTCTATCAACATCGCATGTCATCCCTGTTTGACTGGTACCTGTATCAATCTGAAGCAATCTTGCTTGCAACCTCTGTTTTTCTTCATCGGTTTCTCATATAGGCTTTTGTATGTAAAATTTTCTTGGACTAGAAACTCTATCTGATCTTGGTTCAATTTAGCAACATCCAAATTTAGTTTGGCAGTTGTTCTAGGGTCAGTCTTTCCAACCTGCTGCACCATTAAATGTCCAAAATCTTCTTCTGTATCAACCAATATAGGTCTTTTATCTTTGAGATAGATAGCCCACTGTAGAAGAGCCTTTTGATCTAGATCATATCCTGATCCTCTAAAGAGTTTATCAATCTCTTTTGGCATCATTTTCCTACTTGGGTCCTATTTCTTAAGGAATCCATCAAACAACAAGGCAGAGTTCATGACCCATCCAGAGTATAATAGCACACCAGCTTCCTTAAGTAACTGTCTTCCCTTCTCAGGTGTCATTTCTCTCATCACAAGATCCATCTCTTCTTGTAACTTTTGAAGCTGCTGCTCTTCTTCACTATTTTTCATGTTATTCCTAAATTGATATCCTTTATGTTGATAAAGGAATTCGGTGAACTCATTGGAAGCAATGAAATCCTCATGCTCTACGAATCTGATGTCAGCCACTTCTCGGACATTCAGTTGTGCTATTGCCAAGTCTATTAGTGTATCCTCTTCATAACCAGGGGGTAATCCTCTTAAGGAGTGAATGGAATGATGCCAGATGTGGAAGTAGGAAACATATGAGCCAAAGGCTCTGTATTCCTAATAGTATCAATGTAATCCCTAAAAAAATGAGGCGGGACTCCCTCAAGTATTTCCAATTCATGCTCCACAAGTTTTTTGGCCAAATCCAAGGGGTCTTCAATATTTTGTAACACGTTCTCATCCCTTTTCCTTCTAAAAAAATACCATTTATAAGCCTACATTGCTTTCTCAAACTTTATTCGCTTCACTCTGGCCTCTTCTCTGTCAATGTTCTTAATGAGGTCATCCGATAGGTAAGATTTATGCTCTCCAGCCTTAAGCTTTTGTGATGACCGGGCTATCCTTATGTATCCTTCAGGATCAAAATTGGGCCTTGGATCCCCCATAGCCATGCCATAATAATCCAATTTTGTCTGCAACAGGCCATAACTCTTTGAACTTTTCACAATAAAATCTAAAAATACTAACAACCCAGGTACAATTGATTGTTTCCCATGGCTTGTCAGATGTTCTATACTCACTATTGACAGTTGCCTCTCAATATCCAGACAAGCCACTCTGTTAGGGACTGTAAGTGGTAGTAAGTATGGTCTCCCTTTGATCCCATATACCCTGACTTGTGTGCAATCTGAAAAACAATACCAATCTCCCCAATTGTGTTCAATTGAGGGATCTTTAGCGAAATCTTTTGGTCTTAGGAATCTTTGAACCTCTGGTGCAAGGGCATGATTGCACGGGCATCCCAACAGTCTATATAATTTCTTGACAAAGAACTCCTCAAAATTCCAATATTGATTATTCACATACCTCTGGTCCCATGAAGAAACCCATAGTTGCACTCATTTTCTCATCCCAGCATTGTCATATGTCCTGACACATAACTCTTCTAGCCATAACCCTTCATCTTTGCCCACATACAATAGCATATGCATAAGTAAGGAATAATGCTTGAAATGAACATTGATGACATCCCCCTTTAACTTTTCTAACCCATGATTCAAAACCTCAACCAAATAAGCAGAAAAATCAAAGAAGCAGGGGTCGTTAGATTGCAAATCGGCACAAATGACCATGGCTGCAATATCCATTAAAGGATGGGCTTTTATCCCTAGCACTTGGGCAACATAGTAATAGGTATACTTGAAATATGGATGGAAAGAGTTGACATCATAGGGAGCTTTGTCATCCAGACCTAGTGGCACTAAGGACCCTGCATTCCGAGGTCTATGTATAGGGAGTCTCCACATTTTGTAAATGTTCTCTAGGTTAAAATATTCACTTCTGAACTTCTTGAGGTCAATCAATTCTTTAAATCCCCAATCCAACTCCAATACGGTGTCAATAACCTCCTTTCTGATTGTAAGAATTGGCTCACCCATGTAGTTATATATGGTCTTGGTTTTAGGGTCATAATTGTTTGCCAATGCCTTCATGAGCTCCACATTCACGAATACATTAGCCACAACTAACCTTCCTAAGTTCAATCACCATAAATTATTGATAGGTTGAGGGGCAACTCTTCTGTTGTACCCATATATGAATAATTCACACCCTCTCAATTCTGTCCATATGTCTCCAAGATCCTCAAACCGGTCCTCCAGGGATTCCTCATCAGCTTTAATCTTCTTGGACCTCAAACTGGATGATGGGCACTGGTCAATCAGGTCCTGGGCTAAAGAACACCCTTCCCTTTTCTATCTTTTAGGTTTTTCTTCTGTAGTGATAGGTTCTTTTCCCTTTCTGGTCTTATTAGTTTTAGATGATGATTCCATTTGAATTTTAAAAAAGAGGTCTGTGTTCAAACAACTTACTTGGAATTACTGAGCTTTATCTATGAATTCACCCAATTCCTGCTTTTAGTTCATCACCTGTGAATTCCTTAATGTTGTGTCCTTTGATGTTGATCCACTACTTATGGCATTTTTAATCAATTAGTAATGACTGTTTTGGACAACGGTCACTTGGGCACACGTTCGAATTTAATGGCGATGTGACCTTTCATGGGATTTGTTTCTGATTTTCATGAAAATCAATAATCATTTTGACGAGGATATGTCTTTCGATCATTTATTTCTTTAGTCCATCGATCTCTTTGTTTCTATCAATAATACTTTTGTTTCGAATATTACTTCGATCAAGTATTTTTTCCCTTCATTGAAATACTATATTTGGTCAGTATGGCTGTCTCCTCATCGAAACATATTTGATATCCATCGGGTCTTATGTCAAAGAAACCTTGGGCTTTGGTGTCCTCCTTTATTTTTCCATTGAAATACTTCTTTCATCGATATCACTATGCCCCGTCGATGAATGAGTCTATTATCTCACCGATAAAGTTAGATCAGCAAAACCATGCATATCGAGAACATGCCTTTTAACCTCCTCCAAACCTATATCCTCATCGATATCTTTTATCGATGTAGCTTCCTTTTGTCTAATCGATATTATTCTTTCGATGAAAATGCTCCTTTCGGTGGGTCCTTTTTATGTTGGACCAATAGTATTATTTCCTCGATAACTTTTCCCATCAATGAAGACCCTCTCTGCTTTCTTCAATATCTTTTGTCGATGAAGTTATTATCTTTGGTGAGTCCTTTTTGGAATTCATCGGTGTTTCCTTCCTTCAATGGATCTTTTATATCGATGAGACATCACTGGGTCTCATCGATCCGAATTCAAAAGGTATCGATGAGACCCAATGATGCCTCATCGATATAAAAGAGCCATCAAAGGAGGGAAATGCCGACATAGATAATAATAATTTTTTTTTGATAAAAATTATCATAGTCGGAATTACGATGAATACAAAGCTTTCAACCGACAATGTAATGGGAAGACATACATCGTCGACAAAGACCATTAGATTGTCATATTTTCGACAGGCATGGCATCGTCGACCAATCTTATGCCGAGTTTTTGATGGTTGATTTTGTTGGAAGGGTGAACTTTTGTCTAGCAATAGAAATTTAATTTGGGAAAAAAAATCACTTGTAATAAAAGTTGAATTTAGGTTAGTTGAGTCTTAGAAGGGAAAAAAAATGTGTAACATATGAATTGAACTTAAGACAAAATAGTCTACTGTGATATAGAACAATACTTAAGATCAATGATCCCTTCTTGAATCAAATCTCAAATGTAGTGCATATGTATCTCAATGTGTTTCGCCCTTTGGTGACGAACTAAATTTCTTGAGATCTATATAGCACTTTAATTATCACAAAAGATGATGGTAGGCTTTCTAACTAGAATATCAAACTTGGTTAAAATATTTTGAAGAGAAATAGCCTTAGTGATGCCATTGGCTGCCCCTTGATACCCAACCTCTATTAGTCAAAGAGAAATTTTAGACTACTTCTCGGTCAACCAACAAACTAGACTAGAACCAAGTGAGAAGAAATACCCTGAACTACACTTGCGATCCTGAGAATCACATGCCCAATATGAATCTGTATATCCTACCAGGTCAATATCCATTTATGTTGCATACTAAATTATATAATTGTGAGCATCTTGAATATAGTGGACAATATACTTAGCTTCTTTCTAATGCAACTCATGTGGCTAAGAAAAGTGAATTAAGGGACCATACCCACGCTATATGAATTGTTAGGTCTCGTATTAGTCAAGTATATGAGACTCCCAAGAATTTGTCGGTATAACATCCCATCAGCCAAGGCTGAAGAGAACTTAGCCTCAAGTCTAACCCCTAAGAAAGATGAAGCCATTGTAGGCTTATATTCAACCATGCGAAATCTAGAGAGCATATAGAGTGTATACTTCGGTTGTCTAAGGAAGATACCTGAAGAAGACTAAATGATCTTAATCCCTAAGAATTAATGCAAACAAAATACATATGAAATTATAAATCTATCATGTAGAGCTATTTTGACTACCTTGATGGTGGATGAGTTAATCCCTATGATCAACAAGTCATCGACATAGAGAACTAGAAATGTGAGAGTTTCATCCTACTATACAATGTATACATTTGGATCAGGATAACATTGACTGAAATCAATTATCAAAAGGAATGATTCTGTCCTGGCATACTAAGATCGAGGAGCCTTTTTGAGGCCATAGAGAGACTTGCAAAGTCGATACAGAAGTTGGGGATACTAAACAAATCTGTATGGTTGCTCATTGTAGATTTCCTCTTGAAAGCCACCAAGAATAAATTGATACTCTTTACATCCATTTGATGAAATTCCCAATGATGGGCTGCAGCTATAGTCAGAAAAAGTCAAATGGAATTCATCTTAGCAACCAACACAAAATTCTTAGACTACTCAATCTTGGGAACTTGGGAGAATCCAAATGCTACCAAGTGAGTGTTATACTTATCAACCGACCCATCTACTGTAAATTTTATTTCATTGACCTTCTTGTATCTCATGGGTCACCCAACGAAATACCCGCTGACCTAAATGTTTGTTAAGCCAAAAGAGGCATTGAGGCTAGAGAGTCTAGGGGAGAATCATCAACATCTGAATGATGATTATGAGAGGAATGTGAATCCTCATTATTATTGTTGCCATCAAAAGTTGAGGAAAAAGACTCCTCATCAAGAATAGGAGGATCAAGATCCATTGAAGAACTATGATCATGATGCAACGTCTCCAATATGATAGTGGATGGAAAATTGGTATGAGAATAATTGAAAAAAATGTCTTCAAAATTAACACTCTCTCAATGAACAATTCATGAGTAGTGGAATAGAGAAGCCTATACCCTTTGACATTATCTTGATATCCAAAATATATGCAAGGCTTGCTTTGCAAATCCATCGTCTTACGATTATCTGTCCGAATGTGGACCCATGTAAGAGAACCAAACACTCTAAAGTTCTTCAAACTATGGATTTTCAACTAATCCAAGCTTGAAAAGGAGTTACCCCCTTCACAAATTTGTGAGGAACTTGGTTCTATATGTTACATACATAGTTCGAGGCCTTTGTCCAATATTAAGGTGCCAAAGAATTGAAGGAGTGAATCATACAATTAGCCATCTTCTTCAAGTATTTGTTCTTGCATTTTCTGACACCATTCTATTGAGAACTATATGGAACTGTGTTGCATTTTTTTACCTTCTGAAGTACAAAGCTATTCAAACTAATTTTTAACATATTCGCTTCCATTATTTGTACACAGGATCTTGATGAACTTGCCATACTGTTTCTTTGCAAAAGCTTTTAAATATAGAAAATTTTCAAAGAACTTAGACTTTTGTTTGAGAAAGTAAACCCATGCATGTCTATAAAAGTCATCAATAAATTCCAAAGCATATCTAGTGCTACTGAAAGATGGTTGTGGAAATGGTCCTGCCAAGTCACTGTGTATCAAATTCAATAGCTATGCATCTCTCTATGCTTTTCCTTTATCATACTTCTCCTTAGGATGGTTACCAAGAATTCATCCTTGGGAAACTCCATTAAAAACTCAAATACAAGGTAACACTAAAACCATGTCTTATTGAATAATTTGTTGCAAGTAATGGTAGTTCAAGTAGCAAAACTATTGATGCCACAAACAGCTCACCTCATTTGCATGGGTGAATAATATTATCAAGGGGGAGTTAGGAATAAAGTGAGAAAACTAATATGATCTGGATTGATGGACTAATTTTCCCACAATAATAGTAGACCCATTATGCATTTCATTGATTACCATTGTATCTGGTGTGAACTCAACTCATTTTCCAGATTGAGCGTGAGTGATCTGATAAACATATGGGATATTTGTTGATAAAGTTGGAACACAAAGACCATCCTAAAATGTTCCTTCACCCACATCAAAAAACAATCTCCTATGCACTTCAATAGGAGTTTCATGACCCATTATTATGATATGCATAGAACATGGCTCTAAAGACTTGAAACCATCTTTTGAAGAAGGCATAATGTGCATGACGCACCCAAGTTAATGATCCATGAATTTGGTTATGAATAAATAACAACTAGGGCCTTACCCTTTCCTTTCCCATTACTCTCATTTGTGTACTTAGAAGATCCTTCTGATGAAGTTTGTTTGATTGAATCAGGCACCTTAATATTACTCTTTTATAGAAGATGTAAAAGGTGATCAATTTACTTCACTAAATAATTATGTTCATCATGGCTAGGCCTCTAAAAATAAGAACACTTGACCTTCTCCTTCTTACTTGTTTTTCACCATTTTATGAAGAGGCCTGATTATCTAATTTTGAAGTAGTATATTTCTGATCTCACTTATTCTCTATTTGGTTCTCTTATTTCTTATCTTTCTTGTTAAACACTTTTTGTTGTTTTGTGCCTTAATTTATAGCTAAGACATGTGATCTGGAGGCTTTTATTGTATCTATTTGAACCAATTTCTCATTTCTCCTAGTGCGTTCTTCAATAAATTCATCTAGAGAAGGCATTTTGAATGTGGTGCCTAGGGCATGTTTTATAACGTAAAATGTAAAAACAAACACTGAATAGGTAGGACCAAGCTTAGAAAGAATGCTCAAGATCAACTACTTATGTTCCTTCTTAGTTCCACACTATTCCAACTGCAATCTTATAGATTTGAGTTTTGTGAAGATGTCTTGTATAGTGTCAAAAATTAGTTAGACTCAACTTTATGAGTTCATTCTCCAACTGATTACCCCTTAAAACATATTTCTTACCAAACAGGTTTTCCAAAGTCGTCCACACTGCATTTGGTGTAGCGGTAGATTCAATATGAAAAAGAAGGCCACGAGAGACTGGTATACACAGAATACCAAAAGCTTCATCATATTTGTTAGTCCATTTAATATTTTTTGCAACATCTTGAGGTTTTGTCACAAGACCTATTATAACACGATGATATCCATGTCTTTTTAAATATATTATCATTTTAAATTTCTATTCAAAATAATTATACAATGTTAAAAGAGGAGCTTTAGATGTATCCATAATAGTAGAAAAAAGATTGCAAAGAATCAAGAAAAGTGCAATAAGGAAGACACATGAGACACCCCCCCCCCCCTTTCCACTAGCCTTAAAAATCAGCCCCCCCAAATATTACAAGGTTTACACTTTATAAATAGTATATTTATAAGGCCTTTTGTTATATTATAATACTTTCCAAAAATAGAAAGTTTTAATATTTATAACTATGATGAAAATTCTAAAAAAATAGCCCTATCACTATGTAATACTCTTTAGTACCTCTCCAACACTTATTCATTTAAAAAAAAAGAGTTTCAAGGTGAAAGATATGGCCCGTTGAAGAGAAAAAGATGTAGCTGATTCAACTTGCAATATCTGATGGAAAATGATATAAATTGTCAATGAAAACCATATGGATGGAAAGTTCTCCTTTCCATCTTTATGTCATGTACTCGTTTGTGAAAATTTGACACCTTAGGCTGCAAGTTAAAAAATGGCTCATGCCTTGTTCAAACTCAATTTATGCAAGATTTACTACCTTTCTAGAAACAAGAACAAAAATCGAGAAGTTTATGGACACTAAGATATAAACCTAAAAATATTTTTTCTCGCAAATGAGTGGAAGCTAGAATTATAGATCTAAAATGAAAATAGCGCCAGTAAAAATTCACTCTAATTTTTTTATAATATCCTCCAAATTCTGATTTTGGTGAAATAAAAGTAAATTTTTACTTTAGCAAGCCTTCTAGACACTTTGGAGATGTTGAAGAAGCTTCCTATATTACCAAAAAGCTACAATCACCCAGATCTCATAATAACACATGTATACTAGAAGCTTATTCTCCCTTAAACTATTCTAATTCTCTAGGTCACACGTGAATGCAAGAGAAGAGAAAAGGTTTTAAAGGATTATATTATTTTTCTAATTATGTCAAATCTCTCTAAAAAATTCATAAAAATAATGAGCTATAACAGACAACATGACTCTAATACCATGTTGGATTCTACGAGAACCAAGAACTATAGATCACATGCACCTCCAAACAATAGATGATTGAAGATAAAAATAGATGAATAAAGAGATATTTGAAATAAGAGGAAAATAGAGACAAAGAAGGGAGTTTTGAGAAGACTCTCACCGAGCTATCAATGAACAAGTGAAGGTGAGAGTATTGTGCTTATTATATATATAAAAAATAGAATATTCATACAAAAGGTGCATTAACTTCCCCTACCAATAAAAAGTAGGAGGTTTAACCTACTTGGTAAACACCAAAACATGTGGCATAAATTTCTTACATGGAATGAAAAGAGTAGTTATAAAGGTGGCACATAAAGCCAAAAAAGGGTGAGAAACCCAACTACCGCATATCCCTCTTAGGAAATGACAAAATAGTCATTATGTTAGGTGGCACAACAAGACAAAAGATGGTGTGTAACTCAACTAACCATGAAAATCACCACAGACCTAAAGATTCTTAAAAATCTAGAGATGGGTTCTTGAAGGAGTGTTTAAAAGTCAAAATACAATTTATAGCTTCTCACTATAGTGACAAAAAATATAGTTCTTTTGCCAATTATAGATATAATTTACACTTGTTTATTATGTGGAACCAAAGCCTAAGGTTTATATTTTTTAGATTTGGTCCTTTCCAACCACTTAAAATATTTCAATACATTCAGTCAGGATGAGATGTTTACTTGTCTTCAGTATGGAATCAGAGTTGTGTTACTGAAGGTTAAATTTGACAAAATTCATGTTGGAAAGGAAATTTTCTAATGATTAGTTTTTCCCACAAGACTTGCCCAAAATGTATACATAAAAATGTAGATCAAAATAAAGAATTCAAATCCAAATATCTAACTTTTCAATATGTACTTACTGCAACTCCAATTAGAGCAAAATAAATCATAAATTTACTCATATTGATTCTTGTTGCACCAAGAAAGTTTTCGTGATTAGAATTTTGGTATGTGGTTTCTTATAGGAGTAGAATGATGTTATGTTGTAGTTCCTTCTTCAAAATGACTCAGAAATGGGTAGATTTATAGACTTTTCGATTGGATGATCCAAGGTCAGGATTGGTTGAGAGTTTGTTGAGGGATCAATGGTCATGATTAAATTGGTTGGGTGGTTTGGAGATAAATGGTTGAGAAAAAGGGACATATTTTGATTAATTTTTGTATTTGAGAAAGATATTTAGAAAATGAGAAGATGACAATAAAAGGAAGTTTCAATTTAAATTATTTGTCTAGTAATGTAGATAAAAATGGATTCAATTAATCATATGGAGAGAGAGTGATATAAGGAATTAGGGAAAGAGATCTAAATAAATATTTTTATTTTATTGAATTAATAGTATAAATTTGTGGTATATGTGCTAGGATGGTGATAGATTTTCAAGAGTCTTATTGAATTAATAGTATAAATTTGTGGTATATGTGCTAGGATGGTGATAGATTTTCAAGAGTCTACAACTATGCTTCCAATTACAGGTTGTATAGAAGAAAAACCAAATGATACTTTCTATTTGAGGACCTAATAGTTGAGCACCCTAACTTTGCACTTCTCAAAAACTTATGTGAAAATTTCAAATCACTCCCAATTTTTTACAATAGCTTACTTGGCAAGTCCCCTACTTATAACTAAGGTTTCAAAGCCACATCAACATGCTTTTTGCTAAGGTGTCCAAACTAGCCCAAAAAAGTAATATTGATAGTTGTGCACTACATCATGTTTTATTGGTGCAGTAATGTGGTATCACATGATTCCTTGCCTTTTTAGATCTAAGGGATACATTTCATTCAATAATGGGTAGACATCATCAACCATAACAAATTTAAAGTAACAATTATTAGTGCAATATTAACAAAAATATTGGGCATTGAATCAACAAGTGATATCACAACTTGTAGAACACACTCAACTATTGGGTCCTCTCCCCTAAATCAGTCATGAAATCAACAATCTTCATACCACTATTGTCAATTGAAATTATGGAAAGATAAACCATTCTTGAGAGCAACCAATAAAAGTCACCTACATACACCAGTGATTATAATCAATTAGATAAGATCATCATGGAATCTCACATTTTCTTTGCAAAGAATTTAAAAGTAAAGTTTAAACATAAACAATTCAAATTATTAATCTCAAAGCTATAAATGAAGAATGTATTGAACTTGGAATGAAATATTTGTGCCTCATTAGAAATGCCTCTCCATATTCCTTGTAGACTTTTTATGTCTTGGGAGATGGTAAATTTTGCAGGAAGACAGTTTTTGATGCAAGGTCAACATCCTATGGTGCACTTTTGGTTGTACTACTTCATTGTGGCATATTTAGATTTTTTATGATCAAAATGTTTCAATTTATCTTTATCATAGTTTTGGCCACTATTGTTTGTCTTATTATTTCACAAGGTGTGCACAAGACAATATATGGTGTGCTTCTAGTTTCCACTCTAGCATTGGAGTGGTTTTTTCTATTTTGATGGTCTAATGAATTTGAGTTTGTTGACACAAAAATCTTATGCCATTTTGATGTTGCCAAAATGACAAATCTTTTTTATTGTCATCTTTTACATATTGTTTTAAGTTGTTATGCTTTTAAGGCATTGTAGTTGTCCTTGTGGTAATATTTTTCACCTTGATTGCTACACATTTCTATACTTTTGTAATCATCTATTTTCAATTAAAAAATTATAATAATCCTTCAACATTCTAAAAGTGGAAATTAGTTTGAGAAAGTCTCCACTAGTCTTTACTCTTCCCCTTTCATAACCAAACCTTCACTTTGCCCTCTCGTTTATGCGTACTTATTCAGATATGTATATTGAAGAATGGGTGTCTACAACATTTTATAAATAGCCTTATAGGAGAGATGAACCAGTAGTCGTGAGGGCTAACTTCGTCAACATATAGCTGCCACATGGAATATCATAAGATGTTCACTTTTTTTAAAAAAGGTAAAATTGACACATATCTTCAATTAAGGTTTGAAGGTGTGACATCCATATTGACTTCGAAATGTACTTTTATATTGAACAACATGAGTAACGATGATATGAAATGGTTAAATGTGTAAATTGAGCGAGGGTTACTCCCTTACGAAACGGCATGGAAGAAATGTGGAAATTTATGTCTGAAAATTTGTGGAAGAAATGAATAATCATGTGAGAGGTGGACCCATTTCTTACAGAAAGCGTGTGGAAAACAGACTGGATGGAATTCGGTGATGAAGACAAAAGTATAAATTTCACATTCATGGAAGGTGTGATAACGTGCCGTAGAAGGCAGAAGATCAGATGTCGGACAATGGAACCATCATAATAAAGAAAAAACATTTTCTTCCGAGAATTCCACAAAACCATCCTCCTGGTTAGCAGAAATGTCATTTATACTTAAAGTCTTCCTATTTTCTACCGTGTGGTTGGTAAGAAATGACTAAAAGCATGGCGT
The DNA here is from genome assembly GCF_030272615.1 of Cryptomeria japonica. NCBI lineage: Eukaryota > Viridiplantae > Streptophyta > Pinopsida > Cupressales > Cupressaceae > Cryptomeria > Cryptomeria japonica. Next base: position 96,137,992 of record NC_081411.1, read on the forward strand.
GATTTACGCAAGAAATGACGAAGGGCGTAGATTGATAAGTGGCTTCAATTTGTGTAGAATTGCGGAACCGTGTGGAAGAAATGGCGCTGTGAAAAGTTGCAGAGTGGAACAATCACAATATATCTTCCAAGTGCTTTAGATTCTCACATTTCTTCTAGGAATTTTCAGACACCAAATCTTACACCACTCACGACTTCTTCCACGTTTCTTCCACGTGGTTTCGTACGCAAATAATTTTACCTGCATAGACACTTTATTTCGCAACAAACGACAATTGAAAATTTCTTGCCGGTGTCTTCCACATGCTTTCTATACGAAACAGAAACATGACGCTTAGACACAAATCTCATTTACTCACATGGTCATGTGTTTCTTCAACGTAATTTCGTCCGCCAATTGCCCCCGGTCACTTTATTGCATCTTCTATAACGTCTCCTATGGAAATAGGGAAGATGGTATTTTAAGTGGAGCATTTTAATTTCCAGCTTACCAAAATTTTATGTGAGTAGCGGAAGTTTATCTGTAGTCGTTATAGTTAATTTTGTGTATCTATAGATTCTAAATGGTATATTAGATTTTGACAATTTTTCTTTTGTTGTTGTGCACACGACTTAATTGTTTATAGCTAATCTTTTGACTTCTGGGTAGTAATGATGCATGTTGTGGGATCCGTTATATGTGTAAGGGTCAAAATGTACACTTTTCAAAGTGTCAACTGATACCTATTTAAAGATGCCCCAATAACCGTGCACTTAAAACCGCCAATATTAATGCACAAATGCCCTGGTAGTTGTGTCCTTGGGTACCAATAAAAGTTGACAAATAGGCCAATTATGGTCCAAAATAGATAAAAAAATGAGCGGCTATTGGTACATGTGTAATTTATAAATGAGTTTTTAGTTATTTGGTTTTTGAATTTTTTAAAGCTAGTAATTAGGGGGTTGGGTGTGCAAGGAGTGAACATGAACGGTAGCTAGTGCTCTTCCCCTATTTTAATGTTCAGTTTTGTATAGTATCTTATTTGTCGTCTTCAATGTGGGTCTTCAAATAAGATGCTACATCAACATGCTTTTTGTTGAGGTATTCAAAATGGTCCCCTACAAGACCTATAATTATGTACCAAGCCATGTTCAATTGACACACTCATGCGGCATCGCATAATTGGTTACCTTTTAAGATTTAAGTAATTCCTTCTGAGATAAATACTAACATGACTATTTAATTGCTCTGATAAGGGCCTCATTTTGATCAACTCGTATATTCACTATAGTAGCCCACTCCACTATAAGGCCCTCTCCTCTATCCTCCAGTCAATCTACATATTTTATCATTTGTTATCTTCATCATTCGAGTATATTGTGGCTATCTAACATATTAGAGGAGAGAGATTAGTAGTTGTGCGAGTTAATTATGGGGTACTAATTGTTACTTGGAATTTTGTAGCACTTTATTTTGAAATATGATGTCTTTTATCTATCTACAAATAAGATTTGAAGATTTAACTCATCATGTAACTCACCACACAAATATGTTTAGAGAGAAGTATTTGTAAAACAATTTATTTTAAATTTCATTAAAACTTAATTATGGAATCTCTAATAGCAAAACAAAAACATAATTTGTTGTTATACCAATCTTATATTGTTATTTAAAATATAATTTATTGTTATAAAAACTACATGTTATTATTTAAAATATAAGGTATATTCAACTTTGAATGAACATAAATTTTCTTGACAACTTTTCACATTTAATTATAAAATAGAAGGTTTTTATTGTGCTCACCTTTTGTGCTCCCCTTTAAGACAAACAAAATATGAAGCACTCCAATACGTATATATTGGCACCACAATAGTATTTTTTTTGGTAACTGAGAGGAATCAATAGGTTAGCCTAGAAACTCAAAGCTTAATTCTTTGACAAGGTGAGTCCCCCTTGTTGAACCCAAGGTAGGACTGAGAGGGGCCGACAAGAAGCGAGGGGGGGTGTTAATTAGTCCAAACAAGCAATTATTGGAGCACATAAACAATTAATGAACAACACACATCCAACACATGAACACCAAGATTTATACGTGGAAAACCCAAATAGAGAAAAACCACAATGAGCACCTTCCCAAAAGAATATATCCACTATGTATATCGGATTAGAAAGAAAAGAGCTTACTATTCCAGACTTGAACACTAAGGCTAATTGCTCATGGGACAAGATACAAAAGAGGACTTGCAAAACCTGAAGCTAGCTAGACTTAGGGCAAGATACGAAAAATAATATGAAAAAAAGGATCTCGTGATCATGAAGCTATCCTTGAACTTTGCATTAGGCAACCAATATCAACATACACAACTTAGACCTCAACTGTCAACACACTCTCTCATATCTCTGTCACAGTCTTAGCACAACTTGCATATCATTCGAACACAATTCTCCTTCTTTTATCTTCACCGAACCTCATTAATTCTCTTTAAATATTACATCTACACTCCTCACCTCATCACTGTTGGAAAGAGACACTACATAGGTAGTCATACATTGTCATTGATGGCAACTAATGCTAATGCATCCATCCACAACTCATGATTTTTTCATACCAGAAGAGTGATGGAGTTTTTGTTAAGATCGACGAACTAGAAAATAGAGTATTTGATAGAGAAAAGGATGATCGATCCATAGTTTAATACATATTTATATATTGTGTTGCAGATCTTAGGGAAGAATTATGGATGTGTTATTTACCATATTTTCAGGTTTGTGGCCTCTCATGATAACTCAGGTGCAAGTTTGAAGATTTGATGTATAGATTTTTCAGGATGAACATTGTGGTATGGCTGACATGCATGAGAAATCATTGTGTGGATTTAATGGATCGGTTTTGGTAATCAATTCTATGTTCGAGGATGTTTACCTGACATGTGGGAAGCATGTGAACAATTCTTTTTGGTATGCATATGAATGTGAGTTCGGATTTAGCCAACAGCTCATGGACATTTCATTTATGTGTTATATGGTATTGGGCCAACTAAGTGATGGATGAGATTTGATGGTGTGCATATATAAGATAGATATGGATGATCATTTTTAGGATGGAAAGTGCGTTAGCGGTCGATTATACATAGTTTCATGTCCGTAGGTTTAAGATTTGTGCTTTGGATTACTGAAGAATAGTGAAACATAGTAGTATGAGCTAAAGGGTGTGTAGTATGTATAATGAGCTTAACTAAAACTATAATTTGGCATTGGTAGATGCTATTCTTTAGTTCATTTCATTCATGTGATCTTTATATTTATTTGTAAAGCAGGGATCCTTCCTTGGTTATAGCCCTTATTGTAATTTGAGTAGTGAGCTCTAAGCAGTGTGCTTGAATGCATGTGCATTCCCCTTATGTAGTATTTCTATACTTTTAATAATGTATAATAAGATTGTGGGTCTCAATCTTTTTTTTTTCCCTTAATTAGGTTTTTTTCATGTATAAATCTGGTGTTATGGTGTTGTGGATATTTTGTTTTTGTGTTTGCACCATTATTTTATTGATTTGCATTATATGGTAGATGAATCAGATTAATAATGTAAAAAATTATAGAACATTGATTCAACCCCCCTCTTAGTGTTCCTTGATTCCAAAAATAGGTATTAGAGTCTAATTCCTCAGAGGAAGCCTAAGAACTTGAGGTGGATCTGGAAAGGTGAATCAATGGACTTTGGTTTGCAACATTAGCTTATTGTGGCACTTTGGTGTAGTCACCGGTTAGAAGGGACCCCAAAGAGATCAATCTGGACTGGGCAGTAAGAGTAAATACAACGGAAACACAAAGATATGATGGAGGCAATGCAGAAAAAAATAAATTAATTCATGAAAACTGATTACAGACAACCGGTAACATCTGGATTACAAAATTAGCCTCACTGGCTTACTAGAAACATTCTCAACTATAGAATAGGTCACTACCAGACCTCAAAAACTTAAGATTTATCTTCTATCTTTTGTCTAACTCCTTGGATATATTATAATAATTAATTAAAATTATTTATATGATCCAAGGAGATCTGGTAGGCCCAAAAAAGGATCAAAACCAGAAGAATGAGACCAAACATGTAAAACCAACAAGGTCGGCCTTCGCCAAAGAAATTCCTCCAGAAAATAAAAAAGAATGAAGTGTAGATAAAATGGAAGGTTGATCACACACCAAGGAGCATCGGAATCAATGTGCAGGGCTCTGCAAGCGACGAAAGGAATCTGGTAGATCACCAATGCAAATAGGTCCAGGCAACTGGTACCAGAAAAGTGTCTCGGAAACCAGTAGCGATAACTTGCAGGAAAATGATCCAAATGCTTTGTAATTTGGGAATAAGGAAAATGATCAAGTCTTCAAGAAAAAACCTAACTCCATAGGATCTAGTGAGCCAAAGCTAGAAAATATAGAAAGAAATTCTAAAACTATAAAAAGAAAGAAATATTTTTGGTTGATGCAAGATTGTTAAGAACCGGGGTTGCTCTTGTATCAGGCATCCAGGGTTATTCAAAAAAGTGAGTCTCTCACTTTTCTAGGGTCAGAGGAAAACCAATACGGTTTACCTCTGCCTCAGAAATCCAAGAAGAATCCTCAATTGGCCTTTCTTTCCACTTCACAAGATACTCCTTATATTGACTGCTTTGGGTACTATGCCCAATACTAATATCCAAAATGTCTTCAATCTAATCTGGTTCCTTTCAGGAAAATGTTTCTCCAAGTTTGCAATACCATCCTTACTGAATTTTGGTTCATGATACTGATATAGATTTGTAATGTTGAATATAGGTGAAATACTCACACCATCTGGTAACTCCACTTCATATGCATTTTCAGAACTGAATTTCCCCAAGATCTTACAAGGTCCAAACTTCCTCATCTACATCGTGTTATAGGTTCTAATCAATAGTCTTAACTTTCTCAAATATGCCATCACTTCATCGACAACATCAAATTCCTTATGTCTCATATTTTCATCTAATATCTCCTTATACTTGATGTTCATGTCCTCCAGATGCTGCCTAACTTGAATATGCAAGGTCTTCATGTGATCTACAAATTATTTTGCTTCTAAACCTCTCTTATCTTCACTATAGATATCTCTTAGCTCTGATATACCTCTAGGGTGTGCTTTGGTAAAAATCTCAGAAGGTGATCTTCTAGTAGTTTTTTTCACTGAATTATTGTAGGCAAACTCTGCTTGTGCAAGAATCAAATCCAAACTTCCGGTTTTGTCTCCAACTAAGAATCTTAGTAAATTTCCCATGCTCTAGTTTACTATCTCTATCTGCCCATCAGTCTATCAATGAAAAGTAGAACTGAATTCCAAATGTGTCTTCATCTTCTTCCAAAGTGTGCTCCAAAAATAATCAACAAACTTCGCATCTCTGTTTGAAACTATGCTTCTAGGTAATCCATGCAATCTGACCATTTCCTTGAAAAATAGGTTAGCTATATGCATTGCATTTGATGTCTTCCTACAAGGTAAGAAATGAGCCATCTTCGAGAATCTATCCACCACCACAAATATAGAATCATTCCCTCTCTATTTCTTAGGTAATCCTAGTATGAAATCCATGCTTATATCCTCCCAAGGTCTCTCCAGTAAGGTCAAAGGCTTAGACAATACCACATTCTAACTACTAGCTTTTGCAACTTGACAAACTCTACATCTATATAAAAAATTCCTAACCTTCTTATGAATCTGAGGCTAAAATTAATGCTCTTTCATCAAAGCTACTATTTTGTCAACTCCAAACTGTCTGAGTAATCCTCCACTATGCTTCTCCTTTATCATATTATTTGTCATAGAAATCTTAGGTATGCACACCTGAAGTCCTCTAAATAACATCCTATCCTAAATAACGTAATCCAACCACTTGCTCCTATCTATCATAACTGGTTCTCTACATGCTCTCTAAGGTTCTACAAAATCAGGGTCATCATCATATAAGGTCTTCAATTCCTCAAATCATAATATTGTCAGTCTAATATTTGTCAACAAACTCCTCCTTCTACTCAATGCATCAACAACTTTATTAGATTTCCCACTCCTATGCTTCAACACAAAGGTTTAACTCTGTAAGAATTCTTCCCATCTCATATCTCTTTTATTCAACTTACTCTGACTGTTCAAATCCTGCAAAGCTTGATGATCAATATACAACACAAACTCCTTAGGTGATGGGTAATGTCTGTACTTCTTCAAGGCTTGAACTAAGGCATTAAATTCTTAATCATACACTGAATATCTCCTTTGGGTGTCATTTAATTTCTCATTGAAATAAGCTACTTCTCTCCCTTCTTGACTCAAGACTAATCCAATTTCTATCCCACTTGCATCACAATCTACTTTTAATACTTTGTTGAAATCCGATAAAGTAATAGAGGCTACTCAGTCACTTTCTGCTTCAACAATTTAAAAATTTTATGTGCTCTGGTGGTCTAGTTGAATTCCTTCTTATCTTCTCTCATTTTCTTAGTCATAGGACTACAAACAGAACTGAAAATTTTGATAAACTTTTGGTAGAAACTAGCCAATCCATGAAATGATCTTACCTCTCCAATTCTTTCCAGTGTAGGCCATTCAACAATTCCTTTTACCTTCTCAGGGTCCATCTTCAAAGCATCTGCAGATATCAAAAATCCCAAATAGACAAATTCTTCCTTCATGAAAGTATACTTCTTTAGGTTTATCAACAACTTCTCTTCTCTCAACCTCTATAAAACTTGTCTTAAATGCAGCAAATGCCCCTCTATTGTCTTACTAAAAACCAGAATGTCATCCAAATATACAATAATAAACTTACTTGATAATTTCTTCAATACATCATTCATCAACCTCATGAAAGTACTCAGTGCATTAGTAAATGCAAAAGGCATCACTAACCATTCATACAATCTTTCATTTGTCTTGAATATTGTCTTCCACTCATCTCCTTCTCTAATCCTAATTTGATGATATCCACTCTTCAAATCTATCTTAGTAAAATATTTAGCTCCACTCATGCTACCCATTATGTCATCCATCCTAGGCAAAGGAAACTGGTATTTCACTATGATCTTGTTTATTGCTCTGGAATTGGTACACATCCTCCACTCTCCATTCTTCTTAGGTGCTAATATTGTTGGTACTGCACAAGGACTCAGACTTTCTATGATCAAATCTTTCTTCAACAACTCCTGCACTTGTCTATTTAACCCGTCATTCTATGTTGGTGTCATCCGATGTGCAGCTTTATTAGGAATACTAGATCCAAGAATCACGTCCACGCAATGATTGATACTTCTCATAGATGGTAATAGGTCGGGAACAATATCTAAAATGATGTCTTCATACTTTGTTAGCAACTCCTTTATCTCTTATGATTGTTCTTCATTATGCTATGTATTTTCATTCTTCTTAGGAACCAAGGGAAAACACACATTCTCATGTCTTATCCCATCCAGGAATTTCCTTCCATCCACCAAAAATTATCTAGCATTTGTACAAACTTCACTCTTCAAAGGCTCCTGCAAGGGTAACAAGGTTTGGTTCATCCCATTCACCACAATAGTGTATATGTTCCTTCTCCCATCATGTATTGCATGTCGATCAAACTGCCAAGTTTTACCCACCAAATGGTGACAAATATCCATAGGCATAATATTACACAAGACTTCGTCATGATAATTTCCAATTTTACCAAACATTGCTCACTTACTAACAACTTATGTTCATCCTAAATCCATGCTATCTGATAAGGTGTAGGGTTTTTCAATCTTTCCAAATTCAACTTAGTCACCATCTCCTCCAAAACAAGATTATCCAAACTACCACTATTAATAAAAACTTTACAACACTTACCGAATACCTTACATCTGGTCTTGAACAGATATCTCCTTTGCAAGGTCTCTTCATCTCCTCCGGTATGACACAAAGTTCTCCTTGTCATCAACAGTTCTCCATCTTCCGATTTCTTAGCTAATCTAGTGGGGATTTCTTCCACCACTGTTACTCTTTCATTGTTCTTTGTCGTCTTACATTTAAATGCATGATGTCCTTCTCCTCCACACTTAAAGTCAGTACCTGTAAACACTCTTTTGACTAGTCTTCTATCATCTTTTCCAAAACCCTCATTCTGGTAACCATCTGATTCTCTCCCCTAGTAGAAATTTTTGTCATCCTTCTCGTATGAATTACCTTCTTTGCTCACTTCCTTGTCTTTGTTCTAATCTCTATAAGTTCCTCTTCCTCCTTGAAATATTCCTTCGATGACCTCTACCTCTCTATCTCTGCTCATGTCTTTTGTTCAACTTCTCTTCCACTTTTAGGACATACCGGTAGGCTTCTTCAACACTCTGCAACTTGATCAAACTTAGTTTATCTTGTATAGACATCTGCAATCCAATCATATATCTTACAACTTGTTCAACCTCATCATCAACATGTCTGGATATGATATTCAACTTGTAAAATGTTTCAGTGTACTCCTTCACACTAGATTCCTTCTACTTCAAATTCTACAATTTTTGGAACAAATTTACTTGATAATCAACTAGCATAAACTTTGTTTTTTACTTAGTAACCATCCGATCCCATGTCTTGATCTTCTCTTTATCTCCTCTTTGTCCATCAACCAGCAAATTCTCCCACCAAAGAGATGCATGAACTTTCAACTAGGTACAGGCATACTTCGCATTCATTTCCTCTATAGTATTCTCAAAATCAAAATACTTTTCCACCTCCCAGATCCAATCCATCAATTCATCTGAATCTAACTTTATATTATATTTTGGTGGGGTAAAATGTGGTTTAGTATTTGCCCTACTAAAAACCCTCAAGAATCTCTCTTCACCTAGATCAATCGTCGGTGGGTTTACTTGTTCTGTCGAGGCTTCTTTTGCTTAATCTTTACTCACATCTTCAATAGCTCAGCCTCTTCTTTGAGTTGTCTCAACAACTTCCAACCAGGTTAAAATTCCTCTAAACAATTCCATCACAGTTGTGTTTGTGTTCTCACGCACTCCACCATTTGTATTTCCTCCTCACGCCATTTTCACACCAGTCCTCTACATCTATAGGTCAAATCCTCAATCCGCCACCCCATAACAAAACTCTCAGTACAACACAATCTCTAGAATTAAGTCTACATTGATACCACTTGTTGTAGTTACCGGTTAGGTGGGACCTCAAAGTGACCAATTTGGATCGGGTAGCAAGAGTAAACACAATGAAAACACAAGGATATGATGGAGGCAATGCATAACAGATTTAATTAATTCATGAAAACTGATTAGAGATAACCAGTAACATATGGATTACAAAATTAGGCTCATTGGCCTACTAAAAATATGGTCAACTACAAAATAGGTCACTATCGGACCTCAAAAACTTAAGATCTATCTTCTATGTTCTATCTAACTCCTTGGATACATTATAATACTCGATTACAATGATTTATATGATCCAAGGAGATCCGGTCGGGCCAAAAAAGGATCAAAACCTGAAGAACAAGATCAAACGTGTAAAACCAACAAGGTCGGGCTCTACCAAATAAATTACTCTAGAAAATCCAAATGATGAAGTGTATATCAAAGGAAAGGTTGGTTACACACTAGGGAACATCAACATCAATGCTTAGGGCTCCACAAGATATGGAAGAGATCAGATAGATCACAAATGCAAATAGGTCCAGGCGACCGGTACTAGAAAACTGTCTCGAAAACCAGTAGAGATAATTTTCCAGAAAATGATCCGAATGCTCTGCAGATTGGTAATAAGGAAGATGATCCAATCTTCAATAAAAAGTCCAGCCCCATAGGATCTGGTGAGCCAAAGCTAGAAAATATAGAAAGAAATATTTTTAGTTGATGCAAGATTGTGAAGAACCAGGGACATCACACATGAAGATCTTTATCAATCAAGAGATGAAGTCCATAAATTGAAAATGAATATGAGAGATGTTGAGAATTTCATTCAGTCATTTAAGGATCAGTTGAACAAGACTATAGAGAAGAGAAAGGAACTTATGGATAAGCTAAAAGAGAAAAAATGTCAAAGCTTTGATGACCAAGCCTTGAAAGAGAAGACAAAGGAATGTGAGAAGCTTGTAAGATAGAATATAACCCTCAAGAAAGAGATACAATCCAAAGTGATGAGGTTGACAAAGGAGATTGAAGATGGGAAGAAGAATTAAGAAAGTTTGACTCATCTTTGAAAGAAAAAATTGATGAATGCAACAGACTTAATTGTGAGGTTGGTCAACTTGAGCATGATCTACATGAAACCAAAGAAGAACTTAGAAAGAAGATTCTTCTTCTTAGATTCAATCTTAAAGTTGCAAATGAATTAAAGGAGAAGTTTAGGACCAACTTAAACAAACTTGATAAGTTGCTGCAAAGTCAGAAGAGTGAAGATAACAAGTGAGGACTTGGATTTGAAAAAGGAGAAAACTCCAGATTTGGTCAAGGAAATATTAAATTAGCGCATCAGAAGGCCAATTATAAGAGGTCTCTGGTAAGGCAACCTAATGCTCATAAATTCAATGGTAATTGATTTGTTTGCAATAAATTTTGTCATATGGATAGTCAATGTAGAAGCATAATGAATCAAAATGGTCCATCCTTCTCCCATCAATGTTTCAAATGCAATAAGTATAGTCGTAAGTCAAGTGAATGTAGAAGTGTGATAAATAACTTTCCAAATAGAAGAAATGTTAGATGTTATGCATGTGGTAGATTTGGACATGTTTCTAATCAGCATAGATCAAGAGTAAATCAAATGTACTTTCAGCCTAGATAAAGAAATGTTGTTTTCTACAACTACAATGAATCCGGTCACATTGCAAGATATTGCATAAGTAGGAAAGTGAATAGGAAGGGTTCGGTAGACAAGAACAAGAATGTGAAGGTAGATGAGAAAGGTAAAGCAAAAATAGAGGACATCAGAGATCAGATAAAGAAGGCTTGGGTTAAGAAGAATGATTCAGATATAGGAAGTAGGTCCGCACCTAATTCTAGTGTTGGAACTTCATCCAACAACTAAGTTAAGGCATTCGACCTTGGATGAGTATTTCATGAAAATATTATAAACCCCCTTCTTGAGATCTGTACCTAATTTCAACAAGTTGTAAAAGTTGTATTTGATGATTACTGATCTATTGGAAGGATTTTCAAAAGTTCTTGAATAGTTTTGAAGGTTCGCAGAAGATTGTTGTCTTTGATACAATGTATCTGAAAGGATTAGGACTAAGTAAATTCATTACACCTAAAGGTTAGGCCTACTTTGCACTCAAAGTGAAAGAAAAAAGGGTAAAAATAAAATAACGATTGGTAAAAATGATGAAGTCATTAAGGAAAGTGAGAAACTTTTGAGAGCAGTGCTGCTAAAGAATCAATATGAGGTTGAACCTGAGAAATCTTGAGATGAGACTCGTAAGTCTAGTCCAGAAGCTGCAAGTATGTTTTCCCTAGATGAGTAGTCAAAATTTGATGAACCTACTATCCTAGAAGTGCAATCATTTGATTAGGTAGAGAAAAATGCTCCAGAAGAAGTCAGAGATACAGGTGCACTAGATAAAGGAGAAGAAGCAAAGAAAAAGAAAGATGATGTAGTTGAGGGAACTCAAAATCCTTCAGTTAACACTATTGATTCTACTAAGATTCCTAAAAAGGATGAAATCCTAGCTAAGATTGATGTGGGAAAGGAAGCAAAGAAGGAGAAGGTTGAGGAAAAGGTGGAACCTATTGCAGAAGCAAGACACTATAGAGGAAGTGAAAAGGAAGCTGACTGTGGATGATCTATAATTCACCCAAGGCCCCATCAACCTTTCCTCATTGTCGCCCACCCATAAGCTTCAATTGGCTACATTTGCATAGGCTAAGGCAAGTAAGGGCCTTTTGAAATCTCATACTGAGGATAGTGAATTTCTTAAAATGACATCCAGTGTTCTTCAAACGTTCATGCCAATATTATAAAAGAACACATATGATACTTTGTCCAGTCAGCTAAAGACTTTGAACAAATTAGTAGATACTCATTTTGCGTCATTAGAGAAATCTGATGAGGTGAAGGTCTTGTTACCAAAATTTTATCACACCTAAAAAATTTGGTGACCTACAAAAGGTCTTATGTATTGCAGAGAAAAGGTACACAATTTTTTTCCATGTTTACTATCTTTATTAAATAAACATGTATGCCATACATGTATCTTATTTCCAATATGAAATGTTTGAATCAACAAAGAAAAAACATCTGCATGTAAAAAAAAATTATTTATAAAGTACAAATTGTTCAAAAGATCCCACACAAGCCATGGGAATAGCTGAGAAAGGATCACATTGATCATATAAATGCAAAAACAAAAGGAACAGAAGTAGGAAGAAGGGAGAGAAAGAACCCATATTGCCTGAATAGGTTGATGAGTTCTGCAGAAGATCTTTTTGTGAGCTCCATGCATCGAAGCATCCCACTTTCCACTCCATGAGATGACCTGAAACAAAGATGAAGAAATTATTTGTTAGAGCTTTGGGTTATTCCTTTCACTCCTGCATACATAAAGCTACTCCTACTATACCTACACTGCTATATCAAATTCAGAACATAAGAGATCAATGTAGATGAGAAGCCATGAGATATCAGTGAGAACCATGGTTTCTTATCTAACTTGTTTGTTTCATGTGTAGATACAGGTTTTCATTTCAGAAACATCATGTATGTGGGTTAGAATGGGCTCTTGAATGGGTTGAGCTCAACATACATGTCACTACTCACATAGTGACACTAATCCGTTACTAAATAGGAAATCAACCGAATCCAAAGTCCCATGTATTATCGCTCAATGAGAGGAAAAGTTACCATTCAATGACAACACATACAATGGTGAATAGAGTTGCATCCCATGCCCAGTAGATGACCAGAGCCACTATGCAAGTAAAAAAAACACGCAATCAGAAACATATTATAACAGTACTCTTGTTATAGAAATCAAAAGCATATTATAACAATACTCTTGTTATAGAAGCACGATTGAATATAACACTAGTTTTTCATATCCAAGTAAGTATAAAACATCCATTCACCCTAACTGATGAGGAAGATATAGGTGATACCCAAGAGGAGATGGGATTGTAATATTAATCACACAGTAATTGTCATAGAGAAATTAGTATAGCATCCATGTGCAAGTTTAGAGTTTGTATAGGCATTGAAGTGCAAGTGCATAGGCAAGAGTACAAGTCTAAAAAATAATAGCTATTGGATAGCAATTTTTTAAGCAAAGACCAGTCATTTTAGCAAGGCATAAGTCACATTGCATGGTATCAAAATATGTATGATTAAAGATATTATAACTACACCTAAGAGAATGCATTTGTGATATAATATTGATTGCTTTGAAACCAAAAATAGTCAGGGATATAGTGGTAAGTACAATGCAACCCTTGGAGATTTACAATAGATGACAACCTAAACCATGAATAGTGTTAAAACACATGTGTAACCTATTAAAAATAAGGCAAGGCACACTCCATATAATCTACACAAAGAAAACATATTCATTAGCATAGGCACAAAGGTCATAAGCCATTGGGCGCACTTCCAGTTTTATTTCTCTAGAGCAGTATCCTTACAAACAGGGCCATAAAGAATGATTGAAAGGATACCACAAATATCACAGTGCACAAAAAATGTTGAGCAACTCCTTTGTTTAATGAATACAATCCCAGTTATCAAATAGCCAAACCACCGATCAAAACTAGTAAGATAGTGTCATCTACAACCAACAGGGAGAATATTCATAAAATTCATTAGGTAACCAAGGCATCAAAAGAATGTCAGAATCATGTCTAGTCGGGCTTTCACATAAGCGAGCCTTTGTGTATAACCCATCAAGTCATTGATAAGATAATATATCAAAGAGTATGATGAAAGGAAATACATACATATATCTCAATGAGTCTTGAAGTTAATGAAGCATATGAGTCAAAGATTTGGAGCATAATTTTTTGTAACAATATCAACTCACAGAGAATAAAGATAGTAAGAAACCCAACTTAGAGAAACATAAGAATCTCAAATAGTAAGGCAAACTATAAAAGGAAATGCTTCGACACTCATTACCAGTCATAAGGGATAGTGGCCTATACTATTAGAGAAACATAAGTATGAGGTGCAATATGATAGTTAGAAACAAATAGAGCAATGGACATGGTTTTGTTGAAATGTTGAAGATAGAGATCATGAGTTGTAGTTTCAGCTGAGAGGTTATTTTCTCTGTTCATGCTATTTTGGGTAGTTATCATGTTGTTTGAATAGAGGAGTGCTTTTTGCAATTCAGAACTATTTTAGGCTTCCCCGTTCATGGAGTTTCAATTGAGGGTTTTTTTTTCAGTTTAGAGCTATATTTTGTGAGATTGATAGTTCTATTTTTAGCACAGGGGGTTTTTTTCATGCAGTTGTAGTTGGAGTCCTATTTTGACCATATGAGGCTATTTTTGGCAGGGTTGTGCATAATTGTTTTTGGTTATTTTGGGAAAATTTTCCTAAGGCTTTTTCTAATGCAAATTTTTCTTTTAGGGTTTTTGAAGGAGATGTACATGACGGGTTCTATATATTCTCTCTCTCCTTATTTTTTCCCTCTGGTTCTTTCTTTTTTGCATACATATTTTTGCAAAAAAGTATTGTATCTGAGTAGTTCAGTTTATTTTCTGTCTTATATAACAGTTTTCCTTTGATATTATAGATTTTGATGAGTTTGCCTTTGTAATTGTGCATGTTCATTTTGCAGATTTGACATAAATTTACTGTGTTTTGATCCAGAAACCTTTAAATTACAGTTTCTTTCATGTGCATGTATACTTGCTTTTAATATAATCACAGGTTTTGAGTTGTGTAAAAGAGGTAATTTTCAATTTGGTCATGAAACTGGTTTTCCTTCCAATTTTATGATTCCCTTAGCCTTCTTGAGAAATGTTTATGGGATTGGAGAGTAAAATTATTTTGTTTGCGCAAAATTCTATTGTATTTTTTGTGAATATTAGGATATTATCATTATAATTCTTAGTGTATCACCTCCTAGATTAGTTGCAATTTTCTAGTATTTTTAGATTATCTCTCTCTCTTTTCCATATCAGTTCTTTAGTTTTAGGGGGGATTCAAGGGAACCCGACCCATAACTTGGAGATTCACCTTCACTTTGAGCAACCCATAGGCTCGAAGGTGTTTCCATGTTTCCCAGGATTGCTTGGTTTTACACTTAGCATCACAGGTGCAATCCTTCATGACAACAGTTTTTGGCATGCCCGATGGGACTTGTTTGAGCTGTTACAACTCAAAGAAGCTCCATTTTTTGTTGTTGTTTTGGTATTTACAATAGTATTTTAGCTTATTGAGATTATTTTTCTAAGTACCTGGTGAATCTATTTATTTGTTTTTTGTGGAGAACAAGTCTTAACAACATATGAGAAAGTATCAAACCAGATAAAGCGAGGATCCAGTTCAAAATATTGAGCTACCACCATCGTAGAGAAGGACAAGGACAACAAAAAAAACATAGAAAGAAGAAAATTCAGCAGTTGGGTTTCCAGAAAGTTCACCAGTTGAAGTTTTTCTTGAAATTCCAGATTTCTTGTCTAATTCTTCTTCTCTACCTAATTTTCAGCCTTATTTTTCCACCTACATAAATCCTCATTTCGCAACTACCCCAATTCAGCCATCTATTACCCAGAATCCACTAGGAAATTCTATAGTATTTTCAATGGCCATACTAAAAGGACATTCTTTTGTACCCTTCAATGGAGGCAGCCCTTTGAATTTGACCCAGCATGATCATATACCATGAGTAGCTTTGAAAACTCTACCTATTTTCACTAGTGAAGACCACATCATAGCCATTGAGCACATAAGGGATGTTGCATTTCTGTGTGCCATTCACCATATAACTAAAGAGAACATAGCACTTAGATTACTTGCAACATAATTCAAAGGAAAAGCGCTTCAATGGTTCAAGGGTTTGCAAATTAATTCAGCTGATGATTGGGATGATTTGGGTTATAAGTTGGCAAAGCGGTTTGTAGATAAGTCAGATCACCTATCATTAGTTGAGAAGATGACTACTATCAAAAGGCTTGCACAAGAACAGATGACTGATTTTAACTATCATTTTGAGAGAACTTGGAATAGAATTCCTACAATGATAAAACCCTCTCATGAACATGTGTTTTTATACTATTTGAGAGCTTTAAACAATGATATTGTTGTTATGATTCAATCTATGGGAGGGGTTACATTACCAACAACTTATGATATAGCTATAAGAGAAGAAAACTATCTTATACAAGCTGGTAAAATTGCCCCTAGGCCTCCTCCTATGCCTATTTTTCCTGATATTCATCCATTAATGCCCTTACAAATACCTCCTATAGATGCAATACCCACTATTCCAACACTAGGTCTTCAAGATTACACCTAAAATAATGTTGCAGAAGACCCATCAAAGCAATTACGGGAGTTAAAGGAGATGGTTATAAAGAATTTTGAGGAAACTCATCAAATTCAACAAACTATGAACAATGTTTGTAATGAATTGGTGAGCTTCAAGAAAAATCAGAATCAAAATTAGAGATATCAAGCTCCATATCAAGGTCCTTATCACCCCAACAGGCCTAATTACCAAGTTGATGCTCAGAATAAAAGGAGGAACTATAATAATAGGCATAACCAGTAGTATAATCAGAATACTACCTCATAATCAAGCATCATAATAAAATGAATTGAATGCTAAATCACAAGGCTTGTTGGTATAGAAAAACATGTTTTATTAGGATGCAGGTACAAATGAGGAACCAGAAGGTCCTGAGGTGGCTATGATGAATTGGCAGGGTGAGAAATTTTGTGGAGTTAATCATCTACAAGCACAAAATAGACCTTCTTCACCTATTGCAGCTAATACAAGGTCAAAGAAGTGTGATATTGACATTGCACAACAAGTTGTAAATAATGGACAACAACAAAATAAGTCCGACCAACAGCCACATAAAGGAAAACAACAAGCTTCTACAAGTCAGTAAGTTGTTAGGACACCTACACCTATCTAGAATGTGTAGATTTTACCAAGAGGAGAGCATGCAACACCTAAAGAACATCAGAAAGTTCAACTTCAGTCAAAACCAGCTCTGCCAGAGCCTGTTGTTCCAAAAGTACAACAAAAGGTTAGTGGTGTTCTATTTAATATTGTTGAATCTATGGCAAAAACCATTATTTCCATGACAATGATTGATGCATTGCAAATTCCTAGACAAAAGGAATTATTGAGAGACAAATTAGATAATCTTTCCTTGACTAATGAGCCTCAGAAAGATTAGCCTAGAGTTGCATTAGCTAATGATATTCTAGTTAAGAATAGTCAGCCAATCCAAACACCAAAGTCTCCTCCATTTTTTGTAACATTGATAATTGGAAACCATCTAGTTTACAATTTATTGATAGACTTAGGAGCCAGGAGTTCAATTATGCCCAAATACCTTGCAGATAAACTTGGTCTAAGTTATGAGCCTGTTTCTAGAGGAGTTGTGCAATTAGATGGAACAACAGTTAAGTCAATTGGACTGGTCAAAGATCTTGGTTTGACCTTGCATGCTTGTCCTCATTTTGTAATACCTCAGGACATGTAGATAGTTGACTTACCTCCACACTTTTCTATTTGCCTTTCTAGAGATTTCATAGCAAAATTAGGAGGATACCTTTCTGCTGATTGGTCACACTTATTTTTCAGAACACGATATTGTAGTAAGGTGACTATTAAATCAAAACCTCAAGATACTTGCCACTTAGAGCCATATACCCCAAGTCCTATAAATGCAAATCTTGCCATCAAAGACCATGAGGAATTACCACCTATTCAGGATCCAGATACACTTGTTCAAGGCATACCTGATGTGAACTTAGATGAATGGGCAACCTTGAATACAATAGAAGATCATTTCATCAATATGGATGAAATAGGTCTTGTTGCCTATATGATTCATGAGGAGGATGTTGTTATTCCTAAGTTTAAAAAAGAGGATATCCCATTGGATTAACAGTCAGAACAAAAGAAAAACCAGGTTTGGTAGCTCTATTTTGATGGTTCAAGAGGTAAAAATGGTTCCAGAGGTGGTGTTATGGTGGTTTCACCAAAAAGTATGAAATATTACACTGCTTTTAGATTTTCTTTTAGTTGTACAAATAATACAGTAGAGTATGAATCATTAGCACATGGCTTAGAATGGGTTAGGCAGAAGATAGTTAAGTGTTTACAAGTTTTTGGTGATAGTGAGCTACTTGTGAGCCAAGTTTGAAATATTCATCTCACCAAAAAAGATGTTTTGAGGATGTACAAGCATAGAATTTGGGATTTAATTGAAAAATTTGATGCATTTAATATGTTGTCCATACCTAGAAGTTAAAATAAAGAAGCGGATAGGCTTGATGCCTTATGAGCTCAGTTTGATATTCCAAAAGAGATAGAAAATATTGGTAGACAACAAAATGTTTAGATTGTCGTAAGGCCCTCAGTTCTAGATAACACCATTAATTGACATGTTTTTGAATCAGATGAGAAGATTGCTAATTTCCTAATTGAAGAAGCTAATTTTTTTGCGGGGAATCAATGTAAGTTCAATGAGCAATATGAAAATCAGTTTCTCCAACTGAAAACTAACAAGTTGTCCAAGGGATTGGTAACCCTTGAATCTACTTTTAATACAGATGATCAAGTCAGAAAGGACAAAGGCAACATGTTTGTGAAAGAAGAATATTATGAGCCTATTGAAATATTCAAGGACAACCTACTGAAAATCGGCAAGGTATGTACCCCTGAAGAAAAGCATGCTTCCGCACTACTTTGTCAAGAATTCAATGACATACTTGCATGGAGGTATGAATATTTAAAAGGTTTTTATCCGCATTTAGCTCAGTATACTATAGAGCTGGTAGAAAATGCAAAACCGGTTAGGCAGAAACAAAGGCCTCTTAATCCTAAATTAGAAAATCTTATGAAAACAGAGTTGAATAAGTTGATTGAAGGAAATATCATATTTCTAATCAAGCATACATCCTGGGTGTCCAATCTAGTTCTTGTTAGGAAGAAGAATGATGAACTAAAATTGTGTGTTGATTTTAGAGACTTGAACAGGGCCTCCTTGAAAGATCATTATACGCTGCCCTCAACGGAGCAAATTTTGTAGGTTGTATCACGATCAGAGAGATTCTCATTACTTGATGGGTATTCAGGATATAACCAAATTTTGGTCAAGGAAGAAGACCAGTATGAAACAACATTTACCACTAAGTGGGGTACAATGTCGTATAATAAAATTCCATTTGGACTAACCAATGCAAGGGCAATGTTTTAGTGTGCAATGGATATGGCATTCCAAGGGCTAATTAACAAGTTTGTTTTGGTTTACCTAGATAATGTAACTATTTTTTCTAAAAAGGCTAATGAACATCCTAATCATCTCAAACATGTATTTGAGAGATGCAGGGAATATGAAATGTTATTGAATCCCAAGAAGAGCATATTTGTTGTTCATGAAGGCAAATTGTTGAGATACATTGTTTCAAAGCATGATATTTCAATAGACCCTGAGAGGATCACAACCACACTTGCATTGCCATTACTAGCACATAAGAAGGGATGCCAAAGTTTCATAGGTAGGATTAACTTTATCAAAAGGTTTATTCCTAATATTGCAGCATTGATGTAGCCATTTATAGCCATGCTTAAGAAAAATATTCCTTTTCAGTGGGTTAAGGAAGGTAAGAATAGTTTTGAAGAAATTAAAGAGGCAATTGCAGCAACCCCTACCCTAATTAATTCTAATTTTAAGAACGATTTCATTCTTTATGCTTTTGGGAGTGAGGATACTATTTCTGCAATGTTATGTGATCAAAATGATGAAGCCTTATAATAGCCAATTGCCTTCTTTAGTCAAATTTTGCATGATTATGAGACTAGGTACTCATTTGTAGAAAAGCATGTGTTAGCAGTAATAAGAAGCCTTAACAAATTTAGGCACATGCTCTCTAATAATAAGATTTATCTTATGGTTGATCATCCTATAGTAAAGGATTTTTTACTCAACAAGGACATAAATGATAAAAGGGAATGTTGGATTACCATGGCAATAGAATATGGCATCTCAATCAAGGCAACCAAGCCAGTTAGAGGCAAGGGTTTATGTGAGCAGCTTGCTGGAAATGGAGAAAACAAAAAAGAGGAGGAGCAACAAGTTGAAACATTGCTAAATAATGAAGAACAACCTACGGCCCCAACTGTACCAACCACTTGGAATCAACAAATTGCCCATTATTTACAAACTGGTGACTGTTCAGAAGGATTAGATAGGTCAAAATGAAGGTATTTTAGGTGACAAGTCATTCCTTATGATAATAGATGGTATTTTGTTCAAAAAAGACTAAATAATATCCTATTAAGATGCATTGAGTCAGATCAGATTGAAAGAGTTGTTGAAGAATTTCATGGACCTGCAGGAGGTCATTTTGCAGCAAGAACAACAACTCTAAAAATTATGAGAGATGGTTATTATTGGCCTGAAGTGCTTAAGGATGCTCACTCATGGGTGAGAAAGTGTGAAAAATGTTCATCATTTGTAGGTAAACAAAGGCATGCAGCCTTACCTTTGCAACCAATTGAAGTTGATCAGCCCTTTGCAAAGTGGGGGTTTGATTTTATAGGACCTATTAATCCACCTTTTAGTGCATGTCATAATTGGATTCTTATAGAAACTGATTAATTCACAAAGTGGAAAAAAAAAGTTCCATTGAAAGAAGCTAATGAAACTTCTGTCCTAAATTTCTATCAAGACTTAGTGTCCAGGTTCGGTACCCCAAAATCAATCATTTATGATAATGCTTTAGCTTTCATTGGTCTTAGCATTTTAGATTGGTCAGTTAAACATAATATTTATTTGGACACTTGATCAAATTATTACCCTTAGGGTAATGGACAACCTGAATCAACTAATAAAAATTTGATCAACATGATTAAGAAGACCATTGTTGAGAATCAGAAAACTTGGCATGGAAAGCTCAAGTTAGCCCTTTAGGCTGATAGGATTACACCAAAAAAATTATGTAACTCTCCTTATGTTTTAAGTTATGGCAAAGAAGCCAAGTTAACTATTTCAGGTGAACTGCCAACTTTAAATTATGTAAGAGAGCTTGAATTACTTGAAGAGCGACCAATGAAGATAAGGCTTCCTAAGCTTATGGAGTTAGAAGAAATTCACAAGGAAGCATACAGGAGATTAGAAGTTAACCATGCTCGGATGAGGAGAACCTTTGATAGAAAAGTTATGCCACACATATCTAATCAAGGTGATCTTGTTTTCAAGTGGGATGAGTTAAAAAACAGACCTGGTAGGCATACCAATTTTGATGCCATGTGGGATGGCCCGTATATTATCACAAAATGCAAACAAAATAATGCATTCTAGCTTGCTAAGTTGGATGGAGATGTGATGCCAATCCCTATCAATGGGATTCACCTCAAACTATGTTGTTGAGTACTAACAGTTTTCATATCTAAATAGTAGAGTAGTTACAGTTTTATTTTGAGCAGCTTGCCAGGCCCAACTATAAGCTGAGTTGTAGTAGTTTGATTTGAATAAGTGCAAATCAAAAAGAGGGAGATTTTTTGGTCTTTGGCACAAGTAACTATCACAAAATAGAAAAAGCTATCAGTTTCATAAAGTAGAACACCAAGGAAAGTTAGCTTTCAATCCAAATTATCCATTTGTGATAGCCAATCATATATAAACAGAAAAGCCTCCACCTTTTTTGTTCAACACTCTGCAGGTTTCAATTTTCTAGTTTTTGAGTGTTGATTTTTCAGTTTTAAGAAGTTTTCAATTTAATAAGTGCTTCCAGCATATTGTTGTTTTTAGTTTTTAGTTTTGTTCAGTGTTCCATAAGTGCAAATTGCATAGTGTGTAGGCTTAGATGTATACAGAGCCTTTGTAGTTTCATTTTCAGTTTTGTTCAGAGTGATGAAATGTAGTTTCAGATTTTGAGGAGGGCAGAATTGACTCAATGCCCAATGGATAGGCTAGGCTACTGGATTCTATTGTTTAGCAAACAAACACCCTTGACAAGGCTGCATTCTCACATGCTCCACCATTCCTATTTCCTCCTCTCACCATCTTCACACCAACCCTCTATAGCTCTAGGCTAGATCCTCAGTCTTCCACCCCACAACAAAACTGTCAGGACAACAC
Source organism: Cryptomeria japonica (assembly GCF_030272615.1). Lineage (NCBI taxonomy): Eukaryota > Viridiplantae > Streptophyta > Pinopsida > Cupressales > Cupressaceae > Cryptomeria > Cryptomeria japonica. The sequence continues at coordinate 96,160,261 of NC_081411.1, forward strand.
AATCTCTATAATTAAGTCCACTTCGATACCACTTGTTGTAGTTATCAGTTAGGTAGGACCTCAAAGAGATGAATCTAGATTAGGTAGCAAGAGTAAACAAAAAAAAACACAAGGATATGATGGAGGCAATGTATATTAGAATGAATTAATTCATGAAAATCGATTATAGATAACCCATAACATCTAGATTACAAAATTAGGCTCACTGGCCTGCTACAAATATGCTCAACTACAAAACAGGTCACTACTGAACCTCAAAAACTTAAGATCTATCTTTTATGTTCTATAGAACTCCTTGGATACATTCTAATGATCAATTAAAATGATTTATATGATCCAAAGGAATCCGGTAAGCCCAAAAAAGGATCAAAACCTGAAGAACAAGATCAAATGTGTAAAACCAACAAGGTCGACCTCTATGGAAAAATTCCTCTAGAAAATCCAAAGGATGAAGTGCATATCAAGGGAAGCTTAGTTACAAACTAACGAACATCGAAATCAATGCTTAGGGATCCACAACCTACGTAAGGGATCTGGTAGATCACCAATGCAAATAGGTCCAGCAACCAGTACTAGGAAACCGTCTCAGAAACCGGTAGCGATAATTTTCCAGAAAATTATCCAAATTCTCTATAGATTGGGAATAAGGAATGTGATCAAGTATTCAAGAAAAAATCCAACTCTAGAGGATCCAGTGAGCCAAAGCTAGAAAATATAGAAAGAAATGATGAAACTGCAAAATAGAAAGAAATATTTTTAGTTGATGCAAGATTTCCAAGAAATGAGGATGCTCTTGCATCACACTTGAAGATCTAGATCAATCACAAGATGAAATCAAGAAATTGAATATGAATCTAAAAGATGTTGAGAATTTCATTGTCATTTAAGGATCAGTTGAATAGGACTAGAGAGAAGAGAAAGGAACTTATGGACAAGCTAAAGGAGAAAGAAAGTCAAAGAATTGATGACCAAGCCTTGAAATAGAAGACAAAGGAATGTGAGAAGATTGCAAGAGAGAATACAACCCTTAAGAATGAGATGCAATCCATAGTGATGAGGTTGACAAAGGAGATTGAAGAAAGGAAGAAGAATTAAGAAAGTTTGACTCATCTTTGAAAGAAAAAATTGATGAATGCAGCAGACTTGATTGTGAGGTTGGTCAACTTGAGCATGATCTACATGAAACTAATGAAGAACTTGGAAAGAAGATTCTTTTTCTTAGATTCGATCTTAAAGTTGCAAATAAATACAAGGAGAAGTTCAGGATCAACTTAGCCAAACTTGATGAGTTGCTGCAAAGTAAGAAGAGTGAAGATAACAAGTGAGGACCTAGATTTGAAAAAGGAGAAAACTCTAGATTTAGTCAAGGAAATACCAAATTAGTGCATTAGAAGACCAATTCTAAGAGGTCTCCAGTAAGGAAACTTAATGCTCATAAATTCAATGGTAATTTCTATTTTTGCAATAAATTTGGTCATATGGATAGTCAATGTAGAAGTAGAATGAATCAGAATGGTCCATGCTTCTCCCATCAATGTTTCAAATATTGTAAGTATGGTTTTAAGTCAAGTGAATGCAGAAGTGTGATGAATAAATTTCCAAATAGAAGAAATGTTAGATGTTATGCATGTGGTAGATTTGGACATTTTTCTAATTAGTGTAGATTAAGAGTAAATCAAATGTACTTTCAGCCTAGACAAAGAAATGTTGTTTGCTACAACTGTAATAAATCTGGTCACATTGCAAGATAATGCATAACTAGGAAAGTGAATAGGAAGGGTCTGGTAGACAAGAATAAGAAAGTGAAGGTAGATGAGAAAGGTAAATAAAAAATAGAGATCATAGATCAGATAAAGAAGACATGGGTTAAGTAGAATGATTCAGATATAGGAAGTGGGTCCACACCTAATTCCGGTGTTGGAATTTCATCCAACAACTAAGCTAAGGCATTGGACCTTGGAGGAGTACTTCATGAAAATATTATAAACCCCCTTGTTTGAGATCTGTGCCTAATTTCGACAAGTTGCAAAAGTTGTATTTGATGATTATTGATCTATTGGAATAATTTTCAAAAGTTCTTGAATAGTGTTGAAGGTCCGTAGAAGATTGTTTTCTATGATACAGTGTATACGGAAGGATTAGGGCTAAGTGCATTTATTAAACCTAAATGTTAGGTCTACTTTGCAATCAAAGTGAAAGAAAAAAGGGTAAATATAAAATAATGATTGGTAAAAATAATGAAGTCATTAAGGAAGCTGAGAAAATTTTGAGATCCATTCTGTTGAAGAATCAATATGAGGTTGTGCCAAATAAACCTCGAGATGATACTTGTAACTCTTTTCCAGAAGCTCCAAGTATTCTTTCCCTAGATGAGTGGTCAAATTTTGATGAACCTTCTATCCTGGAAGTGTAATCATTTGATCAGGTAGAGGAAAATGCTCTTAAAGAAGTCATAGATGTAGATGCACTAGATAAAGGAGAAGAAGAAGAGAAGAAGAAAGATGATGTAGTTGAGGGAACTCAAAATCCTCCAGTTAACACTATTTATTCTACGAAGATTCCTGAAAAGGATGAAATTCTAGCTAAGGTTGATGTAGGAAAGGAAGCAAAAAAGGAGAAGGTTGAGGCAAAAGTGGAACCTATTGCAGAAGAAAGACACTATAGAGGTAGTGAAAGGGAAGAAGATTGTGGATGATCTAAATTTAACCCAAGGCCCCATCAACCTTTCCTCATTGTCCCCATCCATAAACTTGAATTGGCTACATTTGCATAGGCTAAGGGAAGTGAGGACCTTTTGAAATATCACACTGAGGATAGTGAATTTCTTAAAATAGCATCCAGTGTTCTTGAAAAGTTCATTCCCACATTCTAAAAGAACACATATAATACTCCCTCCAGTTAGATAAAGACTTTGATCAAATCAGTAGATACTCATTTTGTGTCAATAGAAAAATCTGCTGAGGTGAGGGTCTTGTTACTAAAATTTTATCACACCTAAAAAATTTTGTGACCTACAACAAGTTTTATGTATTGCAGAGAAAAGGTACACAATTTTTTTTCCAAGTTTACTATCTTTATTAAATAAACATGTGTGCCATAAAAGTATCTTATTTGCAATATAATATGTTTGAATCAAGAAAGAAAAAAACATCTACATGCAATACATTTTTATTTATAAAGTACAAACTATTCACAAGATCCTGTTGGAATTTTGTGTAAAGATTGCATTAATGATGTGTTGTCATTGATGTCAATTGAATCGGTAAATGGTATTTATGATATTGTTGTTGTTGTTATTGCTATTGTCTTGTAACCGATAGGATGAACTTTGCGGAAGATGTTGTAAACCGATATGTAAGTTTGTAAGTTGAACTAGTAAATCAGTGTATATGGTTGAACCCTTTCTATGTTATGTAACCGATAAACCCTACCAGGTGTTTTTGTTAAAACCTAACCGATCAAAGTTTGTTGGTTTAAGATTTGATGTTGAGCAGTAATGATGGTGACATGTGTGGTCATTGTATGAAGCTAGTTCAAGCTATTTTGGCATGTTTGATTGTCTAGGGAAGGAACAAAGTGGATTGCATCTAATGCATAGCACGTGATGAGTTACAAGTCCAATGAAGTAGTGATCATGGAGTGGTTATAATTTTATTGCTAAATGTGAAGAGATTGTTATGAAATTTAATGGTCATGCTTGTACCGACTTGTTTGTAATCTCGATGATGAGAATTAGATTTTTGTTGTGTTATCGACCTAATTGATTTGTATTTAAGGTCAATGATGTTGTTTTATTTTGGTGTTGGCAAAAGTTGGCAGAAATCAGTTGAGTGTGAGGTTGCCTAACCGGAGAATGAATCTATAGTTTGAGTAAAGGGAGATTGAAGCTTAAGAAGGATCTGATCAAGGAGATGTAGTGCTATTCAGACAGATCAAGAAAAACCTGTTATTTTCTAACAATCACAACAAAATTGAAATCCTCTAACCGGGTAAGCTCTAACAAGGTTGGTTGCTTCACAAATCCTCTCACAAGGTGATCCATTAGCTTGGATTCTCAAACCCTCTATCGAGGTTACTCCTAACATGGTATTTTCCTTTTCATCAAGGCATTTTGTAAATCCCTTAACCGAGTGATTCCTAACAGAATCAATTCTTAATAGGACTTGTTGTAAAAGCTTTAACAAGCTTGACTCCTATTAGGGTGAACTTCAGAAGAGTTCTGATAGCTATCTTTGTGAGTCTCATCTCACTGTGGTTTTTACCTATTTGGGTTTTCCACATATAAATATTTGTGTCAAGTGGTGAATGCTTTTGTGGTTATGATCTTATTTATTAATTTGATTAACTACTTAACTATTATGATAAGGCATGATAACTAGAAGCAATGAGAGATGAATATGTTGACATATGATTAAGCATTTTGATGTTTACAAGATTGAAGTTGTTTGTTGTTAACTTGTCATAACAGTCAAACCAGCAATCTTATGAGATATTATCTTGACAGATTTATTTTGTTGATAGGTTTAATTTGTGAGTTTTGATTTTGAGTTTGGGAGTTTGTATCAGTTTTTCAATTTACTTATTCACACCCCTCTCTTAGTAATCAACAAGATACTTATTCTTTCATCATATCATTAATTGGTATAAGAGCGTCTCAGGTCCTCTTAGATCTCTAAGCCTAATATCTTGAGGAAAAGATCCTATAGATCATGATGAAGAAAGAAGGTCCTAAGTTCAACAGAGAGAACTATAGAATCTGGAGGGACAGAATGAAGATTTACGTCAAGAGTCTTGGTAGTCAGTATTGGGAGCATGTAGAAACTACGTATATTGCACCTATTGGAACTCCGACTGATGATCAAAAGAAAGAACAACAAGAGAATGATCAAGCATTAGAGGCTATTATAAGTTCCCTATCTGATGTTGAATATGTATATTTTCATGGTCTTGAAACTACATATGAAGTATGGAAAAAACTTGAGGAGATTAATAACGGTGATGAACATGTTAAGATTGCTAAAGAGGAGAGTTTAAGAGGAAATTTTGAGGACGTGAGAATGTCTGAAGGTGATAATATATAGTAGTATGGTCAAAGGATAAAAGACATAGTCAGTGAAATAAAGAGTGCAGAAGAGAAAGTGGACAATGCTATAGGGATCAGTAAGGTACTAAGAACCCTGCTACCAGTCTATGTTATTCGAGTAGTAGCTATTCATGAGCCAAAATATATTGATAAAATAAAGGTAACTTTTGACTCTGTCATTGGAAAACTTACTTATTTTGAGTTAAATGGCTATGATGGTAGTGTACAGAAATCAAAATCTGCATTCAGAGCTTTTGTCTCTAACCCATCTGTGAGAAGAAGTGGAGATACTGGCCATAACTATGAATCCATATCCAGCAAAGATGTTGATGATGAAGATAGTTTAGTGGATCTTGAAGCATTTTTTGCAAAGCGACTACCTAGAGGCATTGGCAAATACAGAGGTAAGCTACGCTTAAAGTGTTTTGCGTGCAACAAGATAGGTCATATAGAATCAAATTGTCTTAAAAGTGAAAATAAACACAAGAGAGAAAAATTCATGAAGTAAAAGGGTAAAGGCAAGAGAGTTTGTCTTGTAGCTATTGATAGTGGTATTATAGATGATGAATCTAGTGATGATGCTAGTGAAGATATTTTGTTTGTAGCTATTAAGGAAGAGATATTAGACCAAAATGTATTAGTGTCTAGGATGGATAACTTTGATAACTGGATCATTGATAGTGGTTGTTCACATCACATGACTAGTGATCAGAGCAGATTTATTTCCTTGAAGGAATTTGATGGCGGTGTTGTTAGATTTGGTGATAACTCACCCTATATGGTTAAAGGTAAGGGATTTATTTCTCTTAATAGGAAGAGTGGTGCTAACGATGTCTATTGGGTTGAAGGTCCAAAGCACAATCTTTTGAGTCTGACACAATCGAATGAGAAAGGATACCCACTAGAGTTTAGAAATGGTATGTGCAAAATCTTTGACAACAAAGGTGAATTTATTGCAATCGGGAAACAAACTAAAGGTAATCTATTTCATCTTAATCCTAAAGTTAGCAACTGTTTGATTGCAAAGATAGATGATAGCTAGCTTTGACATAGGAGATTTTATCATATAAACTTTGACATTGTTACAGTAAGTCTAAGATAGTAAGAGGTCTACCTCAGCTAGATAAACTGATTAATGCTCATTGTAAAGAATGTCAGTTAGGGAAGATGACTTATCCTACTTTCAAAACCAAGTCCTTATCAATGAAGCACTTGTTAGATTTGGTTCATACAAATCTATGTGGACCAATAAGAACAAGAAGCATTCAAGGTGACAGATATTTCATGATCTTAACTGATAACTATTCAAGGATGTTGTGGGTCATATTCTTGAAGGATAAGAATGAAGATTTTAATGAATTCAAGGCATTCAGGACCTTAGTTGAGAAAGAGAGTGGTAAAAAAATAAAATGTCTGAGAATACATCAAGGCGGTGAATTTACTTGTTAGGAGTTCACTAAGTATTGAGATGAGAATGGTATCAAGCGGCAACTTTCTGCACCAAGGACACCACAAGAGAATGATATAGAAGAGAGGAACAACCAGTCAATGGTTGAAGCTTCTAGGACAATGCTTGATACAAGGAGGTGTAGCGAAAACATTTTAGAGAGAAGCTGTAAGTACAACTGTCTAGACAATGAACAGAGTTCTGGTGAAAGGAGGTAAGGACAAGACTCCTTATGAATATTGGTATAGAAGATCACCTAATGTTAGCTATTTTAAGATGTTTGGTAGAAAATGTTTTATTAAAAGAGATGATTAAATTAGAAAGTTTGAAGCTAAGAGTGATGAAGGCAAATTTCTTGGCTATTCAACCAAGAATAAGGGCCTACAAATGTTTCAATAATCAGACATAGAGAATTATTGAGAGTATTGATGTTCGAGTAAATGAATGTCCTAAAGTTTTAAAAGGAACCAATTCATAGAAAAAGGATGAAGATCCTTGAATTTTGCTTTTGGAACCTGAAATAGTTAAATCTGAAATCCGTAAGGCAATTTCTGATGCACTTGTTCAACCAGAACAAATAAATTCAGACGTGGAAGATGATAAAGAAGCTAAACCTGAAGAGAATGATTGTGTTATTCCTAGATATGTGAGACTGAATCACAGTCCTGAACACATTATTGGTGATAAGGATGTTCGAGTACAAACTAGAAGAAGAATAAGAGAGAACTTGATAGGGAGTTTGCTAGGAAGTGCTCAACAAGGATGTTTAAGTCTAATCGTTCAATTTATTTCCCAAAGACTTTTTTGAGGCTATTGTATATGTTTGCAAAATCATTCTTTATGTTTTAATGCCAAGCAACTCATGCATCACTTTCCAAACAAACTCCCCTTTTGAGTGAGCTCATTCCCTTGCTCCTCCACTATTGACTATATCCAACCAATACATACTTTCCTACACATTCCTCTTTCCTTTGGGCATTATTCTAATTGTTCTTTTTCATTACAAGCTCCTCCAAATGGTTTAGGAACCTAAGAAAAATTATTGTCTTTGACCTTGTGTAATTTTGGGGTACTTAAGCATTTTTGGTTTTCTTACTCAAACCTTTTGCTAGACTACAAACCACAAATGTCTCTATCATACTATCAAGAATGTGGAGGGGTGTCCTTCAATGTCCCTAGATAGCTATCCATAGGATCTTCAAGTTATACCAAACCCAAACCAATAGGGTTCTTGAAAAGTGTGAGTTTTGCAGTCAAAAGGCTTGTAGCCCGTGGAGGGCTAATTGGCACCTTTTTGTTCACCCAACCAACGATCGGAAATTCATTCAACAAAATTTACTTGGATGGTTTTTTAGAGGCATATTCTAATAGATTTTAATGGTTTAGGCCACTGTTAATGCAAAATGAGGACTGTCCACCATTTATGGCACTTTTGTAGAGTTTCAAGAGGGTTTTGAGCTTGCAAAGTTTGATTTCACAACTCTTTCACAAACCAAGGCCTAAAACTGACCATTAGGCTCTACCACATCTTAGATATCACTATACAAACACTTTCCACTTGTCATTTTTCCAAACACTTGGCACACTAGCTATAGAAGATTAAAAAAAAGTCATTTTCACTATTTTTTCTGACTTTTCACTGTCATTCACTGTCTTTGCTGCACATTAGACGGTTAGGACTCACAAAATGGTTACACCATAGCATGTTTAATCCTTCAAACAAAAATTCAACCCTACACTGACAAGTATGGTAAAGCCTTCAAGCATGGAAGGTTACAAAGACAATTTGTTGCCAAAAACCATTTAATTCTCCAAAACAGGGAACCTGCTGCCCCAATTGTTTGTTGTGATTTTCAAGGGAAATATAGCTTTTCATAGAGCTCCAAATTGCTTCAAACCACTCATAGAGAAGGTGCATACCTTTTCCCAATGTTGTTAGCTCAAATAGACTTTGAGAGCAACATTTTGCTCAAAACTTTCAATCTACTAGCCAAGTTACTCACTCAACTTGCCTAGTATGATCTCACACAAACTCCTTGTGCATAACCCTAGCCAATGAAGAAGATATTTACACTATAAAATATTTCATCAACTTGACCAAGTTCCTCCATGGGACCCCAATGAAGTTTTCAGTCAAGTTGATCCATTATGGAATACAAACCCTTGACAAGGTAGTGAAGTAACAAAATTGAAACAATTAACCACAACTCTCTTTTTAATGAAAAACAAAGAACCAATTACATTAATTGCTTGGAATTAACTCCAATAACACTTCCTAACAATTACAGTATGGAAGAGATCATTTTTGTATGGACTGTTTCATCAAAACAAGTTCAAAATGCCATAAAACCCAGGATTTTGCACTTCTTTTATTGAGAAAAAATTTGTTTCTACATTTTCCAAACCTATAAAAGGAAGAGGGTGGTCTATTTAAAGGTATTTTGAGTTATTTAAGATGTCCTCTATGGACATATTTCTGTAGCATTGTTTTTCACATTTTTGACTTCAAAAATGACAACTTTTCAACAAGGTGAGCAACTTTTGTCGCACAAAATGACATCTTGGACAACCAAACCTCTTCAACTCATCTAAAGACCTAAGGCATGATTAAAAACACTTAGTAAACATGTTTCAATGTTTTGGAAATTATTTCGAGACCTTTTTTTCAATTTTACACATTTTTGCCAAAATTGTCAACTCAAGTCCTGAAAGGCAAAACTTGACCTCTTGAGCACAAAATGAGATAAAAACCACTAGAAAAGACACAAAAAAACCTAAAAAATAATTATAAAACTAACACAAGACATTACAAACATGAAAACATGAAATACACAAAAAGGAGAGTTTTTACTCGACTAAGTTCTCCTGCACCATACTCCCCCAAAGACAAAGAAGTCATGTGACTCCTTGAGGCAGCAAAGAAGAAGGGATTACAAACTTCTAAAATTCAGATTTAGGTATCCATGTGGCCTCTGAGATAGGCTTATCCTTCCATTTTACTAGGTGCTCCATATAGGTGTGATTCCTTGTCTTTTTGAGAACCCTGGAGTTTAGAACCTGTTCTGCTTGAGTTATAGAAAGAGAAGGGAGAGAAAGATCAGAAAGGGATTGTGAAACATCTGAAACTCTTTGAATCTCGTCAGTTGGCTTCCCCTTGAAAGCAATCAAATCTACAACATTAAACACGGGAGACAAAGAAACATCAGTAGGCAAATCAACTTTGTAAGCATTAGACTCATACTTCGCCAAGATTTTGCAAGGGCCTATTCTCCTCATCTGAAGTTTGCTTGGAACTCCCTTTTGAAGTCTTGCCTTGTCCAAATGAACCCTCACATAATCTCCTACCAAAAACTAAACATCTTTCTTTGTGGCATCCACTCTTGTCTTAACTTTGTGGGAGGTAGCCTGAAGAGCCTTTCTCACTTGCTCATCAACCTCCTTCATGGATTGAGCCATGTCATTTGATGTTCCACTCTTAGGGTGCAAATCAGTTATATCTCTCAACTCCATTATACCCCTTGGATGCATACCATAAACAACTTCAAAAGGGCTTTTACCTGTAGACCAGTTGACACTATCATTGTAGGCATACTCTTCCTGATGAATGAGATGATCCCAACTCTATCCATATTCCTTTGTCAAACACTGAAGCAAGTTTCCAAGAGACCTGTTCACAACCTTAGTTTGGCAATCAGTTTGTGGATGATAAGATAAACCAAAAGAGAGATTAGTACCCAGTCTCTTCCACAATGTTTTCCAGAAATGACCAAGAAATTTCACATCTCTATCTGAAACAATGCTAGTAGGCAAAATATGTATTCTAACAACTTGTTTGAAAAACAAGTAAGCAATACGACTTGCATCATGTTTTGTCTTACAAGGAATAAAATGAGCCATTTTGCTAAATTTGTCAACTACTACAAAGATGTTATCAAATTCTGCTTGAGTTCTAGGTAATCCTACCACAAAATCCATACTAATGCAATCCCAAGGCCTATGTGGAATGGGAAGAGGCTGATATAAACCAGCATTGGAGGAATTATCTTTTTCTTTTTGACATACCAAAACTGCTCAACATACCTCCTGATGTCTCTCTGCATTTTACGCCAATAATAGAACCTTTGAACCAACTCTAAGGTCTTGTTGGGACCAAAATGCCCACTTAAGCACCCATTGTGCTTCTCCTAAATGAGGTTCTCTCTCATAGAACCTTTTGGAACACATAACTGTCCACCCCTGAATAAGAAACCATCCTTCAAAGTGAAATCAACATATGGACCATGGAAATTATTCTGAAAATCTTGACAAACTTTATAAGTTTCAGCAAAATCATCATTAGTAGGATACATATCTTTAAAGCTATCAATACCAATGCTCTGTACTTGAATCTCATGAATAGTTAACAACCTCCTACTCAAAGCATCTACTACTTTATTCAACTGACCCTTCTTATGCTTAAGAGTAAAAGTGTAAGCTTGCAAGTACTCTACCCATTTAACATGCCTATGATTGAGTTTATCTTGTGAGTTCAAGAAACTTAATGCCTGATTATCTGTGTATACAACAAACTCTTTAGGAAGAAGATAGTGTCTCCATTTCCTAAGTGCCTGAACTAATGCATAAAGTTCTAGATCATAGGATGAGTACTTTTTCTTGGAATCATTTAAATTCTCACTAAAGAATGCAATTGGTCTATTGTCCTAACTTAAAACAACTCCTACTGCAATATTGTTGGCATCACATTCAATAGTAAAAAAATTATCAAAGCTAGGTAAAATGAGCACTGGTTGAGAAGCTACTTTAATTTTCAATAATTCAAACCCTTTATTGGTTGCATTTGTCAACTGAAACTTTACCTTTACACCTCCTTTGATTGTGTCTAACATAGGGGCACAAGTCTCACTGAATCCCCTGACGAATTTCCTGTAAAATTGTGCTAAACCATGGAAGCTTCTAACATCACTGGTTGTCTTAGGAGTTGGCCAACTGGTTATTCCTGCAACTTTAAATTGATCCATTTTTAGATTGCCTCCTGATACAACAAAACCAAGATAGACCAATTCTTGCTTCATAAAATTACATTTTTCTAGATTAATGGTTAGCTGTTCATCAGATAACTTTCTCAAAACAATAGCTAAATGCTTCAGATGCGCTTCCTTACTTTTACTAAAAATAAGAATATTATCTAAATACACAACAACAAACTTCCCAATGAAATCATGTGAAACTTCATTCATGAGTCTCATGAATGTGCTGGGAGCATTAGAGAGTCCAAAAGGCATGACAAGACACTCATAGAGATCCTCATTCATTTTGAAAGTTGTCTTCCATTCATCACCCTCTTTGATTCTTATCTGATGGTAACCACTCGTCAAATCAATCTTACTGAAATACTGTGCACCCACCCAAGAAATCCATCAAATCGTCTATCCTAGGTATGGGAAATCTATATCTGATGGTGATCTTGTTTATGGCTCTAGAATCTATGCAAAGTCTCCATGTTCCACCCTTCTTAGGTGCCAACACTTTAGGTACTGCACAAAGACTAATGCTTTTCCTAATCAGCCCTTGGTCTAAGAGTTCTTGTATTTGTCTTGCTACCTCTTCATTTTGTTCAGGGATCATCTTATAGGAGGCCTTATTGGGTAAAGAGGCTCCGGGTATGAAATCAATTTGATGGCTTATGGCTCTAGGAGGTAGTAAGGCTGCAGGTGCACCATCACTGATTATTGCTTTGAAGTTATCAAGGATCTACTACACCTCACATGGTATCTCAACTTTCTTTGCTATCTTTTCTTCCTTGGGTTTCACTATGAGTGCAAATCCCACTCCTTCACCTTCTTCTAGTATTTTTATGAATTCTCTCTCATTCACTAACAAGATGTTAGGCACTTTTTTGCTTCTCTCTCCTTCTTCATTGAGGGATTGAACCTGATAGGTTACTTCATCTTTCTGAAATGACTCGGAGTTTATTTCCCCATCATGTCGTGCTTTCCTGTCAAACTGCCATGGCCTACCCGACAGTAGGTGGCAAGCATCCATAGGAAGGATGTCACATAGAATCCTATCCATGTATCCACCTATGTGGAAATTTACCCAAGCTTTCTCATTTACTAACACATGTTGTCTCTTATTTAACCATGTGACTTTGTATGGTTCCTTGTGTTGTATCCTAGGTAGTTTCAATTTACTTACTGCTTCCTTTGATATGATGTTATCTGTGGATCCTAAATCTATGATCACCTTACACACCTTTCCCATGATTTTACACTTAATCCTGAACAATTCTCTTCTTTGTGAGACCTCTTTATTGTGTGGCTTCTTCATTAACACTCTCTTGATCATTAAACTCTTATCGTCTTCTGAAGCTAGGTTCAATGCTGAAGTTTTGGTATTACCTCCATCTTCCTGAACATAGTTCACCCTCTTCTCACCACCATAGGATGAACTAGGTTTCTCTTGGAATCTATAGGCAGGGTGGCCTAACCTTTGACAGTTATAACACTTCATGGTGGAGAAGTAGGACCCTCTTCCTGGTCCATTAGATCTACTCCTACTCGGGTTGCTTGATCCCCTAGCCCTATAGTTGGGTTTGCTCTAAGAATCCCCACTTTTCTCTATAAGTTTAGACTCTCCCTGGGATCGCTAATCTATGTTCCTTCCCCCAAAACTGCCTCTATGGCCTCTACCATGTCTTCCCCTACCTCTTCCTCTGTTGTTTTTTTCTTGCTTCCTCTTACTGTTCTCTTCCACTTTAAGTGCTAGTTGATAACACTTGTGTACTGTTTGTGGGCATAACAAACTCATCTCTTCCTGGATGTTCCATCTTAATCCATTCAAATATCTTGCCACTTTTATGCTCTCATTCTCTACTACTCTGGACCTCATGCATAGTTTTTGAAACTCCTCAGTGTAACTACTGACATCTAAGTCTTTTTGTCTCAAATTTTGTCTTTTCCTGTGAAGTTGGACTTCATAGTCTTCAAGAAGGTAGGTTTCTTTTATTTTGGCTACCATTGCTTTCTAGGTGGCTATTGGTTGCTTACCTTCTTTCACTCTTTCCTCTTTGATGAACTTCCACCAAGTTAAGGTTGCCCCTCTCAACCTTGATTTTCCTACCTTAACATTTTGTGCTTCAGTTATTCCATCACATTCAAAATAGTTTTCTAGACCTTCAATCCACTCTATAAGAGCATCTGGATCCATCTTTCCACTGAAAAGAGCCACTCCCTCTAAGGTTTTACCACTCATAGCTCTCAAAGCTTTCAAGAATGGTTCTTGCTCAATGACAGGGTCAGGCATGGGGACCTCATCCTCTATTGCCACCATTTTACCCTGATCTCCAACCTTATCATGGACTTCTTCAATTTTGACTTCTACTTCAGCTAGTTTCATTGCTAGTTGATCCAATCTCTCTTTGAGTGCTCTATTTTCTTCTTCTTGGTCTTTGACCTTCTTGGCTAACTCAGCATTACTCACCATGTTTCTCCTAATGATACTTTTCTCCTAGATCTTTTGTTGGCTCTGATACCACTATGATAGGGAGTTTTCTAGGAAGTTCTCAACAAGGATATTTAAGTCTAATGGTTCAATTTGTTTCCCAAAGACTTGTTTGAGGCTATTGTATATGTTTGCAAAATCATTATTGAGGTTTTAATGCCAAGGAACTCATGCATCACTTTCCAAACAAACTCCCCTTTTGAGTGAGCTCATTCCCTTGCTCCTCCACTATTGACTATATCCAACCATTACATACTTTCCTACACATTCCTCTTTCCTTTGGGCATTATTCCAATTGTTCTTTGTCATTACAAGCTCCTCCAAATGGTTTAGGAACCTAAGCAAAAGTATTGTCTTTGACCTTGTGTAATTTTGGGGTGCTTAAGCATTTTTGGTCTTCTTACTCAAACCTTTTGCTAGACTACAAACTACAAATGTCCTTGTCATACTATCAAGAAGGTGGAGGGGTGTCCTTCAATGTCCCTAGATGGCTATCCATAGGTTCTTCAAGTTCTACCAAACCCAAACCAATCGGGTTCTTGAAAAGTGTGATTTTTGCAGTCAGAAGGCTTGTAGCCCGTGGAGGGCTAATTGGCACCTTTTTTTTCACCCAACCCAATGATGGGAAATTCCTCCAAAAAAATTGACTTGGATGGTGTTATAGAGGGATATCCTAATATATTTTCATGGTTTAGGCCACTGTTAATGCAAAATGAGGACTGTCCATCATTTATGGCACTTTTGTAGGGTTTCAAGAGGGTTTTGAGCTTGAAAAGTTTGATTTCACAACTCCTTCACAAACCAAGGCCTAAAAATGAACATTGGGCTCTACCACATCTTGGAGATCACTATACAAACACTTTCCACTTGTCATTTTTCTAAACACTTGGCACACTAGTTGTAGAAGATAAAAAAAACAGTCTTTCAGTTTTTTTTTGACTTTTCACTGTCATTCACTATCTTTGTTGCACATTAGAGGGTTAGGACTCACAAAATGGTTACACCATAGCATTTTTAAACCTTCAAACAAAAATTCAACCCTACATTGACAAGTATGGTAAAGCCTTCAAGCATGGAAGGTTACAAAGATAATTTGCTGCCAAAAACCATTTAATTCTCCAAAACAGGGAACCTGCTGCCCCAATTGTTTGTTATGATTTTCAAGGGCAAGATATATTTTAATAGAGTTCCAACTTGCTTCAAACCACTCATAGGGAAGGTGCAGACCTTTTTCCAATGTTGTTAGCTCAAATAGACTTTGAGAACAACATTTTGCTCAAAAATTTCAATCTACTAGCCAAGTTACTCACTCAACTTGCCTAGTATGATCTCACACAAACTCCTTGTGCATAACCCTGGCCAAACAAGAAGACATTTACACTATACAATATTTCATCAACTTGACCAAGTTCCTCCATGGGAGCCCAATGAAGTTTTCAGTCAAGTTCATCCATTATGGAGTACAAACCCTTGACAGGGCATTGAAGTAACAAAAATGAAACAATTAAGCACAAATCTCTTTTTAAAGCAAAACAAAGAACCGATTACATTAATTTCTTGGAATGAACTCCAAGAACACTTCCTAGCAAGTACAATATGGAAGAGATCAGTTTTGTATGGACTGTTTCATCAAAACAAGTTCAAAATGCCATAAAACCCAGAATTTTGCACTTCTTTTATTGAGAAAAACTTTGTTTCTACATTTGCCAAACCTATACAAGGAAGAGGGTGGTATATTTAAAGGTATTTTGAGTTAGTTAAGATGTGTTGTACGGACATTGTTGTAGCATTGTTTTTCACATTTTTGACTTCAAAAATGACAACTTTTCAACAAGGTGAGCAACTTTTGTTGCACAAAATGACATATTGGACAACCAAACCTCTTCAACTCACCTAAACACCTAAGACATGCTTAAAAAACACTTAGTAAACATGTTTCAATGCTTTGGAAATCATTTTGAGACCTTTTTGGCAATTTTACACATTTTTGCCAAAATTGTCAACTCAAGTCCTGAAAGGAAAAACTTGACCTCTTGAGCACAAAATGAGATCAAAACCACTAGACAAGACATAAAACAACCTAAAACAACATTATAAACCTAACACAAGACATTAGAAACATGAAAGCATGAAATACTCAAAAAGGAGAGTTTTTACTCAGCTAGGTGCTCCTGCACCAGAACTCTTCCATGATCTCCACAATTGAACCAAGAAGTGCTAAGGAGGCGTTTGGTGATGACCATTGGGTTAAAGCAATGGAGGAGGAATTGGATCAAATAGAGAAGAACAACACTTGGACCATGGTACCCCAACCGATAAACAAGAATGTCATAGGTACTAAATGGGTGTTGAGAAACAAGTTAAATAAAGATGGTATTGTAGTTCACAACAAGACTAGGTTGGTTTGCAAGGGTTATGCACAAGAAGAAGGAGAAGATTATGGCAAAAAAATTTCACTAGTAGCAAGGCTGGAAGGTGTCAGAACATTACTTGCATTTGCAGCCCATAAGAAGTTCTAGGTATACGAGATGGATGTTAAGTCTGCAATTTTGAATGGGAAGCGGTATATATAGAGAAGCCTAATGGTTGTGCTTTGATTGATAAGGAAGACATGGTATGCATATTGCTTAAAGATTTATATGGATTAAAGAAGGCACCCAGAGCATGGTATGAAAGGCTTCATACACATTTGTGAGGAATAATGATGAACAGTAAATACCCAACAGGTACTGAGAGGGTGGGTTGAATCAGTATAGAAAAAAACTTCTCTGACAACTTAAACTGCAAAGACTGCACTAACTGTCAAATAGCATCACCAACCTAAGCCAAGACATTACCGGTAAAACACAGTAAGACTGTAAAAGACGTAAATAGGTAACACTTAGAATTTCTCATAATCTATTATCTCATCTCAACTTCACCCATATGCTTAAGCAGGTAATACATCAGAAATACAATGACTATTAGATCTGCATGCATTACCACTTAACAAAAAACACTAAATCATCACATGAAAAGGCATCACACATAACACACTGATTTTTCACGTGGAAACCCAACTAGGAAAAACCACGGTGGGGATGAATACCCACAAGTTGTTCTTGAACTCTTCTGAAGTTCGCTCGTTAGGAGCCTAGTCCGGTTAAAGACTTTACAACAGGTTCTACTAGGAACCGATCCTGCTAGGGATCACCCAATTAAGCGATGGCTAAATACCTGGTTAGAGGTTAAAACCCTATTAAAGGTTACCTCGCAAGAGGATTTAAAGAACTCAATGATTTTGAGTCACCTTGTTAAAGGATTTACAAAAAGCCTATTAAAGCTACCCGCTAAAAGGATTTTCCAACTGCTGAAATGGTTAGAAGTAAATAGGCAATACACTGATTTGATAACAAAACTCAATGCCAAGGTAGATCTAGTTTAGTTCCTTTACATCTGCAATCACCCTCTATAGGTCTCTACTCACTTCTCTAGTCTGGAAAGAATCACTTCACATACAATCATTTGCCAATAACTTCAAATGAAAAAAATCATCAACCTTATAGATAACTGTAGACACCTAAAATTGTCCAGTCTAATTAAGTAAATATTTTATTTATTTAATTATCTAAGCCTAATTCTTCTATTAATTAAATAAATCTTTATTTATTTAATTAATTCATTTATCCTCTTCTAGCCTTATTTCTCATTTAAATTATCCCTTTCCTAAATTAAATAAATATTTTATTTATTTAATTATCCTACTTCTTCTATTAATTAAATAAATCTTTATTTATTTAATCAATTCATTAGCTTTTTCTACACATGACACATGTCATTCATCTCTTAATTCCTACACTACCTACCTCTTTCATTATTTTGGTATTTCTTTTACCTACCCTCTAATCTTAGCCGACCTCTCTTTTTACACCTCTCAATCTTATCCCTCCATTTCATATTGTGTTTTCTATTTAAGAAGATGCCTCCTTCATTATCAAACCCTAATGACTAATCTTGAAGACATGGCTACACTACGATCCTACTTGCAACCACATTCCGTTCTTTGTTGAGCTCTTGTGCACATAAAATCTGAGAGCAAATATATATCAAGCAAGATCAATGGAGATAGGAAGAATGGAGATCAAAACCCTATTGGACATGTGATGGTATAATCTTTGTGATTTCATGTGACTTGCATTGTCTTAGGTAATCTTCATATGTTATGGTGGATCTTTGTTGATTGTTAGGCTAGGGTTTGGTGGTTGAATTCATTTAGCCTTTCAATATTGTTATTATTGTTATCCATTTTCACCATATACATTTTGGCACACCTGGTGGGACTCTTGTCCCTTTGCATTTAACCTTTTTGTTGCAGATTTTGCATTTTTGAAGTTGCAGATCGGACATTTTTTCGACGACATTTTAGGTATTTCCGCATCTGCGAGTGTTCGGATCGCGTCTCTGAGTTTCAGGAGCGTCTGCGGAGGCGGGAATCGCTTCTGTGTTTTCAACAAATTTTGTTTTGTAGGTCTCAGATAGGGGCGTCTGTGTTACATAATCGCATCTGCATTACTTCTGATCGCGTCTATGTCCAAGAAGGGCGTCTGTGTGTTTTGGCCACGTCTGTGCATCACAGAACCGCATCTGTGTCATACAGACGCGTCTGTGTCTGGTATAACAGCGTCTGTGTTTTTACTGTATCGGAATTTCAAACTTTCTTTGATTCGGTTTTCGGATTTCGCACCTAGGGTTTCAGATCTGGTTTATTTTTGGACTAACCCTTGCAGATCTAGCTAACCAAGTTTGTGCAGCTTGTTTTGGAAGCAAAAATGTTTTGGTTGAAGGCCCCTCTTTCAGAAAGTCTTTTGGGTTTCTAAAATTTACCTAACTTGTGTGCTTGCAGGAAGGGGTGATCATTTGAAACAACCCAAACTACTAACAAAATTTGTTGCAGGTCCTTGGCAAGGGTTTTGGATTTTTATTGTGTGCCTTGTTTTCATAGATTAGCAAACACTTCCATTGGTGCACTAAAATTGAATCATTGTCTTTTGTGTCTTGAGCAATAGGCTCTTTTTTTTTATCTTTAGAGGGCCTGTCTTCCCGTGTGGTCATTAGGACTACTAGTGAGAAGAGAAAGACCCAAGTGGTAGCGAGGAAAACCCACCTCATCCAAACCACTATAATCAAATGTATTCATGGTGAAAACTATGAATAACGTGTGTTGATTAGTTCATACCGACACTATGTCTCCCCATAAACCCGTTTGATCAAATTTATTTGATCATTTGTAGGGCGTAACCCCTACCGGCTGGGAGCCTTCTGTATTTACAGAGCTAAAAGTGCAGCATGTATGGCCACACAAGCAGATGCCCTTACTAGCACCTTTTTGTTTTAGAAGCCCAAATCCTTCTAGTTGTTGGGGTAGGAGGTCGGACCTCTAGTAGCGGCCCACACACATACGGTTCTTAGTAGAGATACAAAGTTCGCCATGGGGAGTTTTCATGGGGACTGATGCTTGGCTGACCCGAGAAGTGAGTGCCGAGGGTGGAGCCAGTGAGGTCAAGCATCTAAGTATCCGCTCTGAATAGCGTAGCCTCAGGGGTAAAACCCTATGTGGGATCAACAACTATTGTCTTGGCCAGCCATAAGAATTGTGCTTGTCTTATGTTAAACACTCAAACATTCAAGACCAAACAACAAAACATTGTGTCTTTTGTGTCTTCAAGTGTATGCAAAACATTTTACATCAAAAAACACACTTTTGGAGTCTAAAACACTTGCAAACACTGAGTCCTCATCAACATTGTGTCCTCTTGTCACGAAAAACAGTCAAACAGTCAGATTTGGTCAAAACAAAACAACTTCACAGATTGGAAAAATTGCACGAAGTTTACAGAAACGTGTCTGTGTCTGTTTTAACCGCATCTGGGTCATCTAAGCACGTCTATGAAGGGCAGAATAGCGTCTGTGTTTCTAGAAGCGTCTGTGTCGAACAGAGACACGTATGTGTCCGGGAATCGCGTCTGTGAAGTATACAGAAGCGTCTGTGTCCAGGATTGAAAGTTTTTATAAGTCCAGCAAACAAAGGAAATCAGTTTCGGAATACTTGAGCTTCCTAGGTTGTTTCTTCAGGTTTCATCTAGCATTCAATCTGTCCTTGGGTCTCATACAGTCCATCATTGCTTCACATCTCATTTTACATTCATACTTGTCTAAACTTGAGTCAAAAGGTCACTTGCTTGTCCTCATCATACTTTGTCAACACACTACATACAACTACACTTTGCTAAGTGGTCCCTCATCAAGGTTTCTTACCTTTGGGTCTCATTTGGTCTTACTTAGAGTCAAGGTTAGCTTACCTCATCAAGAGAAACTATCATCTCTTTGGAAGTCACACCTACTCTACTACTTACATACTTGGTCTTACATTTTGGACATTGCAAGTACACCTCAGATTCATTTACACTCCATACAACTCTTGGTCTTCCATACCTTTTTTCATTCTTCATATAGTCTCTCACATCTTGGTCAAACACCTAGTTCATGGTTGAAACCTGTCTTCAAAAATCTAGGAGAAAAGTTAAAGAAGCTCAAGAGTCTGCAAACATGAGTTCTTATGAGTATGACAATGATTTATTTTTCAATCCTGAGCACACTACATTGCCTGACATGGATGTTTATAGACACATTCCAAATGTGGAAAACGCAGACACTACAAACAAAAATGCTACACACAATGACAATGTGGACAACTTTTCAATACAATCAGCAGATGTAGAAGAATCCATAATGAATCCTCATTTCAATAGATTGGTTGAAGAGATAATGAAGAGGGATAGACAATACTTCTTACACATGATGGCACAAAGTGGAGCTAAAATACCTCATGACTTTGACATATCTCAACTTATGGAAAACCGACCCTCGCAACAAACTCACTCTAACATGGATCAAAGGAGACCCAATAGTGGAGGAAATAGAGGACCCCATATGGTACCTGAGTCACCATCAGCTTTGCTTCAAAAACCAGAAGTCCCACATACACAAGCTCAAACATATGATACTTATCTTCGAAGACCATTATGGAAGTCTTATGCAGATAGATATGCTCAATCACATGCTCAAGCTATGGATCAATCAAAACAAGTGGACATTCAAAGGCATGCTCAAAATTTGGACACAAGGAAACCTCATGTCAAATTTGGGGGCAACACAATAGAAAATGAAATGCCTATAGAATATGGTATACACGCACAAAATAGATATGGGGTTCCTCAACATGAAGTTATACCAAGTGCTCCCTATATGCCGCATCAATATAGACCTCCTCCATACGAACATGTCTATGATCAATATCATCCATACATGCAACAAGCTCCTCCTCAAATTGGTGTCTCAAACATGGGGTATGCTACAAGAAATCGATCGCCACCTAAGAATAATTTGGAGCAACAAATCAGAGATTTACAAAAGAAAATGGAGGACATGAGTACACCAAAACCAACATACACTATGAGAGACATATGTCCTTATCCATTTGATAAGAGCATCCCAATGCCTCCATTTCCCGCACACTTTGTGACGCAAAAATTTGACAAGTATAGAGGAAAAGGAGACCCCAAGGCACACATAAGACAATTTTTCACAGCTTGCATTGAGGTAGCGGCAGAAGAAACATATTTGATGAGGTTGTTCCCGCAAAGCTTAGGCGATCAAGCTATGGAATGGTTCTCTGAATTACCTCCTGGTATTAAGTCATGGGGTGACTTAGCAGAGGCATTTATTCAGCATTTCTCCTACAATATAGAAACAGATATCTCAGTCACTACTTTGTGCAATACTAAGCAAAAGGAGGGAGAATATTTTGCGTCATTTTTACAAAGATGGAGAAATCTAGCTAGCAGATGCTCTTGTGAAATCCCACAGAAACAAATGGTAGAAATGTTCACTCAAAACATTAACAAGGACATTGGCTATGATCTAAGGAAAGCTTGTTTGTCCACCTTCAAGGATGTTATTGAAAAGGGCTTAGCAACAGAAAAGGTCTTAATTGAGCAAGGAATCATTAAGATATTCAAGGAAAACAAAGATGACTTTAAAGGAAAAGACAAGCCAAGATTTTGGAATAAAAACAAGAACACAGTCAATGATGGTGTTGTTGATGCCAATACAGTGAGACCCAAGTTCATCTTTTCAGGATCAAGTTCTACAAACAATCAAGTGAATACTCAAACAACTTCTAGACCACGAAGGAAGTACACCCCATTGGGAGAACCACTTGAATCAGTATTCAAAAAGCTTGTGGCAAATAAAGTGATCACAGTTCCAGATTTTCCTCCATATGAACCAAAGGTCAAACCAAATTGGTGGAATGATGATGAGTATTGTGAGTTTCATAAGAGCAAGGGTCACAAGACAGGTAATTTCCATCGACTGAAGAACATTGTGCAAGATCTCATTGATAGAGGTGACATTGAGATTGAGGGACACTCATCCAATCAAGAACATGAGATGTTTAAGGAACCATTCCCAAAGCATGACAAGGGAAAAGCCAAAGTCACAGATGATCAAGCCAACTATACTAGAGCACCTTACAACTATGACTCAACTATCAATCACATCTCAATGGACAATCATATCTCTACTATTACCATCAAGAACAAAAATCCTAAGAATCCTCCTCAGCGACCCAAGATTGTCCTAAGAGGTGTTGGATCTTCTTCCGAATCTACCTCTGAATGTCATGTTACAACCCGTCGAGGTAAGATTACTGTGTCAGGTGCTTCCACTAAAAATGCCACTTCTTCATCAACCAAACCTGAGTATGACCTTGTAGAACAGTTAGGGAAGACACCCGCACTCATCTCCATCCTTGAGCTCCTACGTATATCCCCTGCTCATAAAGCTATTCTTGACAAAATCTTGAGAGACACTGCCGTTCCTACTGATCTGAACGTGGACCAGTTTCAAGCCATGGTGGGATACCTTTCCATTCCACATTCCCTTACATTCACAGAAGCCGATGAGGCCTCCGTATGTCAGCCACATAATGCACCTTTACATGTTGAAGCCTTCATACACAAACATCGAATAAAGCGAGTCCTGATAGATGGAGGAGTAGGTCTAAACATTTGTACATTGAGCACCATTAAACAATTGGGATATTCTGATAAAGCTGTGAATTCAAAAAATCAAATCACCATCAAGGCATATGACGATGAAGAGCGCTCATCCAAGGGCACGGTCACCTTACCTCTAAGAATTGGGCCAGTCACAAAGGATGTGGTTTGTCAAGTCCTAGATCTGGATCTCACATACAACATATTGGTAGGACGTCCTTGGATTCATGAAATGAGGGCAGTCCCATCAACATATCATCAATGCATTAAGTTTCCTCATAATGGAGTCGAGGTAACAGTTAATGGTGATCCTAATCCGTTCATATATTGCAATAACTTGAGATCACATACGGAGACCATCATTCCCAGTAATTGTGAAGTTGTTCCTTCTTTGGCATACATTGACCCTGAGTCATTGAAACCTTCGACATCAAAACAAGGTGAACTTAAAGGCAAATTTCAAGACAAAGGCATGGGAGAATACACTTTAAATCAGACCATGTATTTATGACAAGTCATGAGCTCTCCAAAAGAATATGGAAGACCACATCCTAACAAGCAAATATCCATCATGATACTCAAATGGGATCCTACTATCTTTCAAAGATGGGGCGAACTAGAAGAGGAAGATTTATACAAAATGCTCTACAAAGACATTGAAGAGGACACACAAGATCAGATCAATATACCCTGTGAGAAATATGGCAAAGGCTTCAAGATTCTACAAAGATTCGGGTATGATGGAAAAAGCCCTCTTGGGTTACGCAAAGAAGGCGTTATGGAGCCCTTACAACCTGAATTGACTGTAAGAAAGGAACGCTCAAAGGGACTTAGTTTTCTGACTTCCAAGATCCACACTAAAAGGACAGAAGAGGCATCACAAATCAAAGTTGCCAAAGTTCAACAAGAAGATTACTATTCCACAGATTCCAACGAATGGGAATGGGGTTCAGACAAATCCTCCAGTGACTATGAGCTCATCGAGACATTCAGAGAGCCAAATGAACTGACAAAAGAAGAGGAATTTTATAAAAAGTTCAGGGTGGGTCAAGAAACAACCCATAAGGATTCCGCACAGTCTTCATCTCAAGGTTCTAGGTTGAAATCACATAGGATGAGAACACCTATCCCGGAAGGCGCTACTAGTGACGACAATTTGGATTTGCTTGCGATCGAAACTGATGAGGAGAGTGCCATAGATGACTTCGACAATTGCCTCGATATACCCGAATATAACCACATCTTCACTCTTAGCCCTGCAAACTCTGAAAACATTAAAGGCCTTCCCCTTGTTCACCACCAACTCATTGATTGGGATTATGAAGGACCAGCACAATTTGACACATTTCAAAATGACGAAGCTATTATTGACTATCTTGGCATACGAGATGATCTTCCCCCTGGGGACCACAAAGCAGGATACATCATAGAACTCAACAACATGGCATATTTTGGTGAGGGTGTCGGACCTTCCAGTCGCAAAAATGTGAAAATAAGAACAAATCAAGGGTCTTATGGCGAAAACCACACTGTGGCGCTATCTGATCCCAAAAAAGTAAAAAGAAAGGACGTATCTGAGGGCGAAAACCTCTCTGAGGCACCCGAAGATGGAAGGCTCGACATTCTCCCAATATCATATGAGGAAAAATCATCCATGTTGGTAGAGGATACTATCAAAACGAACATTGGTACAGAAGAAGTTCCACACAATATATTCCTGGCTCAATCATTGACAGAATCCGAAAGGTCAAAATTCATAAGCTTCTTCAAAGAATGACAAATCAACTTTGCATGGTCATACGTTGATATGCCTAGACTAGATCCGGATTTGGTAATGCATCATTTGACAGTCAAACCGGGGGCAAAACCAGTGAAACAGAAATTAAGGAAAATGCATCCACAAGTGGCATTACTAGTCAAAGCAGAGCTAGAGAAGTTATTGGATGTCGGATTCATACGCCCAATTGATTATCCCGAATGGATCTCCAATTTAGTACCTGACAGTAAATCAGATCACAACATCAGAATATGTACAGATTTCAGAGACATCAACAAAGCTTGTCCGAAAGATGACTTCCCATTACCAAATATCGACTTGATCGTTGATCTCACAATAGGTCACGAAATGTTATCTTTAATGGATGGATTTTCTGGTTATAATCAAATCAGGATTGCACCCGAGGATCAACACAAAACATCATTCACTTGTCCATGGGAAACTTTCTGTTGGAATGTCATGCCCTATGGGCTGAAAAATGCAGGTGCTACATATCAAAGAGCAATGACCACTATCTTTCACGATCTCATGCACATAACCATGGAAGATTATGTTGATGATCTCTTGGGTAAATCAATAGACAGAGATACACATTTGGACATACTTTCAGTCGTCTTTGATCGATTGGAAAAATACAAGGTAAGATTAAACCCCAAGAAATGTGTCTTTGGAGTAACCTCCGGGAAGCTCTTAGGATTCATTGTGTCCAAAAGAGGAATCGATGCCGATCCAGCAAAAGTCAAGGCTATCTTGGACATGCCGCCACCCAGAAATATCAATCAACTTCGATCCTTACAAGGGAGACTCCAGTCTATACGAAGATTCATAGCACAACTTGCAGATAAGTGTAATCCTTTTCAGCACCTGCTACATAAAAATATCAAATTCAAATGGGATGATAACTATCAACAACCTTATCAGACGCTCAAAGATTATCTTTTGAATCCGCCAGTTTTGATGCCACCAGTTCCAGATCAGCCTTTGCTACTATACATATCAGCTACTCCAACAGCACTGGGGGCACTCCTAGCACAACAAATAGCTGATGGTAAGGAAAAAGCAGTATACTATATCAGTCGCACATTGGTGGGATATGAGCTAAACTACACACCAATCGAGCGTGCATGTCTCGTTGTGGTCTTTGCTTCACAGAAATTACGCCATTATATGCTCACTCACACGACTAAGTTGATTGCAAGAATTAATCCATTAAAATACCTTCTCAACAAAGCTACACTTACTGGGCGACTGGCCAAGTGCGTAATGATCCTGAGTGAATTTGACATTGAGTATGTGGACAAAAAAGCAATAAAAGGACAAGCAATCGCGGATCAATTAGCAGATGCCCCCATGATAGATGATGTTCCTCTAAATTCAGAATTTCCAGATGAATGCATTTTAACAATATCACAGGCAAGACCATGGCAACTATACTTTGACGGCTCATACACACAGCATGGGGTAGGAGCTGGTATTCTCTTTATAACTCCTCAAGGCAATTCTATACCAAAATCATACCGCTTATCATTTCCTTGCACTAACAATATAGCGGAATATGAGGCATTAACAAATGGATTACGAATTGCAGTTCAATGGAAGATCCAAGAACTTCGTGTTTTTGGGGATTCTCAACTTGTCATCCATCAAGCAACTGATGATTACCAAACAAAAGATGAAAAATTAATGCCTTACAAGCAACTGGTAGATGATTTGAAATAGCACTTTACAAAGATAGATTTTGAGTAGATACCAAGAGAGCAGAATCGTGCTGCAGATGCCATGGCTACAATTGCTTCACTAATTGACCTACCCCAAAATGAAACCTGCTATGAGTTCCTGGTGCACAACCTGTTGGTTCCTTCATATGAGATCACTCCTACTGAAATGGTATGCGTTGTTGGTCCCGAATCCCAGTTATATGGGTCGATATTCACATACCTTCATGACAATATCCTACCTCCTGATCTATCGAATAACAAACGCTGCACTTTCATTTGCCAATCCTCTCGATATGTCATTTTAGCTGATATCCTATACCGATGAGGTCTAGATGGCACTCTTCTTAGATGTTTAGAAAGCGACGAAGCTCAGATTGTGTTACGTGAAGTGCATGAAGGGATATGTGGTTTGCATACTAGTGGTCCTACCTTGGCCAAGAAACTCATCAGGACTGGATATTACTGGCCCAATATGGAAAAAGACTCATATTAGTTTGTCAAGAAATGTAAGCAATGTCAAATTCATGGAGACCTCATACATGCACCAGCACAAGAACTACAACCACTTGCGTCTCCTTGGCCCTTTTGTCAGTGGGGACTCGATCTCATAGGCAAGATTCACCCTCCTTCTTCCAATGGTCATAAATTCATTATCACAGCCACAGAGTATTTCACAAAGTGGATTGAGGCTGTGCCTCTCACACAAGTCACTGGGAAACAAATTGCTACCTTCATCCTTAACTATATCATTTGCCGATATGGTATTCCTAATTCCATTATTACTGATAACGGGCGTCCCTTCAAAAATCTGGATGTTCGTGAACTCTGTGACCGCTTCCATATTTCCCATCATTTCTCCACACCATATTACCCCCAAGGTAATGGCCAAGCTGAAGCGTCTAATAAAACAATTCTTAAAATCCTCAAAAAGACAGTCGACGACGTTGGCTGTAACTAGCATATCCAACTCAATCCTGCACTTTGGGCCTATCGCACAAGTGTCCGCACACCTACAGGAGCTACACCGTACTCACTTGTCTACGGTGCTGAAGCCATCTTGCCTATTGAGGTCGAGTTACCTTCTTTACAGGTCTCTTTGCAAAACATCATCAACGATGAAGATTACAAGGTCTCTCGCTTACAAGAACTAGAACTACTGGATGAACGGAGACAAACTACTTTTAATCATCTCAAGGCTTACCAACAATGAATGAGTCGCAGCTACAATCACAAAGTCAAGCCTCGCACATTTGAGGTAGGTTACTTGGTTCTCAGAGAAAATCCTAAGAATCAGCAAGACAGAGAGAAGAAGGGCAAGTTCGAACCAAATTGGCTTGGTCCTTACATCGTTACAGCAGTCTATGGATCTGGGGCATATCAGATCTCAACTATAGAAGGTGAACCTTTGGAGGATCCTATCAACAGCATGCATCTTCGCAGGTTCTACACATAGCTCTTCGGAATATCCTAATTCAAAAATACAAAAAAATCAAAAAAATTCAAAAATACAAAAAAACTATAAAACATAAAAAATCGTTACTTGGTGAAAACCTGGCAAACAGGCGCCTTGTGACACAAAAAAATTTGAAAAATCGAAAAAAGTAAAGAGAAATAACTTCGTCCAACGGTGAAAACCACTTCGGTGGCGCCCTGGGTAAGTACCATGGTGAAAACTGGGTTCCCAGCGCCATGTGTAGAGACATTGCTCCTCCCTCCTTCAGGATTCACTTTCATCCTTTCACATTGCACACACTCACAACCTATTCACTCACAATAAACTTACCCATTCCCATCATGGCTTGTTATTGATCTACCTAAGATTGGTTAGCCATTCATAATAACCCCCCCTTTTTTCACTCCCTTTCTATCCATAATAAATTAGATCCTATCTGTGGCTAAGGCAATTCCTACATCTAGTAATGGGTGTGGAACTAAGAACATCACATGTTTCGAGGAGTACAGTTTCTTCCAGCTTCCTTCAGTCTATCCGCGCACAATCCGCAATAAAGCAACATTTGCATCACAGATCCGCAATAAAGTTTCATCTTCTCCACAATAAAGTATTAGTTTCATGGATTCAGTCAGTTTCAGATGACACAGTAGCAACAATGGGCTTCAACAAATCAAATCTTTCAACAGACTCAGACAACATTATGGTTCAGTGCTATCTATCCTTTTTGTGAAAGTAAACATTGTGACCATAATCAAATAAGACTTATACAAGTGACAAGAGACACTAAACTTGAGGACTACAGTGGATGTTGGTGTCGAGTCTTGGTTTTCTTTTGATTTTATTTTTTTGGTGACATGTCTTTTAGCTTTTCCAGGATGTCTTTGACTAGAGATTCTATCTCCAGGATGTCTTTGACTAGAAAGGCGAGGATGGGATATCGTCACCTATTTGTATTTGTTGTCTATGGATTGTCTCTTAGTAATGCTATGACTTGTCCAAGGATATGAGGACACTGTGAGTCTAGTATGAACAGGGGCATTCCTTGTTTGTGACTGTCTTATCTCCATGCAAACGGGTACAATGACTTTCTGGGTCGAACATATGCCTCGATTGTCATAACTTATTTTGCCATAATAAAGCTCAATGATGATAACGCACAAGAAGCTCTTTCACTTTCATATCTTCTGTCTTTCATCCCCTTTTCTTGATTGACTTCCATCGTCCTTCTTGAGTTCGCGTAGCCTGCTATCACATGACTGAGTATAATGACACACCAAAAAAATTTGCATCTCATGTAGTTGCACCTGCATTACCACATATAAGCATTTCATACATACATATAGATATCACAATTACATCACATCCTGCACACAACACATGTTAGCACAATTTACATTTGCATTATTATATTCATTTGTATTACATACATTCACATTTGCATCATGCATCACATATAAAACATAAAAGAACAAAAATATATTGCATTGCATCATATACATATTTGCATCCATATCATAAGCATACATTCTAAGAACATCTCATCACATAGGTACACATGCATATAGCTGCCGCAAAAATGAATCATCTCATATATATAATCAAAAGTGTCATGATACAATGATGTCAAAAGAATCATATGGCTACAAAATCACCCGCAGGTGTCTACAATACAAAAATGGTACAAATACTGATACAAAGGGAGCCCTCTAAGGCTATGATGAACTCCCTCCCTTGGAGCCGCCTAGCCTCGATGGAATCTGAGCCCCTGAAGGACCCACCCCAGGATCATCCTGCCTGTCTCCTCTATCTAGTGGTGGTGGAGGACCCATGACCCCACTACTCGATGCCTGTCTCCTCCGGCTCCCCCCCGTAGCTGTCACTGTACACGATGGTCTATGGAAGCTCCTCGCCCGCTGATCTGCTGGCAAGGCACCATAATACAGGTCCCTCCAGTAGGCAATCTCCTCTCCGGCTCACAGGACATATGCGTAGCCTGCTCCTGTGTCCTCCGCCGCCTACCTCCCTGCCCTCAGCGCTGTCTCAGCCTCAGTGTAGCGCTGAATCGCTTGATCCCTCTCCCGCTCAGTATCCCTGAGCTGGGTCCTGAGCTGATCCTTCTCCCTCTCCAACTCCTGGATCTCATCTGCCTGGCCCTGGCAAATCTCCCTGAGCTCAATCAGCTCATCCTCCTCTGGATCCCCACCCTCTGCCTCTGCCTATGGCTCTCCCTCTGCGGGTGCCTGCTCCTGTACCTATCCCTGTACCTGTCTCAGTACATGTCTAGGTCCCTGTACCTGTCTCTGTCCCTGTGCCTGTACTGGCACCTGTCCCTGCACCTGTCCCTGTCTCTGTCCCTGTGCTGCTGGTACCTGCAGGGGCACTCCACCGCGACCCCTCACCACCTGGGCCTGTCCCTCTTGTCCACCCTCCCTCCGAGGTGCCACCCTCCTCTCCCCAACTACTCCCCTCCGCCTCCGTCGGCCTCTGCCTCCATCACCTCCACCATCATCATCGTCATCTCCTCCTACCTCTCCCTCCAGTAGCTCCCCTGGATCTGTCAGTCGCGGGAATGGATGCTCTGCCCAATATGCAGAGTACTCTGCATCCATACCTGCATCCTCAATCTCTGGCCACATATCCCAAGGTAGGGGCACCATCTCTGCCAGCTGTGTAACTGCCTGATCGTATGACAACAACGGCCCGAACTGCGCCTGATCCCTCACTGTACGGGCATACATACCCGAGCCTCGTGGCATCCTCTGGATCCTGCCATACTATTTGCATACTCGGTCCACCAGCTGTCTCTCTAGTATATAGGGCATCCACCCAATCAAATATCTACTCCGAAAGGTATAAGGCAGCTCCACTACGTCATCCTCCCACTCCTCACATCCCAGATATGGCCTCCAAATGACTACGTCAATGTCATCTATCACTCGCCTCCAATGCTCTAACCTGCCAATCCGAGGTTGCGAAGTGATCTTGTCATATAAATGCACAAAGCTCCGTCCGTGACCCCTGCCTCTGAAATGTATCGGCCGTGTGATAGGGAGATGCTCATATGCCCAAACCTGCAGAAGTGTCACTCCACAGCCCAGTCCCACTGATCCATGGTAGACAAACTGGTGAAGCTCATAATATAGGTGGGCCAACACACATGGACCCCACGCATATCCGGTGTGCTGAGTCACCAATATCTCCAGTGCTCCTCCCCAGCCCACTGCCAACCCCCGTGTCGCCCTGTCCGGACATAGGAACCCACTGATAACTCCTCCAATCACAGCTAGCAAGGCTAACCCTGTCGTGGTCATGGTGTCCCATGCCACATGTCCTGCTCTCATCTCTAGGCCGGGATCCTGGAACACCCATCTCAAAGCCTCTCTGTCTCCATCGCGATCATATGGAATCAACTCTCCATCGATCGGTATGTGCAGAATCCTGTAAACATCCTCGAGGGTCACTGTCATCTCGCCCATCAGCAAATGGAATGTGCATGTCTCTGAATGCCATCTCTCGGCCAGCGCAGTCAGGAAACCCATGTTTGCCCGAAACTCAGGCACATACAGCACATGTCTCAATCCCATCTCCTCAATGGCAGCTCTATCCTGAAACGACAACTCTGGTCGCAACCTCTATGTAGACGGGAATTTCTCCCGTGACTCCAACATAGGCAAATACTCCTGCAGTCAAGCAAATCAATCATGTCAGTCAGGGTGGCATTCACTGTTCATCACAAAATTCTACTCGCTATCTCAATACATATGGTTATCTATCTCAGTGACACTCACTGTTCATCACAAAGTGTTGCTATCTATCCTAGTAGTGCTCCCTGTTCATCACAAAGTACTACGTGTGTGACATTCCCTGTTCATCACAAAGTGTTACTCACATTTTGCACTCCCTGTTCATCACAAAGTGTTGCTCATACTTTGGGTACTCCCTGTTCATCACAAAGTACTCTATCTTGGTGCTCCCTGTTCATCACAAAGTGCCTTGATCTATCCTAGCCTTCCTAGAGGACCTGCTTGAGTGTATCCTCTCAGCAGCTTATCCAATCGACAGCGTATGTTCATCACAGAACTGCCGATTTGACCTAGATGACAAAACCTTGCATTTTTTTTGACATATACGCACTTTTAACTCACAAACGCGTTTCTACCTCACAAACGCGCCTATAGACTGCACAAGCACGCCTAAACGACACAGACGCGCCTGTTTGACATAAACGTGCCTAAATCATTCATAAACGCAACTTTGGCACACAAACGCCCCTTCAGGACGTAGACGCGCCCGCATGCGACACAAACGCGGTTCCAGACACAGACGTGCCTGGCACCGACACAGACGCGCCTGTTGGACACAGACGCGCCTGGCACCGACGCAGACACGGTTGCACGTTTTTGCACTTTTTTTGTGCCATATTCCTAAGCGCATTTATTGCTAACTAGCATGCATTAATGACAAAATTGAATGCGTCAAAGTACGAGGAGGTTTGGTGGTACTTACCGGCTCTCCTGCCTCTGCTGGTCTCTAAAATCGGCGAACATGGTCAAATCTGTGTACGAAAGCCATCGCTGCTGACTGCTGCTGCTCTTTTTCTTGCTCTGCACTGTGATCTCGTGAAGGTGTAGATGACAATGAGGATGTCTTTTGCCCGTGGTCTATCTTATAGCCTACCCTAGCCTTGGCCTTCATTTCCTGAGTCAGTCTTCTTCATCCCGTGACTCTGTCACTTTATCCGGTCTATCCATTCTAGCCTTTCTTTCTTATCGAGAGATTGTCTGCAATCTTTTCAGATATTTTCATCCAATCTCTCGAGGGGGCATATTGTTCCCATCTTGGGGCAACTCTGTATCAGTTCATCTTATCTTCTTTGAAACAACGCGACAAGCCGCATTGTCTCAAAGAGGGGCAAAATGTAGACACCTAAAATTGTCCAGTCTAATTAAATAAATATTTTATTTATTTAATTATCTAAGCCTAATTCTTCTATTAATTAAATAAATCTTTATTTATTTAATTAATTCATTTATCCTCTTCTAGCCTTATTTCTCATTTAAATTATCCCTTTCCTAAATTAAATAAATATTTTATTTATTTAATTATCCTACTTCTTCTATTAATTAAATAAATCTTTATTTATTTAATCAATTCATTAGCTTTTTCTACACATGACACATGTCATTCATCTCGTAATTCCTACACTACCTACCTCTTTCATTATTTTGGTATTTCTTTTACCTACCCTCTAATCTTAGCCGACCTCTCTTTTTACACCTCTCAATCTTATCCCTGCATTTCATATTGTGTCTTCTATTTAAGAAGATGCCTCCTTCATTATCAAACCCAAATGACTAATCTTGAAGACTTGGCTATACTACGATCCTACTTGCAACCACATTCCGTTCTTTGTTGAGCTCTTATGCACATAAAATCTGAGAGCAAATATATATCAAGCAAGATCAATGGAGATAGGAAGAATGGAGATCAAAACCCTATTGGACATGTGATGGTATAATCTTTGTGATTTCATGTGACTTGCATTGTCTTAGGTAATCTTCATATATTATGGTGGATCTTTGTTGATTGTTAGGCTAGGGTTTGGTGGTTGAATTCATTTAGCCTTTCAATATTGTTATTATTGTTATCCATTTTCACCATATACAATAACAATTAGGTCGGTGGCCAAAACCTAAAACCCTAAGCATCTAGGTTAACAATATAGTCAGTCCAATCCTCACCATTTAATCACATTGCATAGGATAAAACAATCTTGACGTTCTGCATCGTCCATTCTTCACCACTTCTAGAAGCCGATAACCCATCACGCGCTCTCCACCATTTACTAAGATTTTGCACATTCTCGAGGTAGATAGAATCAATCTCTTCATGCAAGATCCTTAAGAAAATCCTTCACACCCACAAGACTAATGTGGAAATGCGATCTAATCTTCATTTCAATGCTAACTCATCACAGGATGTCATCGGTTGAATCGCATAGACTTGGAATGCATCAACCGGAAACCCTGAAGCTGAGACTACCAACTGGTAGTCTTATCAAGTGAAACCTTGATACAAACTTTGTATATACTGGTTCACTTGCTAGTTTAGTTACTTCAACATACCGATTCACACTTCATCATACCAGTTCACTTATACCGATACACACTTCATTATACCGGTTCACACTTCAGCATATTGACATCAATGACAACATACACTATCATCATGTCATCAAACTCTGCACATGTGCCAACAATCTAATGAAGACAAGCCTTGCAAGAACCAGTCATGATAGCAACATTTATCTGAAGTTTGAAGGAGATGAAATACTAGTTAGTGAAGTATTTGTTGATGACATTATATTTGGAGGCAATGATTTCATGAACAATAGTTTTGCAAATGAAATGAAGAATGAATTTCAAATGTGTTTAGTAGGGGAAATAAAAAATTTCATAGGCTTGCAGATACATCAAATGAAGAATGGTATTTTCATTACTCAATCTAAGTATGTGAAAGAGGTTTTGAAGACTATTGGCATGAGTGACAGTAAACCAGTTGGCATGCCAATGGTTACAGGTTGTAAATTGTCCAAGGAAGATGCATCTAAATTTGTTGATGAAAAAGAATACAGGTCAATGATTGGCAAATTATATTATGATATTCACAACCGACCGGATATTTCCCATGTAGTTGGTATGGTTGGTAGATTCTAGAAGAATCCAAAAGAAGCACATCTGATAGCAACCAAGAGAATTTTTAGATATTTGAAAGGTACAACTGACTATGTGTTATGGTAACCATATGGAGGAAATTTTGATTTGAAGGTGTACACAAATGTTGATTGGGCAGGTAATGTTGATGGCCGAAAAAGTACTACTAGTGGAGCATTCTTTCTAGGACGAAGGCTTGTTTCATGGAGTAATAAAAAGCAGACTTGTACTTCACAATCTAATGTTGAAGTTGAGTATCTAGAAGCTGATATGAATTGCACAAAGGCTATTTGGATGAGGCACATTTTGGAAGGTTTTAAGATGAAGATCTTAGAACCTATAAAGATCTTATGTGATAATACAAATGCCGTAAATATTTCTAAGAATCATGTTTTGCACGCAAGGACCAAGCACATTGAATTGAAGTATCATTTCTTAAGGAATAAAGTTCAAAGTAAAGATGATATCTTAGAGCATGTTTCTACCAAGGATCAACTTGCAGATATTTTTACCAAACCTCTTCCTAAGACTACATTTGAGTGTCTTAGAAGATAACTAGGGGTTGTACCCCTTCATGAGGTCATTTGAGCATGATACAGATTGCATCAGTCCCTGAATTACCTGCATAATTTTATATGGATTGATGTTGAATTTGATCTATTCCACAAGGGGAGCATCAAGTTGCAGTATGTTGATGCACAGTGAGAATTTGAAATTACATATTTTACTTTCAATGTGGCGTTTTTGTCAAAGGGGGAGAAGAATTATGTGATTAGGAGAAGAGTTATGTGTTTGATAAGGTGAACCAGTGAAAAGATGATGACAAATTGAGCATAGTGAATACTTGGTATGTAAACCAAGATTGTTATTCACTAATCACAACAACAAATCAGAGGCGTTGATATTTGTATTGCCATCAATGCCAAAGGGGGAGATTGTTGGCATTTTGCATAAAGATTGCATTAATGATATGTTCTCATTGATGTCAATTGAATCGGTAAATGGTATTTATGATATTATTTTTCTTGATATTGATATTGTTTTGTAACCGGTGAGATGAACTTTGTGGAAGATGTTGTAAACCTATAAACTAGTGTATAAGGTTAAACCCTTTCTATGTTATGTAACTAGTAAACCCTACCAGTTGTTTTTGTTAAACCTGAACTGATCAAAATTTGTTAGTTTAAAATCTGATGTTGAGCAATAATGATGGTGACACGTGTGGTCATTGTATGAAGATAAGTTCAAGTTATTTTGGCGCATTTGATTGTCTAGGGAAGGAGCAATGTGGATTGCATCTAATGCATAGTGCGTGATGAGTTACAAATCCGATGAAGCAGGGATCATGGAGTTGTTGGAATTTTCTTGATAAATGTGAAGAGATTGTTATGAAATCTAATGGTCATGCTTGTACCAAGTCTATTGTCATCTCGATGATGAGAATTAGGTTTTTGTTGTGTTACTGACCTAATTGATTTGTATTTAAGGTTGATGATATTGTTTTATTTTGGTGTTGGCAGAAATCAGTTTAGTGTGACGTTGCCTAACTAGAGAATGAATCTACAATCTGAGTAAAGGTAGATTGAAGCTTAAGAATGATCTGATCAAGTAGATATAGTGCTATTCAGAGAGATCAAGAAAATCCTGTTGTTTTCTAACAATCGCAACAGAATTGAAATGCCCTAACCGAGTAAGCTCTAACAAGCTTGGTTACTTCATAAATCCTCTCACAAGGTCATCCATTAGCTTGGATTCTCAAACCCTCTACCGAGGTTACTCCTAACAAGGTATTTTTCCTTTTCATCAAGGAATTTTGTAAATCCCTTAACCCGGTGATTCCTAACAAAATCAGTTCTTAAGAGGAGTTATTGTAAAATCTTTAATAGGGTTGGCTCCTAACAGAGTGAACTTCAGAAGAGTTTAGATAGCTATTTTTGTGAGTCTCATCTCACCGTGGTTTTTACCTATTTGGTTTTTCCACGTATAAATATTTGTGTCAAGTGGTGAATTATTTTATGGTTATGATCTTATTTGTTGATTTGATTAACTACTTAACTATTCTGATAAGGCTTGATAACTGGACGCAATGAGAGATGCATATGTTGACATATCATTAAGCATTTTGATGTTTACAAGATTGAAGTTGTTTACTGTTAAGTTTCCA
Organism: Cryptomeria japonica; assembly: GCF_030272615.1. Classification (NCBI taxonomy): domain Eukaryota; kingdom Viridiplantae; phylum Streptophyta; class Pinopsida; order Cupressales; family Cupressaceae; genus Cryptomeria; species Cryptomeria japonica. The sequence goes on from NC_081411.1 coordinate 96,197,214, forward strand.
TAATAATCAAATGGGTAATCTTATGAGTTACTATCTTGATACAGTTATTTTGTTGATAAGTTTACTTTGTGAGTTTTAATTTTGAGTTTGGGAGTTTGTATCATTTTTTCAGTTTACTGATTCACCCTCCCATCTCATTAATCAAGTGGATACTTATTCTTTCATTATAACATCAGATCCCACACAAGTCATGGGAATAGATGAGAAAGGATCTCACTGATCATATAAATTGAAACACAAAAGGAACATAAGAATATAGGAAGAAGGGAAAGAAATAACCCATCATTGCCTGAATAGGTTGATGAGTTCTCTAGAAAGTCTTTTGGCCAGCTTCGTTGATCCAAGCATCCCACTTTCCGCTCCATGAGATGATCTAAAACAAAGATGAAGAAATGATTTGGTTAGAGCTCCAAGTTATTCCTTTCACTCCTTCATACATAAAGCTACTCCTACTGCGCCTTCATTGCTATATTAGATTTAGAATAAAAGAGATCAATGCAGATGAGAAGCCATGAGATATCAGTGAGAACCATGTGTTTTTTATCTAACTTGTTTATTTCATGTGTAGATATATTTTTTCATTTCAGAAACATCATGTATGTGGGTTAGAGTGGGCTCCCGAAGGGGTTGAGCTCAGCATACATGTCTCTACTCACATAGTGACACTAATCAGTTACTAAATAAGAACTCAACCCAATGCAAAGTGTCATGTATTATTGCTCAATGAGAGGAAAATATGCCATTTAATGACAACATATGCAACAGTGAATAGAGCTACATCCTATACCCAGGAGATGAATAGAGACACTATGTGAGTAAAAACAATACGCAAAGGTTTCAAAAAGACTAGGTCTTATGAGGTCACGTTCAGTAAGAAAAAAAGACAGATAGACCAGAAAATGATCGTCATTAACCTTCATGCCAATGTCATTGTATGAGCAATCAAAAGCATATTATAACAGTACTCTTGTTGTAGAAGCTTGACTGAATATAACAATTTTTTTTCATATCCAAGTGCAGTATAAAATAATCATTTACCCTAACAGATGAAGAAGATACAAGTGATACCCAAGAGGAGATGGGATTGTAAGATTAATCAAACTTTAATTGTCATAGAGAAATGAGTATAGCATCCATGTACAAGTTTAGAGTTTGTATAGGCACTGAACTGCAAGTGCATAGTCAAGAGTACATGTCTAAAAAAGAGTAGCTATTGGATAGCGATTTTGTAAGCAAAGAGCAGTCATGTTAGCAAGCCATAAGTCACATTGCATGGTATCAAGAACATGTATGATTAAAGTTATTATAAGTACACCTAATAAAATGCATTTGTGACAAAATATTCATTGCTTTCAAACCAATAGTAGTCAGGGATATAGTGGTAAGTACAGTGCAACCCTTAGAGATTTACAATAGATGACAACCTAAACCATGAATATTTTTAAAATTAATGTGTAACTTGTTAAAAATAAAGCAAGGCACGGTCCATATAATCTATACAAAGCAAACATATTTATTAGCACAGGAACAAAGGTCATAAGCCATTGGGTGCACTTCTAGTTTTGTTTCTCTAGAGAAGTAGCCTTACAAACATGGCCACAAAGAATAATTGAAAGGATACCACAAATATCATAGTGCACAAAAAATGTTGAGCAGATCCTTTGTTTAATGAATATAGTCCCAGTTATCAGATAGCCAAAGCACCCATCAAGACCAGTAAGATAGTGTCATCTACAACAAACAGGGAGAATATTCATAGAAGTCATTAGGTAACCAAGGCATCAAAAGAATTTCAGAAGCATGTCTAGCATGGTTTTAGGATAAGCAAACCTTTGTGTATCCCCCATCAAGTCACTAATAAGGCAATCTATCAAGGAGTATGCTAAAAGGAAAGAAAGACATATATCTCCATTAGTCTTGAAGTTAATGAAGCATTTGAGTCAAATATATGGAGCATTATTTGCAGTAACAACATCCGCTCATTGAGAATAAAGACAGTAAGAAACCCAACTTAGAGAAATATAAGAATCTCAAACAGTGAGTCAAACTATAAAAGGAAATTCTTTGGCACTCATTACTAGTCATAAGGGACAATGGCCTATATTATTAGAGTAATAGAAGTATGGGTTCTATATATTCTCTCTCTCCTTTTTTCCCTCTAGTTCTTTCTTTTTTGCATACACGTTTTTTGCAAAAAAGTATTGTATCTCAACAGTTCAGTTTATTTTCAGTCTTACATAGTAGTTTTCCTTTGATATTATAGATTTTGATGGGTTTGCCTTGGTAATTATGCATTTTCATTTGTAGATTTGATAGAGATTTACTGTGTTTTGATCCAAAAACCTTTAAATTTCAGTTTCTCTCATGTGCATGTATCCTTGCTTTTAATATAATCACAGGGTTCAGGGTGTGTAGAAGACGTAATTTTCAATTTGTTCATGAAACTAGTTTTCCTTTCAATTTTATGATTCCCTCAACCTTCCTGAGAAATTTTATGTGATTGGAGAGTAAAATTACTTTGTTTGGGTGAAATTTTGTCGTATTTTTTGTGAATATTAGGCTATTATCATTATAATTTTTGGTGTCTCACCACCTAGATTAGTTACAGTTTTCCAGTAATTTTAGATTATCTCTCTCTTTGTTCCATATCATTTTTTAGTTTTAGGAGGGATTCAAGGGAATCTGACCCATAACCCGAAGATTCACCTTCACTTTGTTGAAGGTTTTTTCATGTTTTACAATATTGTTTGGTTTCATACTTAGGATCACGGGTGCAATCCTTCATGAAAACAGGTCCAAAATAAATTCAATACTAAAAGGTTCAGGACTTTGAAGAGCATTCAAGAGGATGGTTACTAATGATAAAGCTTCATTAGACATTTGTATGAAGAGAATTCAAGAGATTTTATTTGAAGGAGAAAATATCTATAAATCATGCTTATTATTGTCAAAATTCACTAGAGATATTGAGAAAGAGTCCAAGGAGCATGAAGAGGAACTTGTCAGAATATCTAAGTCACTTGGTTCTTGTCGGTTCTTGTAGAAACAAGGAAGATCAAGTAATCTCTTTGCTCGACAATATTAGGAGTTAGATCAATGAGAAGGAGAGGATCATTAGAAAAGTTGGAGAACTTGAGAGTCTCATCAATCCAAAGTTGCATATTATGCTAAGTGCATTTAAGAATGCTTAGGATGCCATGGCTTCTAGTGAACCCTCCAATCTCAAATAAACAAAAATACAAGCTTATCTTTTCACCGGCCTCATATCAATCTTGGAGAGTCTCAAGAAGGGTTGGGAAAACCACTTGAATTCATTGAAGAACTCTTTTGTAGATATGTTCAAGTTTTGGTAAGTAAGCACTGTGTGTATATATAGAATTTTGGCTTAAATTTTAGCATATGGAGCCCCATCTTTTCCATTTATGTCAAAGGGGGAGTGTAGAAGAGTGAAAAATGTTGTACTAAGCCTAGGGGTAGTCTTTTGGAGTTTTGTAATTTTAGATTTTTTATTGCAGTGTATAGTGTTTTGGTTTTGATCCGACACTTAGTCATTTTTCACTAAGTGTTGCCATCAATACCAAAGGGAATATATTGTTGGCAAGAGACACTTCACAAGTAGCCAGATGATGTCATTGATGGAAACTATTTTTAATGCATTCATCTGCAATTCATGATTTTTTCATATTGGAAGAGTGATTGAGTTTTGGTTAAGATTGACACACTAGAAAACAAAGTATTTGATAGAGAAAAGGTTGATCGTTCCATACTTCAATACATGTTTATATTTTGTGTTGCAGATCTGAAGGAAGAATTTTGGATGTGTTATCTACATTATTTTAGGTTTGTGGCCTCTCATGATAACTCATGTGCAAGTTGCAAGATTTAGTGTACAATTTTTCAGGATGAATAGTGTGGTGTGGTCAATATGTATAAGAAATCATTATGTGGATTATATGGATTGATTTTGGTAATCATTTCTATGTTCGAGGATGTTTACCTAACATGTTAGAAGCATGTGGAATATTATTTTTGGTTTGTATATGCGTGTGAGTTTGGATTCGGCTGACAACTCATACACGTTTCATTTGTGAGTTATGGGTTATTGGGCCGACTAAGGGATGGATGATATTTGATGGTCCATATATATAAGATCGATGTATATGATTAGTTTGAGGATGGAAAGTGTGTTAGTGATCAATTATGTGAAGTTTAATGTGTACAAGTTTAAGATTTGTGCTCTGAATTATAGTAGAACAATGAAACAAAGTAGTATGAGTTAAAGGGTGTGGAATATGTAAAATGAACTTAACCTGAACTATAATCTATCATTGGAAGATGTTATTCTTTAGTTCATTTCATTCCTCTAATCTTTATATTTATTTGGAAGGTATTAAGCCTTGCTGGGTTGTAGCTCTTATTGTAATTTGAGCAGTGAGCTCTAGGTAGTGTGCCTAAATGCATGTGCATTCCCCTTATGGAATATTTCTATACTTTTGATAGAGTATATTAATATTGTGGGTCTCAATCCCACCCTGGTTTTTCCCTTAACCGATTTTTCTACGTATAAATATGGTGTTATGGTGCTGTGGATATTTTCTTTATGTGCTTGCACCTTTCTTTTGTTGATTTTCATTAGATGGTTGAAGAATCACATTAATAATGTTAAAGATTGCGGAGCATTGATTCACCCCTCTCTTAGTGTTCTTTGATTCCAACAATTACCACACTTCTATACTTAAATCAATCAGATTCATCCTTATATAAAAGATAGATTGTTAAAGCTTGAACCAAGTCATCCTAAACCAAAATATACCTTCCAGACCCAAAACGCACATGTCAATCCACTCTAGGAGAAAGAGAGGACCAAGACACATATTCTAAAGATCAATTCATTGATTCACAATCAATGGAACATAACCAACACACTATGCATCCATATAAGCAATTAATAGATAAAACATACCTTCCAAGGAATCTCATATTTAAATAAATCTTCTCTGTAGGCCTTGAGGTCATCATAGGACCAAGAAAAAACATGTTTATACTTTCTTAGTAGAGCAATCAACATCGACCTAATCTTAGAATATATCTTCTTTCCAATATATAATTTTTGGAGACATCTCAATCCCCAAATTTACATCTTCTAAATGATCTCTATTGATAGACACAGGTTTCATTGCATAATTATCAATTCCATCAAACACCTGCTCTTCAACAACCAATCCTTTTAGAATTTTGTTAGTTTTCAATTGGACAACTCCATTTCAAAAAATTGTTTCTTTTCCATGAACTCTATTTCAACAAATTCATTGAATTCAATAATCTAAGTTTCATGTTGGTCAACACATAGCAAGAACTTAAGAAGATCATTATCATCTTCAAATACTTGCCAATTGCAAATATTGTGAGGAATTGATGATCTATCTTCTACTTGAACTTTTGAAATCCCTGCCAATGTAATATCATAATTTTTCAAAGAAACATTTACAAAGAAATCTACCATGATATTCTTTGATCTTTCAACCCATTCAATGACAAATGTATCAAATAACTCAATAGTATCCCACACTACAAACGTATAGTGCCCCTTATTCTTTGAGGAATATTTGGACCTAACTCAAGAAACAACAAATCTTGAATCTCTAAAAACTAACAACATTTTCACTCCATGTTTTACAACTACACTAACGCCAAGTAAATACGATTCATATTCAACAGTTTTGTTACTTAAAAGACAACATAACAGTGTATGTAAAGGTATTGTCATTAGGTCAAATAAAGACTATACCAACTCTTGATCCATCTCGGCTACAGGAACCATGAAATAACATCTTCCATAGTCCCTGTTGATCAATAGATACTCCATCGATCATGGGATCTATATTTTACAATAAGGGCTTCACTTGTTCTACCTTGAAATTACCAAGATTAATGTCGCATAAACATACTAACTAATTAGGGTCAACTTCATCCACACTTGGTTATCTCTCCTCTCCCTATCAACCCTAATAAGTTGTCCTCCTAGGATTATTGCATAGGGCAAATCTAGTTGCATATTTCCACCCACTACTATAGTCCATTATCTTGATAACAACATGCCATAGGGGGAAGAAATATTTTCCACTGTCACATTCATTATGTACGAAGACTCAAGACATGTTGCTAGCTTCAATTATAGGCCCTATATAACTCCTATATTTGGAATTGACTATTGTCCATTACATAAAATTTCCCATATGGGGTGTCCACTTTTAATCCTAATTCTTTCATGAACTTTGTTGGGATCACATTGATTGCGGCTCCTGAATCTATCATACGGTTTCTTACGAGCATGTTATTAATAAAAAAAAGTTAGATAAAAAGGGTCAAGTTGGGATGGGCATTGAGTAATAGTTGACCCTAGATATACCTCAGGCACTTTCATTTTCTCGGCCTGAAGAGAATTTATCTTCTTTCTCACTTTTCCTTAGGTAAATACAGATGGGGTTATCTCATCGGACTGATCTAGAATCTTTCAAATTAAAGACACTGCAATATTTTTGTACCCTTCAAATTTCATCATTTTCATTAAGGGCATCGACCCTTTTATTTGATATAAGGTTTTTCTATTCTAGTAAACTGGTACAAATTACCCTTGTACTTTGGCTTGTGTACAGCCAGTCATTTTCTCTTGAAAAGACCCTTAATGGCATCGTACGCTACATTCAATCCCTCCAAATCAATATATGTGGTACAATCCCTACAATCTTCTATATCAAATACTTTTGATATTTTGTCTCTGTTGATTTCCAATAGACTCCCATTCATAACCCTAATATATAAACCCTCAAGGTTGTAACAGTTTCCTAGGGCTTTAATCAAATCTATGTTAACAAAAAACATTGGAACTACCAGCCTAGCAAGCCCTAATCTCGAGGGATAACACTCTAGAATTGTAGATTCTGACTTCAAAAATAAAAACTTAAAAATGTGATGCCCCCTAACATTGAAATAGTTTTCTCTGTAGTTACATTTCTTATATAAAAAAATTAGGACACCTACGTAGCTAACAAAGCAATCAAGTCGTCATGGAGATTTTTCTCCTTTTTTATTTTCTTCACCTTAATTTATGCACATTTTACTAATTTTTTACAAATACTTCTCCTTAATTCCTTACCATGCTCAATCTAGGGATATAATTATTTACCCTACTCTATCTTATCAAACAGAACAAGGGGTGCATGAAGTAGAAATTACAAGATTTTTGCCTGCCTGAATTAAGCTCTAGGGCAACTAAATTTCTCATAAGAAATACGGCTTCATCCTTTCTTTTTGCACAATACCTTGTTTGAGATCCAAAATTTGAGAATTAAAATTGACAACTTTAAATCACGAGTCTTTTCCTCATTAATGCAATTTGTGCATGTTATGGTGGTGCAAACGGGCATAACACGGGTCTGAATATGAACCATCAATCATAAGGCATCAACGGTTGATGGCAAAATTTAAATCTCCCTACCCAAGGAGATCACTCTTGACCTTTCACTTTGCTAGCCCTCTTCTTGCATTCCATTTCTCGTACACTCGCCAAACTCTCCCAACCCACCCCACTGAGCTCCGAGCAGACACGTTGGACCATATCTTTCCGCTGGCAGTACGCGTTGACACCTTTCACTCCGGGCTAGTTGAAATGGCGGAAACATTCCCATTAGACATTGAGTAACTCGTTCATATAAATATAAAGTCAACCTTCTTGGACACTTGCCCCAATGTAAACACAAATCTCCACAAGCTCTGAGCTCTTGGTTTCTCGCGGCCTAACTTGGGACTCGAACGAATAAGGAAAAGGCCCTCTACAAGTTCCGAGCTCATTATCACGACATTTACTATCCACCACATCAGACAGTGCATCATCATGCGCAAAAGAACACTCATAAACATGGCCCACTTTAAAATAATTAAAACACATGGTTTTTATATAAGTCCTTAGGACATCATGCCTAGGGCCAAACTTAAAAAATTTATAAAGACCTAAAGAACTTATCGGCATACCAAATGAAAATAAACTCTAGGACAAGGGGTCGGTTTTGGATGACAACAAACCCTTAAAAAAAACAACCTAAGGGGAAAACAACTAGGAAAGAAAGTCACCATTCAAATAGAATATACACCAAGACACACTCAAAATTCTAAATGGTAAGAACCATAGATAGAGCAAAAGAAAGGAGACTTGCTCAAAATGGCCTTAACAAAGACTTTTCTCATATACATTTTCAATTTATAAATTTTATGTATGGAAACAATATCCTATTCTATGGATATAAATTAGAATCTCAAATCTCCATAACATATCATTGGGAACATGAGTAGGCTCAGCCATAGTCGTATATAAGAGAGTTGAACACGTGGGTTTATTTTTCTTTTGTTGTAATGGATTTAAGATTGTTAGCTGTCTATGAATGAACTAGGTTAAATTATAGAAAAATAATTACTTTTGGCAATAATAATAAATTATAGAACAAAAAAATAGCATAGTAGGCTAGAACTTGAAAGAAGACATATAAAAGAACCTAGATCTACAAATTAAGATTGAAAGTGTTCGGTTTCCTAATATGAGGGTGTCTAAAATAACATAATAGAGTATAAATGTAGTCAGAAAGCCCTATAGGTTTGTCCACCAAAAATATAAAACACAATTATCATACATGTCTTGGGCACCCTACTCTAGGGGTTTCGACATGTTCAAACTCTAGAACTATCTATCACTATATGTTGTGATCATTTGTAACACTTTTTCATATCGAATCTAAGCTAGCAAACATGAAAAATGATAGATACTGGTTATTCTATATAGTGACTTTCCTAATTCAAACCTTCCTTTATTCTTACTACATCCACAATAGCTAAGATTGATGAAGAGCATTTTATGTAGGGAGGACTGATGGACATTGATGTTGCTAGGATATGTTGTTGTCATTGATGTCAACATATTCCTCTAATTTATTGCTCCAGTGATTGTAGATTGGTTTATTGGGATCATGGTTTGGTATATGAAGTGTTTCTAGTGTTATTACATCTTTCTGTATTTAGCTCGGTGATCCAGGAAGCTTAATTGATCATATCATGCGATCTGATTTACGACTTGGTTTTTCTAATTAGTGCTTTGCAGAGTTCGGTATTTCCTCTAGTATATTCCAAATGTGATAAGATTTTTAGCTGATATTTTGGGAGATTTTTTGGGATGTTCATGTGTATCTTCATTTAAGATGGTTCATGATTTGGTGCTCTGCAAGTTATCTTTCTTCATGACACTTGTTGTTTGAGTGTTTTCGAGGTTCGGATGTTGATCGATGAGGATTTGATAAGTGGTGTTGGTGCAGTTGTTACTGTTGATTCTGATGAGCTTGTTGATGTTTCCTAATTGTGTCCTATTTTTTTTGATGATCCACATTGGTTGTTGTGCAGGTTTACGGTGATTTTGTTGAACTGGTGATATTCTTCATGTTATGTGCTTTTATTGGTGGTGTAGTGTGTTGCGGTGGATCTTGGCATGACTTATAGTGGTGTTGCATATTTGGAGATTTAATTTAGGTCCATGTTATATAATACATATCATCATATTGGTCTAGTGGTCGATATTTATATCATGTAATATAATTTTATAATTGTGAGCTAGGGTTTAGCCAACCTTGTTGTAAAGGTTGATGAATTGTATAAATAGGCAATATAGTTGTAGCGTCCTAAAATTGCGACACTTGCAATTTCAACTGCATTTGGGTCTTCACGATGGCGGCGCAACACTGAACCTGAATGGAGACCCCGAAACTTGTTCATGACACCAAAAACTGCATTTTTCAGCACCCTGGCCTAATCCTCCTTGCACCCTACTGTCCCTGGAGGTGGGACCATGGCGCCCAGCGCCTTGGTCCTTCAGGACTAGGGCGCCCAGTGCCCTGGTCCCCCAGGACCATGGCGCCCAGTGCCCTGGTCCCTGGCCCAATTTTGGGCCCGGTCTCTTATGGGGCTCCGGGTCTTTTAGTTTGCAAATTGGAAAATAATGTTTTCTGGTCGGCCTAAGGTCGGAAAAATCAGTCTTTCAACCCTAATTGACAAGTATATAAACTACATTTCCTCTCCCATTTTGAGAAGGAAGGACATATGTGTACAAGACGCGGAAACGATATTCAAACATTCAAGCATTCAAGCATTCCTTCAAGCAATTGATCATTCTAAGTCTCCATTCAAGGCTAAGTGTTGCATTCAAGACAAGGATTCAACCATTGAAGAGGAGATCACATACAACATACAACATACAACAACATTACACCTTCGCATGTAAGAATACAAACATTCTTACAACAAGGTATTAGTACTTGTTATATTACAAACATTTACATTTACAGCATTCTCATTTCTTGGTTAATTCCAAAACCGGGGTTTGACCTAAAGGCAAACCCCTAATCCCTAACCCCCCAATCGTCCTCTCTTTTCTGTGTATAGGTTGCAGGTACGCGGCTATAATTGAAGATCTGGAATCCTTGTGCAGAGACGAACAGATCCCCCTTCATTTCGCGGATTTTTCGGAGGACCGTGTGCATGCCGGGTGCCATCGTCCCGTCAACTTTTGCCCAAATTTGCAGAACAACATCGTCTCGACATTTTAATGCTAATTCCAGGTCCGTAGCTTCATCCTATATTCCTATCTCTATTTATAAGTGAATCTTTCTCACTTTTCATGCATTCCTAGCTTGATCTTTCTATCTACATTCTTTACAAAAGAGGGTAGCCTTGCTGTCTTAACCCTTGAAACTCTTTTAGAATCCAATCTTGCATTGTGTGGATTGGATCTTGTGGGTTTCAACCCCTCTTTTGAATGTAAAGTCTCCCCTAAGTGAAAACCGTCAGCCCTAGTGACCCCCCTTCTCCTTGGAGTGGGGGAGAACACCTAGGGTTCGATTTTCCGCTTTACATTTTGGTGAACCCGACGTGAACATCCTTTCTGATTATTCATGGTTAGATCTGAAAATTGGATGCCTTGATTACATTTCTATGTTTGATCTTTTGCAAATTTTAGAGGTTAATTGCATAAAAACCCTAAATTTTCTTTTTAGTAATTGAGCTTGCGAAATGTTTAATGATTAATGCTTGTTTCAGATCTATCCTTCTATTACAAATTATCAATTCATATTTGTGCTTTAATTCTGAAAATTAAGTGGTTAAGTGTCAAAACCCTAATTTTTAAAACCCTCTTGATTCAACCTTTGACTGATAATTTCACTGATCAAAACATCTTCAAATCAGCTGTAACTTTGGATTCCGCAACAAAATCATAATATCTTTCATCCCTAAAAATTTGGAAAAAAGTTGCGAGGACCGTGTGCACCCCGAGCGCCATCGTCCCCGACATTTTTTCCGAAATTTCGGGAGTTAGATCTTACTGTATTTTTCTGCTAAAATCCAGAATTTTGGCTGATTTTATCAATTGCAACACTTTCAAAATTAAAGTCAAAGTTGGTCTAGTGATTGCTTGGATTAAGGCTCCTAATCATTCAAAAATTGTTGAAATTGAAATTCATGTCAAAATTGTGTTTCTTACTATCCTAAATCTGAAAAGTGTGTTGGCATTCATTCGAAATTTCAGTGCTTTATTCAAATTCTTGCAATTTGTGACTTTTGAAATTAAGTGTTTAATTACAACAACTTTGATTTCCGCTTTCAAAATTGAATTTTGCGTGAAATGGAGTCAACCTTTAAATTTCAAAACCTGCATTGCTTTTAGTATTCCCTCTAAAATCATAAAATTCAAAATTTCAGTTTCCCTCTCTTTTTCAAAATTCAAATTTTGCATTTTTCGACAATCTTGGTAGGGTTCAATTTTGAGATTGCAACTTTGATTTGGCCTATCTACAGATCGTAAAATCACTCAATTTTTTCAGGTTAGCTGTAAAATCATCATAACTTTCATCCCTGAAAAATTTCGAAAAAAGTTGCGAGGACCATGTGCACTCCGTTCGCCACGGTCCCAGACATTTTTTCCGAAATTTCGGGAGATTGTCCTGATTGCATTTAATAGCTTAAATCTAGGAGATTGGCTGATTTTACTGAAATTTGCTACCTCTAAAATTCAAAATTTTCTCTCTCTCCCTAGTGCCTGAGTTTTACAACAATAAGCCCTACTTACACTATTCCCGTTAGACGAAGCCTTAGAATTAAGTCTTTCCAAGGTTTAATTACTGAGGAGATGGAACCTAATTTGAATGGCCTTTTTAACGAGGACACGGGTAATTCCTCTAATCCTCCTAATGATGAAGAAGCTCTCCATGAGGTTTCTGTAGAACAACTTTCAAAATTGGATAACCAATTTGATGATTTTCAGCAATGGATGTCTCAAGAGTATCCCGATAGTCAAGCTCTTTCATTAATTGAGGGTCTAAAACGTATGGTTCAAAGTGATAAGGATGGAGTTGATATTTTGCGTGGTATTGCACACATTGTGGATTCAAATGTGATGCCTATGAAGAGTTGTGCCGAAACTTTGGGTCATACACAACCTCCTACTCAAGACAATCATTCTATTCCTTTGACAACTTCTATTGCTAGTATACCTACTTTCACATCAAACATAATGACTACTTCAATACAAGACATTCCACCTATGATCACCAGTCATGGGGGAAATCCTTATTCTTCAATTAACCCTCTTCCTTCATTCAATCTGACTTCTTCATTCATTCCTTCAATGAGTGTTCCTATTTCATCTCCACAAATGAACATGACACAAGGGGGCAATTCATTTAACCATTCCATTCCTCCTTGTAGTGTTCCTCCTTTCCAATCATCTCCTATGACTAACTATGATAGTGTCCCGCCACCTTACTCTCTACCTTCTTTCAATAACATAACACCTCCATCACAATCTAACTCTTCGACTGAAGCGACCATTAACAATCTTGCACAAACTGTCTCTTCCTTACAGCAACAAATTGCCTCTATGAGTCAATCTAAGTTTAGTGTGCCCACATTTGATGTTGCGAGCCCTCTTTCTCTTGACATTGTTCGAGCTATTCCCCCTAAACATGTTGAAATTCCGCATTTGGAGCTTTATAATGGTAAGGGTGATCCTCTAACACATGTTAAGACTTTTCAAACAATATGTACCGATTTTGCTTATGACCAAAGGTTGCTTGCAAAACTGTTTACTAGAACATTAAGAGATAAGGCCCTACAATGGTATTGCTCGTTGCCTTCTTATTCTATTACTTCTTTCAAACAACTTGCAAAAGCTTTCATTCAACAATTTCAAAACAATATAAGTCCTAAAGTTACTTTGATTGATTTAATGCATTGTAAACAAGGTGTTAAATAAAAAGTGACTGATTTCATTGGTAGATATAAGCATTTGTATGCTCAAATTTCTTTTCCAGTACTTGACAATGATATTCAAAGAATCTTTATTTCTAATTTACAAAAAGATATTAGAGAAAAACTTATGTTTTCTGAGTTTACTTCTTTCCAACAGTTGTGTGCAACTCTTCACAATTATCAACTGACTGTGAGTCAAATGGAACAAGCAAATCCTATGGCTCCGAGTGATAAGGGTGATAGTAGTCAACAACCATTTGGGAAGTTTAAACCAAATAGAGAGTCCATTAAATTCAATGAAAACATCATCAACAATGTGAATGCAACATCAGGTGTGCCTCCTATTTCTAAGTTTTTCAAGAAAGAAAGAAAGTTTACTCCTTTGAATGAATCATTGCATAGTATTATGAATAAGTTATTGGAACAACATGTGCTTACTCTTCCTCCTATAAGGAAAATAGATCCTACAAAGATTAATTCACCCTATTTTCATAACAAATCTTTTTGTCAATTTCATCGTCAACCTGGGCATGATATTGAAAAATGTTTTGCCTTAAAGGGTAAAATTCAAGATTTGATTGATAATAATACTATCTCTGTTTCTGGTGTGAATGATAAAGGCAACAGATCTGTAGCTCCTCCTAACCAAAATCTTAAGATTTCTACTGATCCATTACCTTCTCATACCTCTAATGCGATTGATACTAATGATTCCTCTGTCTCACCTGATGATCTTGTGTCTATGACTCCGAATGTGATTAACTTTGTAGAGCAGCAGAAAATCCCTAAAGAACCTTCCATCACCTTTGATTCCATTGAAACTATCAGGGCACCTGATGGTCCTTTATATATAGTTGCAAAAGTCAAGAATACACCTTGCCGTGGAGTGCTTATTGATCCTTCTTGCATGGTTAATGTTATTACTGAAGAATTTCTTTTTACTTTGCAATTGAATCAAGTGATCTATGACGAAACAAATGTGGTTGTGAAATTATTTGATGCATTTTCTTCTCCTGCAATTGGTTCTATTACATTACCTATTGAGGTCCATAACAAATCCCTTGATGTGAACTTTGCTATTATTCCATCATCTGAACAATTTCGTGTGAAGCTAGGCTATCCTTGGCTATCTTCCATGAAAGCTATTGCTTCTCCTATTCACAAGTGTTTGAAATTTCCCCATAATGGTGAAGTTGTTACTGTCAATCATAGTCTCTTTAAACCAGCTGAAAGAACTTCTAGCGTTCCTATAGATTACTTTTGGCCTAAACAATTACAATCTCTTCCACTGCGAAGTGATCATCTTTTCAAATCTTATCAAAAGTGGAAAAAAGATATGATCCTATCTCTAAATGAACCTAGAACACCCAAACTTGATATTCCTATCATTCTTGAGAAGGAAGTTCTTCCTTTGAAAGATAAAACTAATGTCTTTCCTCAAGAAGATTCCCAACCCATTCCTATGGATGTGACTATGTCTATGTCTAATAAACTTTCTAAAACTAGGCCTATACATCCTCGTCATGATGGACTTGGTCTCCTTCCTAAACCAAATATTCCTCCTTTATATGGAGTAGTTCCTCCTCCTTCCTCTTATAGAGAGAAGAGACCTTCTTCTTCTCCTATTATCCAACCTAAGAGACCACAACCTAAACACCCAAGTGATAAGGATGAGAACATTCCTCCTCCTCAATCTTCTCAACTTCCTACTAAGACTAGACGAAATCGTTCTGTACGTGAACGCCGACAGAAGCGTTGTCTTAGAGCTCAAGCAGCTGCTTCTCAAACTTTGCAATCCCCAAAAACACCTTCAGCTAGCATTATTCCATTTTCTCCTCAACCAGAAATTGAGCCAAAATCTCCTAAAAATAAGATGCATGATGGTCTTGATCCTGTGCAAGTTAAAGATCCTATTTTTATAAATCTTGATGATGATATAGATGAAAATGTTATTCATGATGAAAATGTTACTTCTTTTCATTCTGATAGTGATTATGAATATGTTGACGTTGATAACCATTTATCTAACGAATTTTCTAAAGCACTTATCCTAGCTCCTAGACAAGAACAACATGGCTTGGAACATGAACATAGCCCTTGTTTGGATCTTGTGATAGCTCCATCTGCTGTGTTGGATGTTCCTCCTCTAGCGTGTTCCCTACCTTCCCGAAACATTGATCAGCAAGATTGGGGGGTAGATGATGTGCTAGACTAGTTCATTAGCATAGCAGACTCTTTCCTCCTCTCTTTTGTTACTTCTTCTATGTGTTATCCTCATTCTTCTATTTGTTGTCCTTAGTGTTGTATACTTGAGGATGATGCAAAGCATTGAGATCTCTTTTGGTCTCTCTCATGTTGACTCAAAAGACACATGTGTTCCCTTCTTCTAGATGACCTTCCTTGATTGGGGAATGAAGAACAATTATGCATACATACATATGATATACATGAATGATCATACAGCATACTGACCCCAAGGAAAGCGAAGTCACCTTGTGCTTTGTGTTTTGTGTCTATTATCCTTGGGCTTATCTCATACTTGGGGGCTAAATCCTTGTGATAACGTGCTCTTTTCCTTCTCATTTCCTATATGTATCACTACCTTAAAGCAATCACCCCCGATGAGACATGTGCGATCGCTTTAACGTAGGGGGGCATACACCCTATTCATATCTCTTCAAGATACTTGAAAATTTCTTGACAAATTTAGCTTTGCTCAAAAATTTTTGATATCTTTCTTGCATGACTCATAGTGAGGGAACCTTACTACTGACAGTCATGGTTCTCCCTTGCGATCTTCCCTTTTACTTTGTTAATCAAAGTCATAAGATCCTTAGTCCACTGGGGGCTTCGTGTGTCTTGCCTTCTTGGCGTGGTGAAAGTCTTTCAATATTGTTTCCTTGTACTTTACCGGAAGTATTGGCATACGCTTATACTCCTGCTAAAGTGGGGGCTAAATGTAGCGTCCTAAAATTGCGACACTTGCAATTTCGACTGCATTTGGGTCTTCACGATGGCGGTGCAACACTGAACCTGAATGGAGACCCCGAAACTTGTTCATGACACCAAAAACTGCATTTTTCAGCACCCTAGCCTGATCCTGCTTGCACCCTGCTGTCCCTGGAGGTGGGACCATGGCGCCCAGCGCCTTGGTCCTTCAGGACTAGGGCGCCTAGCGCCCTAGTCCCCCAAGACCATGGCGCCCAGCGCCTTGGTCCCTAGCCCTATTTTGGGCCCGATCTCTTATCGGGCTTCGGGTCTTTTAGTTTGCAAATTGGAAAATAATGTTTCCTCGTCAGCCTAAGGTCGGAAAAATCAGTCTTTCAACCCTAATTGACAAGTATATAAACTACATTTCCTCTCCCATTTTGAGAAGGAAGGAAATATGTGTACAAGACGTAGAAACGATATTCAAGCATTCAAGCATTCAAGCATTCAAGCATTCCTTCAAGCAATTGATCATTCTAAGTCTCCATTCAAGGCTAAGTGTTGCATTCAAGACAAGGATTCAGCCATTGAAGAGGAGATCACATACAACATACAACATACAACAACATTACACCTTCACATGTAAGAATACAAACATTCTTACAACAAGGTATCAGTACTTGTTTACATTACAAACATTTACATTTACAACATTCTCATTTCTCGGTTAATTCCAAAACCAGGGTTTGACCTAAAGGTAAACCCCTAATCCCTAACCCCCCAATCGTCCTCTCTTTTCTGTGTATAGGTTGCAGGTACGTGGCTATAATTGAAGATCTGGAATCCTTGTGCAGAGACGAACAGATCCCCCTTCATTTCGCGGATTTTTCGAAGGACCGTGTGCACGCCGGGCGCCATCGTCCCGTCAACTTTTGCCCGAATTTGCAGAACAGCATCGTCTCGACATTTTACTGCTAATTCGAGGTCCGCAGCTTCATCCTATATTCCTATCTCTGTTTATAAGTGAATCTTTCTCACTTTTCATGCATTCCTAGCTTGATCTTTCTATCTACATTCTTTACAAAAGAGGGTAGCCTTGCTGTCTTAACCCTTGAAACTCATTTAGAATCCAATCTTGCATTGTGTGGGATTGGATCTTGTGGGTTTCAACCCCTCTTTTGAATGTAAAGTCTCCCCTAAGTGAAAACCGTCAACCCTAGTGACCCCCCTTCTCCTTGGAGTGGGGGAGAACACCTAGGGTTCGATTTTCCGCTTTACAATAGTCATTAAATTTAAGTGTCGAGGTTGTGTCTACATTGACAAAGAGTGGTGTATGTGTGAACAAAGGATTCATCTTTCGATTTGATGTATTGAGCAAAGATTGGTGTAGAGTAGACAAATGTGCTTAACCGAAACTATCATCAGGCATTTATAGATGTTATTATTGCAATTCATTCCTTTTGTATTGTTGTTTGAATCTTGTTGTAAGTCAGTCAGAACTCCTTGAGGGTTGTAGCCTTCTAGATTATTATATCTTGAGTTGTAAGCTCTAGGCAGTGTTCCTGAATGTTGGTGCATTTCTCATTGTAATTATTATACATACTAGTACAAAGTATCATCTTATTATGGGTAGGTTCTCACCACAGTTTTCCTTTAACCAAGTTTTCCACATCAAAATCTTGGTGTTATGTGTTGTGCTGTCAATTTGCTTTTCTTTGTTGTTACTGCAATTTATAAGTTTTATGTTTAAGGTTAAGTTTGATAATCTGGTGAAAACTAATTCACTCTCCCTTTTAGTTTTCTTTCATTGTTATTGTCAATAATTGGTATTAGAGCTAGGTCCTCCAGAAGAAGATTGATCTCTTGGGTAGATACGGGATGTCAATTGGAGGTGTTATATTTAAGAAGGAGAGTCTAAGATTTGATGGAAGGAACTATGCTATATGGAACAACTTGATGGAGGTACACATGAGATGTCTTGGAGAATATTACTAGAAAATTAAAAAGAATGCCTATTTTGTTCCTCCAAATGGACTAGTTGTTGCTGATGAGATCAAGGAAGCTAAAAATAACGTTAGAGCTAAGGAAACATTGATAAGTGCCCTGACTGATTCGAAATGACTAATGTGATGGGACTTCAGTCTGCACATGAAATCTGGGATAAGCTTGAGACCCTGTTTGAAAGAGCTAAACAAGTCAAAAGGTTCTAAGTTGTAGAGTTTGAAAGGGAAGTATGAGATGCTGAAGATGGGAGAAGATGAGAACATAAGTTCCTTCATGGCTAAGGTGAATGAAATTGTCCTAGGTATCAGATGTGCTGATGCAGTTCCTTTGAACAAGATGAAAGTTTTGCTAAGGTGTTCAGATAATTGCCTCCTTACAAACATAAGGTAGCTTCTATTGATGAGATTCAAACTGTGACCACTTGTAGCGTCATAAATTGTACGCACTTGCTAAAGTAGTACAATTTCATACCTAGTTTAGCACCCGCCTTGGCGCATTTTGCATTTGCATTGCGTTTCCCCTTTAGCACTTAATTAATTAAATTAATTAGGTCTAAGGTTCTATTTCATCATCTTCCACATCATAAAGTTGGGCCCTTTCATTAAAGTGTGCCCCTTTCATTTTATTCCTCCAATACATCATTTAATCAAAAACCCTAATTAAGTCCTATTTCGAACTTGGGGGCTTGATTTCGGGGTCAAAACATCTCAAAATCACCTGTAATTTCGGGATTCTCTCTAAAATCATCATATCCGACGGCCCTGAAAATTTGGTGAAAAGTTGTCAGGACCGTGGCGCCCGGAGTGCACATGGTCCCGGACATTTTTCCCAAAATTTTAGGAGGGCGATCCAATCATAAAATAAAGCTTAACCCCAAGAAATCGGCAGGATATTCAATCTCTAGGTCGGCCAAAAGACGAAATTATGACCTAGGGTTTCATACATAAGAGCTCTCTTTCTTCATTTGAAGAGATCCGATCCAAATTTTGTTTTTAGGAACCTCATATGCAGCGAAAGAGAAGATCTTTGAAGACTTCAACAACATTCAACATCCCTCTATCAAGCATTTATCAATTTCATTCATTCATTTAGGGCTTGGAAGACATTGAAGAACAATAGGAGATTACCGACTGAAGATTGGCTTGTACCCCTCCCTTGGGGGTTAGGTATGATTTCATGTTGTTTTCATGTCTTTGCATAAGCTTCGATATATCCTCTATTCATGCTTTAGATCACTTTGCATCTTGATTTAGAGCATTTACATTATCATTTACAAGCAATTAGTGTTTACTTTCTAGGTTGCTCTAGTTTGCTTGCTTGCATTTTAGGATCTTGCACACACACAAGGTCTGCACACACAATACATTTTACAATACAACTTGGCTATTCGTGGAGGTGGAAATCACCGAAGCGGGGGTTTGACTAAGGCAAAACCCTATATAGCCGCCCACACCCTTTTCAGCTATAAGTGCAGGTTTCGAAACTCGGACGACGCCACAGGTTACAGATCCGGGAAAAGCAGGTCGAGAAAGCACTCCACATCAAATTGCAGAGCAAAAGACCTGGACAGGGGCGTGGGGTGCCCTGGTCTTGCCAGGACAGGGGTGCTGGGTGCCCTGGTCCCTGGGACAGAGGCACTGGGTGCCCTAGTCCTCCTGACAGATAGCATTTCCGACAGTTTTCCAGAGTTGCAGACAACAGTTTCAGGTGCGGTTTCAGGTGCAGAATCAGGACAGTGGCGCCCGCACCCCCATCCCGAACATTTTCAATCAGATTTTGACTCTGGGTACGCATCTGCATTCTTATTTTGTCCTTGTGTTTTCAGCTTTCCATTGTTTAAGTTCAATTCTGCAATCTTATTATTAGTTCATACTTGCATTTTGGGGTTAAGAATTGAACTTGCATAATTTTACCTTTCAATTACAACAAAGGAATAGAAATCCTAATAGGTAGCCCGTAGCTCTCTCTTTTACCAAAAAGAAGTAGCCAATTGTGTGATACCTCTAGGCTCTTTCGTATTCCGCAAGTGTGTGGTTGAAAGTGAGATTAGGGCATGTTTGCTTAGTGTCACTTTTTCTCCTACACATTTTGGTGAACCCAACGTGAATCTTATTATTGCTTCCTCTTACATTGCATTTGCTAGATCTAGATCTAGGTTTAGTGTGTTTCATTTTCATTTTCATAAAAAAAAGAAAGAAAAAAAGAAAAGAAAAAAAAAAGAGAGTGTGTTTCTTTGTTTCTTTGCATTGTGTGTTTAAGTTTTATGCGACTTTTATTTCAAAATGTCGGATTTTTATTTGCAAGATGTTCATATTTATGATGATGTATGCAATTATGCCGATTATGAGTATATCCAAGATGAATTAGATGAAGCTTTAGATGAGTTTTTGAATCCTAAAAATGCCAAACCTTCATTTTACCAAAAACTCATAAACCTTGTTACTATGCCATTTCGTTGTGATGAGAAAGATAAGTTGAATGATTCCTCTCAAGGATACATTCCTATCAACTCTTCCACTAAATCTAGTAACATGGTTGTTTTCAATAATCCCCTTTATGAGGAGATGTCTTCTTTTGAATAAAAAAATAAACCTTTTAATGGATATGATCATGCTTTGTTTGATGATGCTCTTGATGATTTTGTGGCTTTATCGAAACCTTTAAACAAGAACACAACTTCCAAATTAGTTAACATGATAAACCTAAAAGAGTATAATAAGCCTCTCGTTACTGTCCAAGGAGGGTATGGTCATGATTCCTTTCTTACTCTGAATAAACCTATCATCACCGTGCAAGGAAGAAAACCTGTGAGTCCTTATAGGTATGCCAAGCAAATAACTAGAGAGAGTTATCATGCGGTTGCCCATACTTATCATACCAGAAATAATAGGTAGCCTAATCCTCCTCCTGTTATTCCGGTTTCTCTTCCCAATCCTCAACCAATTCTTCCACAAGCTCCGCGTATTTCACAAATGCTTAGTAAGGAGTATGATCTCATAGAACAACTTAAGGCTACCCCTGCTAAGATATCCCTTTGGGATTTGATTCAAACTTCTTCTGCTCATCACGGAATGTTACAAGATGCTTTGAAAGATTTGAATGTTCCTCCACCTAATACATCTAGTAATATAGTGTCTTTGGTTAACTTTGTGATGAATCCTAAGGCTCATATTATGTTCACTCAAGACGAGTTGCCTACTAGTGAAATTCAACATCAATATGATCCCTTGATGATTGTGGTTATCATAAATGACACTGCTATAAGACGAACATTAGTAGATAATGGCTCTGGCCTTAATGTGTGTAGCATTAATCTATTGCATAAGATGAATGTGGATACATCCCTTATTGAGCCTGACTCTCGTCCTATTCGAGGCTTTGATAATGTGGCTAAGTCTTCACTAGGTACTATCACCTTACCCGTCACAGTGGGGCCTGTTACTTTGCCTACTCCTATCCATGTTATGTCGGGAAATCTAATGTACAACTTGTTATTAGGAAGACCTTGGATTCATAGTATGCAAGCTGTCCCCTCTACATTGCATAGACAAGTTAAATTCATTTATAACAATAAGACATATACCTTGATAGGCGATACAAATTTCCAAGCTTGTTTGCAAACATCTACTTCCAAAGGGAGTTCTTCTAAGCCTTCCTCTTCTAGTGATGACTCTTTAAACAAGATACCTACGGATGAATCCCCACTTTTTGATGATCAAAATTCTTTGGATGAGTCTAAATCTCCTGAAGAAGATCCTTCTCGACTTGAATCTACACATGAGAAGGCCCTTGATCCTGAGAAGATTCTCACAGAAGACGATTGGGGATCTCTTGATTTCAATCCTACCTTTGTAGGTGAATATAAGGTTCCTTCTAGAAAGCTTAAAGTTGAAAAGAAGGAAGAAGCTAAAAATCAGTCAATCTTACCTGAGCCTATGAGTAATAACTTTGTGGCCGCTTCTCAAACTTCTTCTCCTCGCATCTCTAATTCTAAAGAGTTTGATTCTTTGTCTTATGAAAAACCGCCTTCCCTTTCTGAAATGGCTGACCGTTATGGTCATGGTTTTCGCATTTTTGCTAAGCATGGGTATCATGGAAATGGTTGTGGTGCTCACGAACAAGGGATAAAGGTTCCTCTAGAGAATAATTTTCACAATTATGCCTTTGGACTTGGCTATAATCCCTGCAAACGCACTAAAGCTTCTAAAAGACCATGCATTAGTGTGAATGCTATTTCTACATCTCTATCAAAGCAACACCCCGAGTATATTGATGGGGATCCTTCATGTGCCTATGCTTTAGATGTCTTCCCTACCGATGATGCTTTAGCTGAGTTCTTGGGAGCCTATGACACTCTTCCTCGTTATCATCACAATAGGGGACTCCCTTATTGTTTGAACACTAAAGCCTATTTTGGAAAAGAGATCGATAATGATGAGATTGTGAAAGAATTCCCTCAGTTAAAGGATACTCCTCAACAAAGTAATCTTCTTATAAGTGACACCATTGATGTTAAGATGGATCCTTGCAATGAAGAAAAAGTTATTAAAATTGGAAAATGTCTGGACGAAGAAGAACAAAAAAAATATGAAGATTTATTGTGTGAATTCCCTGAGATCTTTGCTTGGACATATTCTGACATGCCTAGTATAGATCCTAAGATTGTCACTCATAATATTGTCTTAGTTCCTGATGCTAAGCCCGTGAAACAAAAGATTCAAAAAATGAATCCTAAGGTAGCCTTGCTTGTTAAGGCTGAGATTGAAAAATTATTGGAGGCTGGATTTATCCGCCCTATTGATTATTCCCCATGGATTTCAAATATTGTTGCTGTGGCTAAACCAGATAATAAAATAAGAATGTGTACCGATTTTCGAGATTTAAATAAGGCTTCTTTAAAAGATGATTTCCCTCTGCCAAACATTGACATGATAGTTGATTCTATGGCAGGACATGCCTTGTTATCCTTCATGGATGGTTTTTTAGGATACAATCAAATTTTCATTAACCCTCAAGATCAATTCAAAACCGCTTTCACCACTCCTTGGGGTACGTTTTGTTGGATAATGATGCCTTTTGGACTTAAAAATGCCGGTGCAACTTATCAACGAGTGATGACCCTTATCTTTCATGATTATATGCATAAGATTTTAGAAGATTATGTTGATGATATTTTGGCCAAATGCATTCTTCGCATAGATCATATTAAAATCCTTCGTCAAATCTTTGAAAGAATTCGTAAATATCACATGCGCTTGAATCCCCAAAAATGTGTTTTTGGTGTGGATAGTGGAAAACTATTAGGATTCATAGTTTCACATCGTGGGATTGAGGTGGACACTAAGAAAATAGATGCTATTGTCAACATGCCACCTCCTAGAAATGTGTCTCAACTTAAAAGCTTACAAGGAAAGATTCAAGCCATTCGTAGGTTCGTATCTCAACTTGCGGATCGTACCTTTCCTTTTACTCAACTTCTCAAAAAGAATATCATGTTTCAATGGAACGAAGATTGTCAGCAAGAATTTGAGGATTTAAAAGTGTATTTGGCTAGTCCTCCTATTCTTCAACCGGCCGAACCTTCTAAACCCTTCCTTCTGTATACAGCTGCTTCTTCTCATGCTCTCGCAACATTGTTGGCACAACATGATAAAGATGGTAAGAAATGTCCGGTTTATTATATAAGTCGTACCTTACTCGATTATGAGACTCGATATTCTGCGATAGAAAGACAATGCTTGGCCTTGGTGTTTGCGACTTAGAAATTGAGACATTACCTTTTAAATTCAGAAGTCCACGTCATGGTAAAGTTTGATCCTTTGAAGCATCTTTTCTCTAAAATTGATTTATCTGGATGCCTAGCTAAGTGGGTTATGATGTTAACTGAATTTGACCTTAAATTTGTTTCACAAAAGGCAATTAAAGGGCAAGCTTTGACCGACCACTTAGTTGAGGCCCCTTCACCTTTCTCTTTCCCTAACCTTGAGTCTTTTCCCGATGATTTCATTCTTTGTACAGAAAAAGATGAAACTTGGGAACTGTACATTGATGGCTCTAAGTGTCATACGGGATCGGGGGCAGGTGTTGTTTTGATTTCTCCTACAAAGAAATCCATTCCCTTATCTTATCGTCTAAATTTCCTGTGTACCAATAACATTGTTGAGTATGAGGCTCTTATAGCGGGAATAAAAGCAGCCTTAGCTCTGAATATAAAGCACATACATATTTATGGAGATTCTCAATTGATTATAAGACAAGTAACAGGACTGTATCAAGCAAACAAGACAAATTATCACAATATAAAGATCTTGCTATCTCTTTATTACAAAAATTCGATTCTTATACCATGGAACTTGTTCCTCGAAAAGATAATCGACATGCGGACGCAATGGCATGTGTGGCTTCTCTTATATCTTTAGAGGACCCTGTGGTTGATCTTAAATTTGTTATTCACAACCTTATTTCTCCAGCTATTGTAGACGATTTTAGCTTGGTAACATGTTGTGACTTTATAGACTCAGATGAATGGTATTCGCATATCGTAAGACATTTGACTGATGGTACCTTTCCTGATTTCGCTAATAGGAACACTAGGGCTAGAATCCGCAAGCTGTCTACTAGATATATTATTCTTTCTAATATCCTTTACCGAAGGGGTTATGATGGTATTCTCCTTTGCTGTCTTAACAAATCGGAAATCCCCGTTGCTCTTGAAGAGGCACATTCAGGTGCCTGTGGGGGGCATTTTGGAGGCAAATCCTTGGTGCAAAGATTGCTTCGTATGGGATACTATTGGCAAACTATGCAGAAGGATTCTTTTTCATTTGTTAAGAAATGTCATCAATGTCAACAACACAATAATCTGATTCATGCTCCTGCTCAAGAACTTCATTCTCAAGTAGCTTCTTGGCCTTTCTCCGCATGGGGTTTTGATCTCATTGGTAAAATCTCTCCTCCTTCATCTCAAGGACACACCTTCATTATAACTACAACAGATTACTTTACAAAGTGGGTAGAAGCTATTCCCCTTCGCTCTACTACTGCTGAAGTGATTTGTCAATTTTTTCTAGAAAACATCATTTCTCGATTCGGGATACCTTCCACTATAATCTCAGATAATGGGACATCATTTAAGAACAAGGATGTGAAGAAATTCCTCGAGAAGTATCATATCAAACATCGATTTTCTACACCATACTATCCTCAATCAAATGGTCAAGCCGAATCATCCAATAAGATAATTGAACAAATTCTTTGCAAAACCGTGAATAAGCATGGTAAGGATTGGAGTAATCAGCTAATCTATGCTCTTTGGGCTTACCGAACGAGTGTACGAATTTCTACAGGAACTACCCCTTATAATCTTGTTTATGGTGTTGATGCCATTATGCCTTTAGAGTTAGAGATTCCATCACTTAGGGTTTCTCTCAAAGGTATAGTGGATGATGACTCTTATAGAGAACAACAACTTCAACAGCTTGAGATGCTTGATGAACAGCGTATAAACGCTCTTGAGCATATTCAAGCATATCACAAAACTCAACAACAAAGCTATAATGATAAGGTTATTCAACGTTCCTTCTCGGTAGGTGACTTAGTCCTCTATGAGAATCAGTGCAATGTGAATGCCTTACCTGCAGAAAAGGGAAAATTTAGTCCTAATTGGCTTGGACCATATATCGTTATTGAAGATAATGGATCAGGTGCTTACAAAATAGCGGATGTAGACGGTATGCCTCTTAAAGAACCTATCAATGCTATGCACTTGCGTAGATACTATGCTTAATTTTCCATTTCTTATCTTTCATTTCATCTAAACTTCTTTTCAATTCGTCAACATTGGGTAATATGTTAGTATCTCCTAATTAGAGCAAAATAGAGTTAAATGATATGGTGTTTAATCTATATTGGTTCGTTCCCGACAAGCGTGTTTCTTTACTTTATAGTTTGTCATGAATTCATTTATGTAAATTGTAAAAGATTTACACTTCCATTATGCTAGCATATTATACAATGTCTTTATGTGTTAAGTAGAATCGTATCATGTTGTGTTTAAGTTCAAATTTAAATCACATTAGTTATATGATTCTTAGACTTAATGCATATTTCTTCCCTATCATCAATGTAGTACTTGATTAAATATTTTAATTAAGTCACACATGTATCAATTTAATCATGGAGCATTGAGAAATCAATCACATGGAAATTAAATCCTGAACATACATGTACACCTACCAAATGTATTAAATTTAATCAAAGCAAAATATACATTGTTTTAAGCATTAAAGATAACACATTTGAGACAAAGAGAAGCATTTATATATATATATATATGTGGATCGTATACAAATATAGGTCATTATACATCCAAAAATATGACCTATCCTCCATCATAAAATCATCTCCTATCCCTAGGGCTGGTGGATGGAGAGTGACGACTAGATGCTCCCTCCTGATCTGGCCGTCCAGGTGGACCCATAGGTGTGTAGCATGATATAGACCGTGAGTGACTCCGAGAGGAACTCCTACGATCCCTATCCATAAGGATCGTGCGATAGGTGGTAGCCTCGGCCTGAGCTGCTGCTAGATCTCATTGTGCACGCTGAAGGTTCTCTGATAGAACTCTCTCTCTCTCTCCATATGTCTACCTGTATTCGGAATGGGGAAAACAAGTCCTCATGCTGACCCGCGTTCCCCTGAGGCCTATAAGAAATCTGTGAGGAACTAGGGATCTGTGCCATCGTGGAAATGTCTGTCACTGCTTGCTGAATCAGGGAACACCACTCCTGCACATTAGTTGTAGCAGTAGAACAGATTTTTGTATTAGTACCATTCTATATCATCAAAGCATTAATCAATCAATATAAACCTACTATACCTGGATCTCCCTCACGCCAGTAGGGATCATGATATGGTAGCATCTGTGACTGGGAACTACTAGGCTCCCCACGCTCAAATAATCTATGCACGATGGGTGTAGGCTGGCCCGTACTAGAAACAGGTCTCTGTATCGCCTCATGTTCCCCCTTTTGGGGAATAAGAGGAGGATCCAGGGCTATGGTATCATCTCTTGAATGGTGGGGAGCTGCATCTGACCCCTCCTCATCATCTCTATCCTCTTCCTCCTCCTCCTCGGCACTAGGCTGATCTCCTATGGGTGGATCAGGATCTCCTGCCTCCTCATGACCCTCTCTCTCCTTTGGCTCCTCCGACCTGGATCCCTGGTCCTCATCTCGGTCTCCATGTCTCCATGGGCTTGGATGGCCCGTCGGGTGATCTGGTGGAAAGATAGGCTCTAGGTATGATCTCACAAACCATGAGACATACCTGCGCTGTGCCCCAGGCTCTGCAGAGTAATCAGTGACTACATCCTGATCGGATCCCTCTATATCTGTAATCTCGATGTCATCTATTGTCGGTCTTGCTACTGCTCTAGGTCTGGGAAGGACCCATGAGTTTCGAGTATAGATGGGCACATCGGCTGGAATACACTGTTCTAGCTCAAACTGCCTCCGTACTCGGTCATAGTAGAATGGGACTATGATATGTGAATAACGTCCCCGCAATAGGTGGTTCCTCTGTAAGCATGCTAACTATCTCTCCATCCCATCCCATCTGTGCATCCGCAGATAGGGTCTCCATACTATCACCTCGGCTGTCAATCTATCAACAATCACTCTCCAATATAACAGATCTCCAAATCTCCACTCGCTGGTAAGTGGATAAGCAAACACCCTAGGTCACTCGCTAGTCGTACTCATCAGAAAGCCGACAGGCCTGGTGCATGTGAAATGCTCAAATATCCACACCTGCAGAAGTGTGCATGTCATCAAGCTGCAGCCCTGTCCAAACACATACTCCTCAAGGTCGTGATAGAGATGTGCAAGCATACTCTGACCCCAAGCATATACCCTCCTGTGTCTCTCCATAGCCCTAATGCACCATGTGAGAGCCCCATGCATGTGCGTACCTCGCCCATTAGGGCAGACGGCTAGTGCTATGATGGCGATCATAAGGCGTCTCACAAGGGGCACCTCTCCTATAGGATGTAAGAGCCAGCTGACCATGATGCGACCTCTCGTCTCACTCGGCATGACTCTCCCTATGCAATATACCTGCTCCCTCTGATGGTCCTCCGCAGACCGATCGGTCGCGTATGTCACAGTAGCTCCTCTGATAGGAAGACGAAGTATGCGGTACACATCCTCAAGTGTAACCGTCAACTCTCCTACTAGAAGGTGGAATGTGCATGTGTCAGGATCTCATCGCTCCATCAGTGCCATCAGCATCGCAGGATGGAACCGAATGGCTGGCATGAGGATCGCATACCATAAACCCACGATCGACAATGTGTCTCTCTCTGCCTGAGTCAGCCGCGGAATCTGATCTCGCAAACTACGAAGAATCTGTCCCGCCGTATGCTCTCTCATGTATGGGAGACCCTGCAACACAAAAACATAACTATAATCAGTACTCAATCATCAAAATCATTGATGCAAACTGTTGAACATCGTATGCTAACCCTGAAATCCCTCGCCAAGTCTTGATTGGGACCATGGTGCCCTGTCAGGGACCATGGCACCCTGAAGGGACCATGGCACCCTGTTAGGGACCATGGCGCCCTGACGGGACCAGGGTGCCCCACAGAGACCATGGTGCCCTGGGTGGGGCCCGGGTCAGACTTCAGGGCCCGCAAATGATCACAGACAGTCAAATGCAGAAAATCAAAAGTCAACGCTCAGTCAACTCACCTCGTCCAGTGGCTCGTCGTCGATCACGGCCTGGCGCAGGATCTCAATCCTCGTGGGACGCTCTGGTCGTCGTGAAGGCATGATGATGGCTATGTGGGCTCCATTGTAATGAACAGTATTCCGAAATCAACAAAGTGACAAATGCAAGTGTCACTTTCAAGGTATATACTTTCATTCCTTTACCTTTACTTTCAAAACCTTAATTTTCCTCTATCACTCATTTCATCATAACTTGAGTTTGGGAGATGCGATTTTCGAACCATTTGTTGCGTAGGAATCATATTTTCATTCCCCTACTCTCGGGATGTTCCAAAAAGTGCTCTAATGAAGCCTCTTCAGTGAGCATCCCTCATCAATAATCTCTTACACAATTTGTCGTAAGTAAACATGCTACCCTGTTTCACCTCCCTAATAAGCAAGTCGAAACAGGGGGGGGCATATAGCTACTCACAAATTTCATCCCTTTCCTTAGTAAGCATTAGGTGATTTT
Source organism: Cryptomeria japonica (assembly GCF_030272615.1). Taxonomy (NCBI): domain Eukaryota; kingdom Viridiplantae; phylum Streptophyta; class Pinopsida; order Cupressales; family Cupressaceae; genus Cryptomeria; species Cryptomeria japonica. The sequence goes on from NC_081411.1 coordinate 96,226,728, forward strand.
GTGATCTAACGTGTGTTTTGTAGGGTGTGGTTCTTAACTGTGTACTGCAGATACCGCTGGGGGCTTCGTCCGACAACTTATGGATATATCCTTTTTCAAATGATGTTTACTTTTCTGTACTTTAGCTGGCATATGCACGTAGTACTCATATGACTGCTAAAATGGGGGCTAAATGTAGCATCATAAATTGTACGCACTTGCTAAAGCAGTACAATTTCATACCTAGTTTAGCACCCGCCTTGGCGCATTTTGCATTTGCATTGCGTTTCCCCTTTAGCACTTAATTAATCAAATTAATTAGGTCTAAGGTTCTATTTCATCATCTTCCACATCATAAAGTTGGGCCCTTTCATTAAAGTGTGCCCCTTTCATTTTATTCCTCCAATACATCATTTAATCAAAAACCCTAATTAAGTCCTATTTCAAACTTGGGGGCTTGATTTCGGGGTCAAAACATCTCGAAATCACCTGTAACTTCGGGATTCTCTCTAAAATCATCATATCCGATGGCCCTAAAAATTTGGTGAAAAGTTGTCGGGACCGTGGCGCCCAGAGTGCACATGGTCCCGGAAATTTTTCTCGAAATTTTAGGAGCGCGATCCAATCATAAAATAAAGCTTAACCCCAAGAAATTGGTGGGATATTCAATCTCTAGGTCGGCCAAAAGATGAAATTATGACCTAGGGTTTCATACATAAGAGCTCTCTTTCTTCATTTGAAGAGATCCGATCCGAATTTTGTTTTCAGGAACCTCATATGCAGCGAAAGAGCAGATCTTTGAAGACTTCAACAACATTCAACATCCCTCTATCAAGCATTTATCAATTTCATTCATTCATTTAGGGCTTGGAAGACATTGAAGAACAATAGGAGATTACTGACTAAAGATTGGCTTGTACCCCTCCCTTGGGGGTTGGGTATGATTTCATGTTGTTTTCATGTCTTTGCATAAGCTTCGATATATCCTTTATTCATGCTTTAGATCACTTTGCATCTTGATTTAGAGCATTTACATTATCATTTACAAGCAATTAGGGTTTACTTTCTAGGTTGCTCTAGTTTGCTTGCTTGCATTTTAGGATCTTGCACACACACAAGGTCTGCACACACAATACATTTTACAATACAACTTGGCTATTCGTGGAGGTGGAAATCACCGAAGCGGGGGTTTGACTAAGGAAAAACCCTATATAGCCACCCACACCCTTTTCAGATATAAGTGCAGGTTTTGGAACTCGGACGACGCCGCAGGTTACAGATCCGGGAAAAGCAGGTCGAGACAGCACTCCACATCAAATTGTAGAGAAAAAGACCTAGACAGGGGTGTGGGGCACCCTGGTCCTGCCAGGACAGGGGCGCTGGGAGCCCTGGTCCCTGGGATAGAGGTGCTGGGCGCCCTGGTCCTCCTGACAGATAGCATTTCCGACAGTTTTCCAGAGTTGCAGACAGCAGTTTCAGGTGCGGTTTCAGGTGCAGAATCAGGACAGTGGCACCCGCGCCCCTGTCCTGAACATTTTCAATCAGATTTTGACTCTGGGTACACATCTGCATTCTTATTTTGTCCTTGTGTTTTCATCTTTCCATTGTTTAAGTTCAATTCTGCAATCTTATTATTAGTTCATACTTGCATTTTGGGGTTAAGAATTGAACTTGCATAATTTTACCTTTCAATTACAACAAAGGAATAGAAATCCTAATAGGTAGCCCGTGGCTCTCTCTTTTACCAAAAAGAAGTAGCCAATTGTGTGATACCTCTAGGCTCTTTCGTATTCCGCAAGTGTGTGGTTGAAAGTGAGATTAGGGCATGTTTTCTTAGTGTCACTTTTTCTCCTACACACCACTATAACAAGAGACATGTTGATTGGAAATATTGCTACATTTGAACTGAGTAAATTCAGTAAATCACATGGAAATTCTAAGAAAACATTTAGAGCATATGTATCTGAAAAACAAAAGTATGATCCCGATGAATACAGAATAACCAAATGTTAAAGAGAGAGAAGAGATATAGAAGATAAAGAAAGAGAATTGGATGAGCTCGAAGCATCGATTGCCTTGAGATTGCCTAAATGAGTCGATAAGTATGATGGAAAATTGCCTTTGAAATGTTTCTCTTGCAATACAATAGGAAATTTTGCTTCTAGGTGTTACTACTTATCAAATTACCATTAGTTTTATATTCAAAGTCATACTATATACTCTAGCCGGTAAACACTACCGAATCATGCAGTCGGTATACACAGAGAAGTCGGTATGCACAGTCTAGTCGGTTACAGAGGAAAGCAGTCACAGAACACAGTATACACCGAGTTGTCTATCAAGTATCTTTTTATGACTATCGAATAGCAAAGATGACACACCGAGTTGATATACACTGAGTGAAACGTGTTACCAAATTCATTGAACCTGGACATGCATATGAAAACGTGTTACAAGATCGAGGCACATCTAACCATTATCACATTGGAAATTGCACCAAAAGATTGTGTATGATTTCAAGATCAATCTAACCAATGAAATATTTTGTATAGTTATTCATTTGATAAATCGTGTTTGTAAGATCGAAGCAATGAATTGGATTGCCGTCTTAAGAGATCTATTTATACAACATGAGTTAAGGGTGTGTACATGAGTGTAAGAAGACTGTTACAGAGACACAGAGGTCACCGAGAAGGTTTTCAGAGAACAGTCGAAGAACAAAGTAAACAGAAGGGTTTATTGAGTTACTATATGGGTTACCGAGGTATGCTATAAGCAAGGTAATCTATTCTGAGCACATAGAATCTGCTATAACATTTCAGATGTAAAGTTGCAGATATTTGTAATGATTTTATTGTAATATTGTGAAGTTGTAAGAGAAACCTTTAATAGGGTAAAAGACTCTAATCAAGTCTATAAATTGTTAAGCCTCTAACCAGGTGCAACATTTGGATTAAATGTTGTAAAATCCTTTAGCAAGGTAGATCTAACAGATCTTGTTACTCCTAATAGGGTAAGCTATCAGAAATAGCTAATATGTAGCTCTAACCAAGCACTCTTTATTATTGTAGTAGTAAAGTTTTGGGTGCCATCCCCACCGCAATTTTTCTCTCTAACCAAGAGTTTCTGCGTAAGCAAAATATATGTGTTATGGAGTGAATCATGTATGATTGTTATCTATTTGTTTTAGCTTTATTTTATGTTACTGCACTATTCTGTTTATGCATAACAGTAAAGTTATTATTCAAGAAAAGTTTTGAAGTACTGATTCACCCCTCCCCTCTCAGCACATTAGCTTTCCATATTGGGCCTAACAATTGGTATCAGAGCTTGAATTTTGGAAAAGGGTTTAACTTCCTAAAGAGAAAGATCTTATCAATGGAAGGCTACAAACAATCTCAGAGGATTGTGTATCTGCAAGAAGAGTTGGATCATGCTAATCAAGTGATTGTAGACATGCAAAGGCAAATGCAAAAATCTCTGAAAGTAAGAAGAAGATTATCTGATGACTTGCAGGATTCTAAAGAGTTAGTGGAACAAATTGAGACATCATCTGAGAACAGTATATCTGAAGAGACTGAAGAAATGATTGGAGTATTGAAAGAAAAGAACAAAGCAATGGTTGATCAACTAAAAGCAATGAAAAGAGAACATGAACATTTCAACACACAAATGACTAAAAATCTAGATGCACTAAGGACAGCTAAGGATAAAGCAAGAGATCTAGAAAGAGAGAAACAACAACTTGAAGTTTTAGTATTTGATAAAATGATGAAATCATAAGGTTGACTGGGATTCAACAAAATATGACAGAACAACTAGGTTATACACATCATGAAGCAATTCTGAAGAATGATGAAAATCAAGCATTGAAACTTGAAGTATCAAGGTTGACCGATGAACTTGAAACAAAGAAGAAATCCAAAGAAACATTGAAGAAGAGTTATGAAGCATCAAAGATGTTGGATGAGAAACTGAATACAAGAAGACCCAACAAAGATGCAGGACCTAGTTACAAAGGAAAAGACTCTACCAAGAAAGGAATTCATACTACTGAGAGAGGAGAATCATCGAAGCAAGCTGGAAATAGGAATAACATCAAAAGAAAGAAGCCTATTTGCTACTATTGTGGAAATCCAGGTCATACTGCCAACATGTGCCAAATTAGAAAAGGTAAGCAACCGAATGTCACTAAGTCCAATGGTTATTGTTACAATTGCAATAAATATGGTCACACATCTAATCAATGTAGGACAAAGTCTATTAACAACTATCATAAGGCAAAATACAAAGGGTTTTGTAGAAACTGCAATAGATATGAACATAGTACTGAGAAGTGCTGGCTTAAGAAAAAGAACTACTTGTGGTCTGCACACCGAGCAAACACTAGAGGTTATAGAACTTACACAGATCCTTACCGACAATATGCAGCAATACCATGGGATTACAACACAAGGATATGGTGTGAATGTTGTGGAAGATATGGACATATTAGTGCCAACTGTTCTATAAGGTTTGGAATGAACAACCAAAGATCATGGAGAAATCGTGGTATGGCATGTTTTCATTGTCACAAAGTTGGACATTTAGCTGGAGATTGCAGAGATCAACCTAGAGGAGACACTGAAGAAATAAAAGGCAAATTACAGATGATTTGGAAAAAGAAGGAAGTTGTGTCAAATAAAGAAAGAACCTTACCTACCGAGTTAGATGCACCTTTTCCAAATTAATCAGCAAAGGTATTAAGGGACTGCATTCTCTGAAGGTTAAAATCATAACAGTTCATATTCTATTATTTACTAAATACAAAATCTGCATAGTTAAGATGCATTAGTAAGTTTGAAATCCTATCAAAAGTACTTTACAGGAAACCTGTCAAGTCGGTGAATACAGGAAGCCTGTCAAGTCGGTAAATGAAGGAAATTTGGTTACTCGGTTAAAACAAAAAGGAGAGTAAATCAGTTAAAGAGGAACCGAGTGCATTTAATGTTTTTGACCTAACCCGCACGGAGCCCGATAAGGTATTTTGTGTACTTAAAGGTATTTTCGTGGTCATTTTCTTTCACCAAGTTTATGAAAGAGAAGAGCAGAGCGATTCCAAGGTGATCAAAACCTCATTCAAAGAGAATTCAAGGTATTTACATCAAATCTCATCGTACTGTTAAGCTAGCTTACCGATCTTATCAAATTGTTATTATCTGCTAAGTGTGAAGTGTCTGTCGTTTGTAAACTATCAAACCCTAAGGATAGTTTGCTAAGTTTTTACCTGAAATCTTAATGGCATCCAAGATCCAAGATCCCATAGTTGTTAAGAATGTAGAGAAACCCTCACTAAAATACTCTTTGACTCCTAAAGTCGCCTCTAAACCGGATGACAAAACCGCCTTTTCACTCATCCTAGATCGAGTCTTGTTAGTCGAAGATGTTAGATTCTTCACCAAATGCTGTGTTGAAGAACTCGGTCATGTTGAAATAAGAGACACCTATGATGAACTATGTATCGATGGTGTATTAAACAACAAGTATGAACACATCATAATCAAAGGATTGACTGAAGCCCTAACCTATCCTCGTGTGTTCAAGCCCCAATGGGTCAAGTTTGTTTTGAGCAGAGTTCATGATGATTTCATGTGGCTAGAAGAGCAACCATTTTAAATCACCAAGGAAATCATTCATGTGATCACCGATTATCCTATCTATGATCACACATGAGCTCAAAAGATGATATCACAAAATGAATTGATCAGTTTAACCGGAGTTGAATCTGATTACAGAGGACTGAAATTAAACAATGTCACTGATGCAAAATTTAAGTTTGCTATTAGAGTAATTGGTTACTATTTCTTCCAATCAACAAGGGAAAACAATGTACCCTGTGCAGTAGTTGACTTAGCTTATAAAATTGTGAAAAAGGGAATGAAAGTTGACTTATGTGAAGTGTTACTGAAGAACCTGTTTGAGAATCTGAACACAATAAGGAAGCCGAAGAAGAACAACTCGGCAAATACTTTAAAGTTTAGTTCACTTCTTGTATGCATGTTTTTCTACTTTGAAAAATTCTTTCCATCAGTCGGTAAAGTAGTTTGGGAGCTACACCGACCAATCACCCATCAGATTAATGACTTTATCAAGAAGTTAGGTGATAATTTCAATGACATAATGGATGATTATTTCAGTAAATTTCAAGAGAAAATGCACAACAGGCACCAGATTCCACCCCAGCTAGTGGAGAAATATAAAGATGATATATGCTTAGAGGTAGACACTGATTACTATTATGTGAATGTTGTGGAACCAAGGACACAATCTTTGCCACCTATGGGTTATGAGATTGACTTTGACATCACACAACAGCAAATTGATGCATTTCTTACATTACCAAGGCATGCTACCGAGCTGAGGTATGGAACCTATGAAGAAGTGAAGGGAAAAGTAAAAATGAGCATTATAGTACCCAAAGCTACAAGGAAAGAAACAAAGATGATTAAGATTTTAACGGAGAAATTCAGAGAAGATTCTTCCTCCACACCTGCCAAAGGCACTCTTGCCATCATCGAAGATGAATTAGAAGCTCAAGAGGCAGCTATAACACTTAGCACTGAACTGCCTAAGGGTAAATTGTTAAAAAGAAGACACCAAACACTTCAAAGGCCCAAACGACTCCTCCAACAAAGAGACCTAACACTAGAGCATCAACTACATCACCGAGTAAGAAACAAAGAGTGTTACTACTCCCAAGGTAACCAAGACATACAAGAAATCTACTCAGAGATTCATTTTGGCAAAAGAGTCTAGTGATACAAAATGCAAACAAATTCCAGATTGTCAAGAGCAAGAAGGTAAATATACATAGTGTTGAAAACTTCTGTGGCAATCTGAAAGAATATGGCAGATTTGGTTCATTTAGATATGTCAAGTATGAAACTAGAAATAATTATGAGAAGAGACAAATTGAAGAAGTTGTCATCTACACACTTCTAAAGTTCTAGTTAGCTCCATTGGAACTAGTAAAGTCTTCCAAATGAACTTTACTTACATATTGATAACAGGTGGAAGTATGCAATGGACTCAGAGAAACAAATTAGAGAAAGAAGTCTAGTCCATCTATTTCCTTTTATGTCAGTAGCAGAAATAAAGGAACATTTGACAACCTACAATTCAAAATTTCTTGTCAAACAGAGAGCCTTAAAACTGATGAATGGGCTATATATTGACATAGAAAATGAGACAAAATCAAAGATGCCGATGAACAATCCATAGTTGAAATCATTGATGTCATCGAGCACGATCCTGATGTCACAAGGCACCGAAGGTCACAAGTCTACAACAGGAGAAGATACTACTCTCAAACAGACCTCTCAAGCACCTTCGAGCACTGAAAATGTAGCAACTGAGACAACCAGTACCGAGACACCAAAAGACACCACAGTGGCTATAGGAACCGACCAAAGTGTTGCCTCTACCGAGCAACCTACAGCGGGTCAGCAAGCCTCTCAAGCTATTGTCTTGGTCCAACCGACCAAAGGTAAAGAGAAGAAGGTGAAAAAGCATAGTTTCAAAGTTGATTTATCTAAACCAATAGTGTTGCCCAATGTGGATATATCAAAATTAAAGGGGCAAGCACTCATTGATTTTGGTGAACTATGCAAAGCAAAGGCCAAACAAGAAAAACAGATGGTCATACAAAAGAAGAATAAAGTACTTCAGAAGGTGAAGACACTGCTATCATATATGCTACCTACAGCTATAGTGTCAACTAATGCAGCCATCCACATTGAACTAGATGAACTCCTTAATCAAATAGAAACATCTGGAGTTGATGCATCTGAGTATTTGAGCAAGCTAAAAGACAAGGAGCTTACTGCAAAAATGATAGAAGAGGTACAGAAAGCTCTAGCTATTGGCAAAGTCAAACTTGTCAAATTCATTGCTGAGTTGTCCCCTCAACTCAAGCACATTCTTTATTTATTTCAGAAACTTTGTACATTTTCTATATTCATTAAAGACATTAAGAATAAAATTGATGCAATTGAGAAAGAGATCACCAATCTCTCAAATAAGTTGACCCTAGAGCCAAATTCAGTTTAGAATTTTTATACCAAGCTTCAACAATTGGAACTAAGAAATGAAGAACATAAGATTAGGATGGATATAATGACACTCCAGACATTATTCCTTCCTCATCTTTCATCCGCTCAAGAGCAGATTAACCAAGCCACATGCCTATCTACTACACAAGAGGGAAGCACTCTTGATGGCTTAATATCACTATTGGCCGATATTCAAGCACACAATTCTTTAATGTAAAGTGTAAAGGATGCACTCTCTGTCGCTCTCACCGATGCCCAGAAAAAGTACAAATCCATTTTTAACCAGTTACCACCCCCGGAGGGAAATTAAGTTTTTGATGTTTGTCAAAAAGGGGGAGTGATACTATATCTGGGGAGTAATACAGTTTTGATATAGTATTCGGAGTATTGTATATAGGGGGAGTATACCGAGCAGAGTATGCAGAGTATCCAAGGACAGTAAGCAGAGCACACAAGCATAGAACCGAGCATGCAAAATCAGAGTTATGTATAGTATAATGATAAGGGGAGTATAACTGAATATACTATTTCATTAACTATTGTATATACCATCAAGTATAGTCATTTTGCAAAGTATATAGATTTTTGAGTTATGACTTTGAAAGTAGTTTTTGTCAAAAATCTCAACTAATGTCAAAAGGGGAGATTGTTACCACTTATCAAATTGCCATTAGTTTTATATTCAAAGTCATACTATATACTGTAGTCTGTTAACACTACCGAATCATGCAGTCGGTATACATAGAGAAGTTGGTATGCACAGTCTAGTTGGTTACAGAGGAAAGTAGTCACAGAATGTAGTATATACCGAGTTGTCTACCGAGTATCCTTTTATGACTACTGAGCAACAAAGATGACACACCGAGTGAAACATGTTACCAGATTCATTGAACTTGGACATGCATATGAAAACGTGTTACAAGATCGAGGCACATCTAACCGTTATCACATTGGAAATTGCACTAGAACATTGTGTATGATTTCAAGATCAATCTAACCAATGAAATATTTTGTGTAGTTATTCATTCGATAAATCGTGTTTGTAAGATCGAAGCAATGAATTGGATCACTGTCTTAAGAGATCTATTTATACAGCATGAGTTAAGGGTGTGTACATGAGTGTAAGAAGACTGTTACAAAGACACAGAGGTCACCAAGAAGGTTTTCAGAGAACAATCGAAGAACAGAGTAAAAAGAAGGGTTTACCGAGTTACTATATGGGTTACCGAGGTATGCTATAAGCAAGGTAATCTATTCTGAGTGCATAGAATCTGCTATAACATTTTAGATGTAAAGTTGCAGATATTTGTAATGATTTTATTGTAATATTGTGAAGTTGTAAGAGAAACCTTTAACAAGGTAAAAGACTCTAATCAAGTCTATAAATTGTAAAGCCTCTAACCAGGTGCAACATTTGGATTAAATGTTGTAAAATCCTTTAGCAAGGTAGATCTAATAGATCTTGTTACTCCTAGCAGGGTAAGCTATCAGAAATAGCTAATATATAGCTCTAACCGAACACTCTTTATTATTGCAGTAGTGAAGTTGTGGGTGCCATCCCCACCGCAGTTTTTCTTTCTAACCAAGAGTTTCTGTGTAAGCAAAATATATGTGTTATGGATTCAATCATGTATGATTGTTATCTATTTGTTTTAGCTTTATTTTATGTTACTGCACTATTCTGTTTATCCATATCAGTAAAGTTATTATTCAAGAAAAGTTTTGAAGTACTGATTCACCCCTCCCCTCTCAGTACATTAGCTTTCCATATTGGGCCTAACACTAGGTGTCCAGAGAGAATGGCTAAATATGATAGGCATGATAAATTTGATAAACATGATAAGAATGATAGATATGAGAAGCATGAAAAGTATGATAAGCCTAACAAGCCTAACTATAAATATAAGTATCAGAAGAACTGTTATTATATTACTGATTAAGGTGTTAGAGATGAAGAATCAGAAGAAGATGAAGTTGTGTTTATTTCTATCAAAGAAGATGGATTGGTACCTGTTGATTCAACAAGCTGCACTATTCAGGAGAAATATTTAGCGACTAAAGTTGAAGAGAAAGATGAATAGGTGATTTACAATAATTGTTCACATCATATGACCAATGATGAAAGAAAATTTGTGAATATGGAATGGTATGATGGTGGAATAGTGACATTTGGGGATGACAAAGCCCTTATGATCCATGGTAGAGTTTCTATTTCTTTTGATCGTAAGTATAACACTTCTGATGTCTTGTATATTGAAGGTTTGAATCATAATATTTCAAGTGTTGGACAGATGGTGGATAAAGGCTATGATTTGCAATTCAAGAATGGTAAATGCAAAATCATTAATGCCTTCAGTATAAAGATTGCATTCAGAACTAAGACTAAAGGCAATATCTTTCATTCGAATGTCAGTGAGAAAAGTTTTTTTGATTTCTCAGATTGATGAAATTTGGTTGTGGAATAGGAGAATGTATCATGTTATTTTTGACTCAATGATTAAGATCAGTTCTATACAAGCTGTTAAAGATTTTCCTAAAATTGTTAAGTTTGCTAATTCGATATGTAAGGAATATCGAATGGGTAAGAAAACAAGAATTTATTTCAACAGTATGTAGTATACATTTGATGGATTGCTAGATATTGTGGATACTAACCTATGTGGATGTACAAATATTAGAAGTGTGCAGGGTGACATATATTTCATGTTATTAATTGATGATTATTCCAGAATGATATGGGTTGTCTTTTTGAAGGAGAAATCAAAAGCATTAGATAAATTCAAGATATTAAAAGAAAAGGTTGAGACTAAGATAGGATTGAAGGTGAAATGTTTAAGATATGATAGAGGAGGATAATTATGTTATGGAGAGTGATTCATTTTGTGAGAAGCATGGGATTAGAAGATAATTATCTATGCCTAGAACCCTATAGTAGAATGGAGTTGTTGAAAGGAAGAACAAGAGTATCTTGGATGCTACAAGGACTATGTTGATTGAAGGGAATGCTTTGAAGATCTATTAGAGAGAAGTTGTTAGAATTCTTTTTTGCACGTTCAATCGAGTACATATAAAAGGTGATACCTGTAAGACTCCTTATGAGATATGGTTTAGTGATTTTCGTATTGTTGGCAATATGTTGAATTTGGTTTAGTGTTGTCACTGATGTCAACACTGTATCCCAGTTGGAGGCTATCCTGTTTGGACCTATCCTATTTAGTCTTGGTGATCATCTTGGTTTTGTCTATGTTTCTGATCTAGTATGATCAAATCTCTAGAATCGGTTTTGGATGCTTATTTTAGATGGTTATATGTTTTTCCATATTCTATTAGTTCATGATTTGGTGCTTTGGTTGTTATTTCTTTTGTTCCCTGTTGGTATTTCCTTGTACCAGTTAGCTTTAACAGTAAAAAATATTTGATGACTTGGTCAGTTTATTTTGGTCTAGCTTATGGGATCGGTTTTTATCTTGTTGAAGGTGCTTCTTGATCATGTCCTGATTGTTCAGTGACTTTGCATTCGCTAGCGTGCTATTATGATGTTCCTATTTGGATCTATTTAATTTTTTGTTATTTCACTGAGGGTTTCTACTTGTAGGTGAAGTTTGTTGGATTTTTTGGAGACAATGGATCACTGAGACGAGGGTGAAACAATGATTTAAACATTTTTTACTTAATTAGAGCTATACTGATAGAATATGAAATAAATAAATGGAGATCGATTACCAAAACAATGCAAATAAGTTGTGGAGGAGAAATAAAAATATTAATACAACACACACATGAAGATACAACACATAACACTAGGTGTACAAGGAAAATCCAATCTAGGAAAAACCTCTGTGAGAATAGCTGTTGGAGATATTCAGCTCCAATCTAGCCTCACAATGAAAATATTTGATTGCAAGTTTTAGGGAACCAACGCAATGAGCACGAACCCCTGATTTATGAGCACCAACTCAAAGGAGCACCAACCCCTACATAATTTATAGACTACAACCTAAAGGTGCTACAACCGCTGCACTAAGCACCTACTCAGTGAAAACAATATGAAAATTCAAACACATAAATGAGATCCTTGTTGCAAACAAATTTTTGCAACCCTTCAAAGCTTTTCACTATCAGTTTTTGTCTTACTATCTTGTGTTAACTCAACACACACTACCACTTAGCCTTTCTGCTAGTTCTAATTCTGCTAAATATTCTCTCCCTCTATTTTGCTGAATTCAAATCACACTTGGTCACTCTCTATTAGGTACTGCTTCTTTTGGTTTGTCACCTCTACATTCTATGCTCACTCTGTCGGTTTTCTCTTTATACTAGTTTACTATGTTCCTTCTTATGGGTAAAAATTCACCCCAAATCACTTTAGATGATTATCTCTTCAGCTCTCAGACAATAATTTCACTCTTTCCTTCACACTTCCATAGTAGCAAATATCTGTCTCAGGTCGCCATATATAAAACAGAAGCTTTCCCACCAAAAGCCAATTCAAACAGAGGACAGATAGGGTTTCCATACACCGAACAAATCTTCATCAAATCTGATCCAATCTTCCTTGGATCAATCACATGCATAGAGGGGATGCATCTTAATGTGTTTTTCATCAGCCAATGCACATTTGCTAAAAATAGAAAATCCATCCTTGCTTTCCATCCTTGATTTTCTTACCAACAACTAAGATCTATCTATTGCATGCTGAAGATCAATTTGCTAAACTTTTTTATGCTTCGATCATGGTTTCTACAACTCTCCAATCATTCTCTATTGTCCATTCTTCCTCGACCTACATCAATTTGTCATCGACCTGTGATTTGTGGCTATTTCATTTAATGTCGACTAACTGCTCCAACAACCATGTCGATGAAAACTTCACCGACCTCTGCATGCTAACCACCTCAACTGCATGTGGTATCACATTAGGATACACTCAGTTCACCAACATAGGATCAATTTAAAATTGAACATTTGACAAATCCTCATACCAATAAAACCTTTTTCCGCTTCTATCCAACAACATGCACTATACCGGTAGTGCAACTTCACCTCTAGTGGTTTGTGATCTTTTTGACACTTTTCCTCTTCATTACAAACATTATCACAATCAAATAGCCAACCTACATACCGGTTAAAACTTTTCATGCCAACCCACAACTTCATATTAGCTTTTACCGGTGATGTCACTAACAATCTCAATACCTACTTGTCTTTCACCCCTTCATATCAGTTTTGTCTTCCACCATATTAGTTGACATGCCTTAATGTTAATCTTCCTTATGCCAGGTACATCCTTCTACATACTGGTAGACACTTAGTTGACATTAGTTGACCATACCAACAATCTCCTACTGACCTATTGACATCAATGACAACTCAATGTCAACAGTCTCCCCCTTTGGCATTGATGTCAATATTTTCTGTTCCAGTTTCTGTCCCCGTTTGACAACAATGGCAAAGGGAACCTTAGTCTGACACACTTCATACTGCCAATGTCTACGCATAATCTCTCCCTTTTGTACATCTGGTTAGGACACATTCTCCCCCTGTGTCCATTCTTTATGATTCAAGAGTCATAAGATAGTAACAATTATTGACTCCCCCTGAACCATACATCCTCCTACACATTTAATTGATGCCAAATGGTGGGACAACTTCCATCTTTTCTTTCAAGTACTCAAATGGCCACAAATAAAGTGGCTTGGTAAATATATCGGCAATCTTCTCACCAATTGGAAAATATTCTACTATGACCTCCTTGTCTGCTACCTTCTCCCTCAAGAAGTGATACTTGATTTCAATGTGTTTTGTTCTTGAGTGCATTACTAGATTCTTGGAGATGTTGATTGCACTTGAGTTATCACACCAGATTGGAATAGGTTATGGTATCTCCACCTATATGTCTTTCAGTGTCTACTTCATCCACAAAACCTGTGAACAACATGTAGCAGCTGCTATATACTCTGTCTCAGTAGTAGATAATGAAAGTGAATCTTGCTTCTTGTTATGCCATGATACTAACCGGTCTCCTTAGTAGAAAGAACATCCACTTGTACTTTTTCAGTCATCAATACTTCCTACCCAATCTACATCAATATAAACCTGCAAAGAGAAGTATCCTTTCTTTGGATACTACAGGTGATAACTGATAGTTCCTTGTAGATACCTAAAGATTCTCCTGACTACATTTAAGTGAGACCTTTTAAGAGTACCTTGGAATCTTTCTACCATGCAAATAACTTGTACAATAGCTAGTTTATATGTTGTTAGATATAACAGACTACCAATCATAAATGTATACAGTGTTTTCTCAACTTCCGGTGACACATCTAGTATTCTCAACTTGCAACCTGTAACCATGGGAGTACTTACTAGTTTGTTGTCCTCCATTTGAAATTTCTTCAACATGTCTTTAACATACTTGGTTTGTGAAATGAAAATTCCTATTTCCTGTTGTGAGATCTGCAAATTGAGAAAATAGGACAACTCACCAAGCATGGACATCTCAAATTTTGTCTTCATTTGATCTGTAAATTCTTTGCACATGATGTCCTTGTCTCCATCAGAGATAATATCATCAACATATACAAAAACTATAATCATGTGATCTCCATTTACCTAGACATACAAGTTACTATCTTCATTCCCTTTCTGGAATCCTTTCTCATTCAAGTATTTATTCAACTGGGAATACCATGCTCTGGGAGCTTGCATCAAGCCATACAAGACTTTCTTCAACTGACAAACAAAATGTTGATAATCATGTAAAAGATAACACTCTATTTGTTCCATATACACTTCTTCTTCAAGGTTACCATTCAAAAATGTAGATTAATTGTCCATTTGGTAAACCTTGTAACCTTTATAGGAAGAGAAAGCTAAAAAAGAAACTTATTGCCTTTAACCTAGCAACCGGTGTAAAGGTTTCTTCTAAGTCAATAACTTCCACTTGAGCATATTATTTGCAAGCTAACCTTGCTTTATTTCGGATTATTTTTCCTTCTTCATTCATCTTGTTTTGGTAGACCCACTTGGTACCTATGATATTCTTGTCTGTCAGTCTAGGAAAAATTTCTCAAGTTTTATTTTTCTCAATTTGTTTTTGCTCTTCATCCATGGCATCTATCCACTTTTCACTTTTTCTAGCTTCATCAAAATTTTTGGGCTCAAGTTTTGTCTGTGATAGAAATTTGCCTACTCATTATTCCAGGTTAGTCTCCTTCTGGTCTACACACCTTCATTTTTATCTCCTATGATTTGTTCTTTCAAATGATTCTTCTGCTTATACAGGTTGGAGTACATGCTTGGTGCTTCTTCTACTAGTCCATTGTTAGATTGATCTTCATGCTCATCATCAAAAACATCAATATAGGGTGCCGATGCAAATTCTTTCTTATGTAGGTCTTCATTTATTCTCACATTTATACTATCAACCATTTTTCTCAATTTCTTGTTGTAGCATTTGTAGGATTTTCTATTGGTTGAGTAATCTAAGAAGATTCATTTATCACTCTTGGAATAAAAACTTGCTAATCTATCAACATCTCTCTTGATGAAGCACTTACTTCCAAACACTCTAAAATGCCTGAGTGATGGTTTTCCGTCGTACCATAACTCATAAGGAGTCATTCTACTATTCACTCTTAGATGTACCCGGTTAAATGTATAGAAGACAGTATGAACTACTTCCTTCCAGTATGTAACCGGTGTTTATGGTGAAAATGGATAACAATAATAACGATATTGAAAGGCTAAATGAATTCAACCACAAAACCCTAGCCTAACAACAACAAAGATCCACCATAACATATGAAGATTACCTAAGACAATCCAAATCAAATGAAATCACAAAGATTATACCATCACATGTCCAATAGGGTTTGGATCTCCATTCTTCCTATCTCCATTGATCTTGCTTGATATATTTGCTCTCAGATTTTATGTGCACAAGAGCTCAACAAAGAACAGAATGTGGTTGCAGGTAGGATCGCCTATGTTCAAAAGCGTAGTGTAGTCAAGTAGTCAATGGGGGCTTTGATAATGAAGGAAGCATCTCCTTATATAGAAGACACTATATGAAATGGAGGGTTAAGATTGAGAAGTGTAAAAGGAGGTCAGCTATGATTAGAGGGTAGGTAAAAGAAACAATAAAATAATGAAAGGGTAGGTAGTGTATGAATTAAGAGATGAATGACATGTGTCATGGTTAGAAAAGGTTAATGAATTAATTAAATAAATAAAGATTTATTTAATTAATAGAAAAAGTGGGATCAATTAAATAAATAAGATATTTATTTAATTTAGGAAAAAGGATAATTTAAATAAATAAATGTATTTATTTAAATGAGAAATAAAGCTAGAAGAGGATAAATAAATAAATTAAATAAATAAAGATTTATTTAATTAATAGAATAATTAGGATAAAATAATTAAATAAATAAAGATATTTATTTACTTAGACATGACAATTTTAGGTGTCTACAACTGGTATACTAGCCTCATTCAACTTTGTTCTAGACATTTCATTTACTATCCTATTCTTTTGTTCTGCCACATCATTTTGTTGTGGTGTTCTAGCTATTGAATATTGTCTCGAGATTCCATGTTTCTCATAGTAGGCAATAAACTCGTTTGAAAATTATTTTCCTCCCCGATCCAATCTTAAACACTTTAACTAATATCCACTGTCATTTTCAACCATCCTTCCAAAAATATTGAATCTTTCAAATGCTTATGATTTTTCATGCAAAAGTGTCACCCAAGTCATCCTCGAGTAGTCATCAATGAATAGCATGAAGTTTCTCTCACCGGTCAGGGCCCTTGTCGCTATTGGCCCACACAAATTTGTATGTACTAATCCCAGTGGTCTTGAGTTATTTTACTCTTTTGTTTTGCAACTTACTTTGATTTGCTTGCCTCTGATACATTCATCACAAAAATTACTTTCCGGTTTAGTTATTTGTGGAATGTTTCTTACATACCGGTTCTTGCTTATCTTCACCAGATTGTCAAAGTTCACATGAACTAATCTCAACAACTTCCATCAATTTGTCCCATCAAGCATTGGGACATATAGCATTCCTTCATATTGTAGACACTACCATTTGTTCTCTTTCCCTTTGCTACAACTTGACCATGACTTTGCTTTCTTATCCGATAACCCATAGAGTCAAATGTGAACTTGTCACACATCTGACTTACACTCAACAGATTATTCTTTAGTCCTTCCACATAGTAGACATCATGAACCTTAAGCTTTCCATCAGTATTAAATGTACCATGACCTTTAATCTTGATAGAGGAGTTGTCACCAAACTGGACAAAACCACCATTCCAATAATCAAGCTTGATAAACATTTTCTTGTCTCTAATCATGTGATTTGAGTAGCCACTATCAACTACCCATAAATTCTTCCTTTCAGCATGTAGAGGAGTCTGCACAATCAATCTTGAATCTTTCTTCTTCTTCTCCTTCTCTATCCAAACATGTTTCATTTTTTTCTTCTCCTCGTTTGTCATCTTGTGTTCCAGTTTAGTCTTTATCTTCTGATCTGGTACTGTTTTCTTTTGCTCGCTAGTTCTCATCTTACAATGCCTTGTGATGTGACCAAAATTTTGACACTTGTAACATTTTACTTTAGCATCGAAAGATGTATCCAAAACATTCTTGTAGGACATTTGCACATTTCTCCTACACTCATAACTCTTATGACCAAACTCATTGCAATTATAACATGTGATATTTGTACCTCATAATGTAGCAAATGAGTTTCTATACTCAAAATCAGGGTTTCCATTTATTTTCCTATAATCTTCCACTCTATGACCAAACTTATTACACTAGTGACAATAACCATGAAAGTTTGGAACATATCGGTTAGATTGTCTTGGTCTTGCAAATGACTGCCTCATCAGGGTTCTTCCTTTCATGTTGCTAACTTTGTTGAATCATTCATGATCAACTCTTGCATTTCTCCTTGGATCTGCATGTTGATGCATTGAGTATGGTCTCTGGTTCATAGATTATGTATACTAGTTTGTGTGATGGTTCTTAACAACATCTGCATATGTCTTCTTACCGATATCTTTCCTTACCATGAATGTCTTCTTTTCTTCACCTTCATTTGAGGAAGTAAACTATATCTCCTTACTAGATGTGTCTTTTCTATTTTAACTTTGACCCTCTTCAAATCCTAAGCCACCGATATCTTTAGATTGCTTCTGTTTTCTCAACATCTTGTCTAAAGCTTTAATATTGCCTTCATATTTTCTTCTTTGTTTCATTTCTTCCTTGCTTTTCTATAATTCCGTCCAGAGCTTGACAATTTATTCCTCTAGGTTTTGATGATGCTTATCCTTTTTTTTTAGGTCGATGCTAGTAACTTCATAGATCCTCTTGGCCTCTTCCAATTGAAGTTTTAGATCTGCAATTGTTTTCTTAGATTCTTCAAGAGACTCTTCCAACATCTCTTGTTCTTTAATTGTCGCCTTTTTCAACTTCTTCAGATCTCTTCTTGTTTTCTTCAGCTCTTCCAAGGTATTGATGAGCTCTACTTCAAGATCTACTTCTCCTTCTTGCTCTTCCTCTTCTCCTTCTTCAGGTACCAAAACTTCTTGGGCCATGAAAAGGTTTTCTCTAATTTCATCTTCACTGCAACAGTCATCTAAGGCACTTTCCTCATCTATGGTATCATTCTCATGTGTGTAAAGATTGTTCTTCTTCTAGTAGCCTCTTCTACCATATCGGTAGACATTCCTTTTCCCATCCTTACCATATGATCTGCAACCACTTGATTGATCATCTTCATTCTTATCACCATAGGAACATTTGGTAGCAAAATGTCCAATCTTTCCATGGTTGAAACATTTAAGGGGCAACTTGCCTTTGTATTTGCCTGAATGGAAACCCATCTTGAGTCTTCTGATAAATTTTGCCATGATATCATCAGAATCTTCACTGGTTCCATCTTGAACAAACTATTCTTTTCCTTTTCTTGATGTTTTGAATGCAGCTTCTTTCTTCATAGCCCCAGTACCAAAAATCCTCATTTCATAAGCACTTAGAAAACCATACAACTCATCCATTATAAAGACTTTCAAATATTTTGCTTCTTTTATTACTGAAGCCTTTTTATCATACTTAGGTGTGAGGGATCTAAGTACTTTCTTCACTACCACCTCATCTTTTATTTCTTCTCCAAGCCCTCTAATGATGTTTGTTGTTTCATCAATCCCTTAGAGATATTCAACAATCTTCTCTTCATATCTCATATTCAAACCCTCAAGTTGTGCCCTCAAAGTCTATAACTTGGCCTCCTTGACTTTAGCATCACCTTCAAATATCTTTTGCAACTTATCCCAATTTTCTTTTGCCGATGAGCAGTGCATGGCCCTAACAAACTCATTATCAGATAACCCACAAAGAATGACATTTTAAGCTTTAGCATTGTTCTCATATTCCTTCTTAGCATCTGGATTAGTAGGAGGATTATTAGGGACTGTATACCCATTCACAACCGACATCCATACATCACAACCTAGAGAAGACAAATAGGTTTCCATTATTCTACTCTAATAGGCATAGTTGACACCATCAAACATTGGTGCTTTTGAGGGGGTTAATTCATTTCTTTCCATTGTGAACACTTGACAGGATCTACCTAAGCTAAAGAACGCTTTGACAAAACAGAGTACCTAGGTTCTGATACCAGTTGTTGGACATAATGGATCACTAAGAGGGGGGTGAATCACTGATTTAAATATTTTTTAGTTACTCGAAGCTATACCAGTAGAATATGAAATAAAAAAAATGCATTCAGGTTACCAAAACAACGCAAAGAAGGTGTGTAGGAGAAATATCTAAAAGATTAATACAACACACATAAGAAGGTGCAACACATAACATTAGATGTACGAGTATAACCCAATGTGGGAAAACCTTGGTGAGAATAGCTATTGAATATCTTTTTCTCTAATCTAAACTCACAATGAAAAGATTTGATTACAAATTTTAGGGAACCAACCAAAGGAGCACCAACCCCTGATTTATGAGCACCAAATCAAAGGAGCACCAACCCCTACACAATTTATAGTCTACAACCTAAAGGAGCTACAACCCTTGCACTAATCACCTACTCAATGAAAATGATATGAAAATTAAGATACACAAATGAGATCCCTGTTGCAAATGAAGTCTTACTGGCTTGTGTTAACTCAACACACACACTGCAACTTATCATTTTTTCTAGCTCTAACTCTACTAAATCTTCTCTTCATTTTTTTCTGTTGAATTCAACTCACACTTAGTCACTCTCTATCAGGTACTGCTTCTTTCGGTTTGTCACCTCTATGTTCTATGCTCACCCTGCCAATTTTCTCTTTATACAGGTTTACTCTATTCTTTCTTACTAGTAAAAACTTCATCCTCAATCACTACAGATGTTTATCTCTTCATCTCTCAAATAGTAATTTCACTCTCTCCTTGACACTTCAGCAGCAACAGAGATTTGTCTCAGTTTTCTATATATAAAACATAAGCTTTCCTACCAAAAGCCAATTCAAACAAAGGATAGATAGGGTTTCCATCCACCAAACAAATCTTCATCAAATCTGATCCAATCTTCCTTGGATTGATCACCTACACAGAGAAGATGCATCTTAACATGTTTTTCATCATCCAATGCACATTTACTAGAAATAGCAAATCCATCCTTTGTTTTCGTCCTTGATTTTGTTGCCAACAACTAAGATCTAGTTGTTGCATGTTGAAGATCAATTTAATAATTATTTTAATGCTTCGATCATGGTGTCTACAACTATCCTATCATTCTCTGTCATCCATTCTTCCTCGAGCCGTACCAATCTTTCATTGACCCTTGATTTGTATCTATTTTATTTAATGTTGACTAACTGCTCCAACAACCATGTCGATGAAAACTTCACCAACCTCTGAATGCTCACCACCTCAACTCCATGTGGCATCACATCAACATACACTCAACTCACCGACAAAGGGTTGATTTAAACTTGAACATTCGACAAATCCTCATAACGACACAAACCATTACCGGTAAATCCTTCTCCTGCTGCTATCTGACAACATACACTACATCGGTAGCTCAACTTCACCTTCGGTGGTTTGTGATCTCTTTGACACTCTGCCTCTTCATCACAAAAATTATCACAAACAAATAGTCTGCCTACATATTGGTTACAACTTGCCATGCCAACCCACAACTTCATATCACCTCTTATCGGTGATGTAACTAAAAATCTCAATACCTGCTTGTCTTCCATGCCTTCATACCGGTTTTTTCTTCCACCATACTAGTTGACATGCCTTAATGTTAATCTTCCTTATGCTGGGTACATCCTTATGCATACTAGTAGATACTTAGTTGACATTAGTTGACCATACCACTAATCCCCTGCTCATTGGTAGACATCAATGACAACTCAATTGCAACAAAATTTCCATCTTAGGGGAATGTCCAGTGGTATTAATTGTTTATATATTTGTATTAGGTCCATGCTATGTAATGTAAATCATAATATTGGTCCTGTGGTACCGTGTCATGTAATTTTTATAATTATGGGTTTATGGGTTTAGGGTTTAGTCGACCTTGTCAATAAGGTTGATGATTTGTATTTAGAGGTGACTTATGCATATAATTATCATCATGGATGTGTCAAGGGTTATATCTGCATTATTAGAGATTGATTTATGTGCAAACAAGGTTATCTCATTAGTGTAAGTTTGAGAAGGTTTTGTCTTATAGGGCAGACATCTATGTTTAACCAAAACTATATCAAGCATTAATAGATGATACTTTCACAGTTCATTATTTCTGGATTGTAGTCTGATGTTTATGTAAGTCAGTGAGTCTTCTTTTTGTGTTGAGCAGTGAGCTCTAGGTAGTTGGCTTGATTGCAAGTGCAATCCCCATTGTAATTATTTTGCATACTGTTGCAGAACTATTATCTGATTGTGGGTAGGATTTCCCCAAGGTTTTTCCCTTTATCAGGTTTTCCATGTCAAAATATTGGTGTTGTGTGTAATGTGATTTCATGTTCTATCTTTCATTGTGTTGGTTTCTTTGTGCTTTAGTTTAAAGGTTTTGGATATGCTATAGTTTTGATTTCTGATAGTAAAATAATTCACCCCACCCTCTTAGTTTACTCCTGGTATCAGACCTGTCTAACGATTGGTATAATCAGAGCAAGTTCCTCTATGTAGAAGTTTAACCACTTGAGGAGATCTGATGGCATCAACATCAAGTTCTACATTCAATCCCTATCAGAAGGATTTGATGGTACCCATAATAATCGTAGATGTCTTGGAGCCGAAGTTAGGGAGATAGTGGAGAAAGGGTATATGCCTCATGATCCTAATTGTAGAACACCAACACCTACTAATGAATAGAAGAGAGCTGAAAATGATGTTAGAGAAAAAGAAACTTTTTTGAGTTCCCTATTTGATGGAAAGCTATTAAATATCATAGAATTGAAGAATTCTAATCAGATCTAGTTGAAGCTTGAAACTCTTTATGAAGGTGGCCAGGCAATAAAGATTTCAAAACTTGAAAGTTTCTGGATAAGAAATAAAACTTTAAAGATGGAAGAAGATGAGAAGATTAGTTCTTTCAAGGATAGAGTGAATGAGATTATCATGGGTATCAAATTTTGCAGTGGACCAGTCAGTGAGGATGAGATAGTGTCAAAGGTTCTGAGAGTTCTACCTCTAGCTTACAAGATGAAGGCTACTGCAATCAATGAACTCCATACTATGTCAAGTACCCATGTTACCAAAAATACATTACTTGAGAAATTGACTGCTTTTGAGCCTGAAGAACTTGGATATCGGAGTGCTACTTGTAGCATCATAAAATTGTGACCTTACAATTCTTGACCGCATTTGGGTCTTTACATTGGTGAATGAATCCCTAAGACTTACGAAAAAACCCTTTTTGGCACACGGATTTTTTGGAAGACCATGTACACTTTCAAGTAGGTCTCAACAAATTTTGCTCAATTTTATGAGGGATCTTCATCTCGAAATTTTACTGCTAAATCCAAGTGCACAGCTTCATCTTACATATCTATCTCAAGTTATAATCATTTCTTTGTCATCTTTACATTTAGTCTTAAATTGCTTAATTCAACTTATCCATTCTAAAAGAGGGGCACTTTTTCAATTAATTTAGAATTCAATATCTTTCCATTGAGGTTGGATCTAGTGAATTCATTCCCATCTTTTAAATGTAATGTGCATGAGAGGTTGAAGATAATCCTTTGCAAAACTTTTTCTCCTTTCTTGAGGAGGGTAAAGCTTTCAACTTGATCTCCTCATCACCCTTTTATCCACATTACATTTTTGTGAGCCAGACGTCTTCAATGCTTTACATTTAAAATTATTGCATATTTTTCACTTACAAGTTTAATTTTCTTGCAAAGCTTAATGGTTAATTCATTCAAAACACTAGTTATTAAAATTGAAATTGAACTTGTGTTTTGCAAAAATTGTCATCTATTGTTTTAGATCTGAAAATCACATTTCTTGTGAAATTTCATTTCCTCATTGTCTTCTTCAATTTCTAAATCAAATTCACAAAATTAAGTGGTTAATTATCAAAACCCTAATTTTCAAAAATTAACTTGAATTTTTAAAAAAAATTGGATTCACATTTAATTTTCAGATTTAGCACTATTTTTAGATTTGTCCTGTTGCCTAAAGTTCAAATTTTCAAATTCAGTGGTTAGGTCTTAAAACCCTAATTTTAAAATTCACTTGGATTTTGTGCAAATTTCAATCAATTTCAATCAATTTTAGTATTCTAAATATTATTCAAGGTGGCCCTATCCATTAGGCTTGATCTTTTTCAAATTTGCAATTTAATTTTTTATCTTTTTCAAAACCCTAATAGGGTCCTATTTCGACATTCAAACCTTAATTTCGCCTATCTTAAGTTTGTAAAATCAATTAATTTTTTGGGGTTAGCTTTAAAATAATCGTAACTTTCATCCCTAAAACTTTTCGAAAAAGTTGGGTGGTCCAGGTGCACTTTGAACTTGGTCCTCGGTTTTTTTCTCGAAATTTCAAGAGACTATTATGACTGTTGGCATATGCACACTCCAATGAGACATTGCAGGTGATTGAAGGTTTTGTCATTGATGGCAACCTTACAATCCTATGACACCGACAAAGCATTTCACTGACACTAGCAAGATCAGACTCTACACTGGCAGTGAAAGGAAGCATACCGGCACAGAGACCGACACGATTTTTTTGTTGTAATATATTTTGTTTATTATTTGTAAAATAATTGTAAGCTAACTTGGGAAGTTGTAAAATGACTCTTATATAAGAGAGATCATTGTAGAACATTTTGTGAAGAAAAAAAAAAGAATATAATTAGGTGAATTAAGGTAGACGTATTATGAGAATTATAGGTTAAGGGTTTATAAAAGAAGCATAGCAGAAACCGATACTAGATCGGGCATTATAGAAGCTATTTTGAAGCAGTACAAGACACTGGATTTATATAATCCATTTTGTAAGTCAGTGAGACTTCCTATTTTGTATTTGAGCAGTGAGCTCTAGGCAGTTGGCCTTCTTGCATGTGCAGGCCCCTCTTGTAGTAGTAATATTCTTTTATTGGCCAGTAAGTGAATATTGTGGGTCACAAATCCCACCGAGGTTTTTTGCACACCGGGTTTCCTCGTTAAATCCTTGTGTTATGGTGTGTTTTTCATATGGTTGTTTTTATCTCTATTTATCGCATTACTTTTTGTTTACCGGTATATAGTATTAATATGCTCTACATGTTTTAAGTTAAGAAATTCATATTACCAGTTAGATACTGATTCACCCCCCCTCTCAGTATCTGTGGGAATCCTAACAATTGGTATCAGAACCTGGTCCTCTATTTTCAAAAGCCTAATAGGTTGAGGAAGATCTCGACACCGGTAGAGATGGAAAACTTGATGAAGCAACTTGAAGGAGCTCTCTTAGACTATGATGCAGAAAAATTGAAAAATATCAAACTTGAAGATGATCTAAAGGTTGCTCAGGATATCATTCAATCACTTCAAGAAAATCTTCCTATTTCAATAAACAAGAGAAGCGAACTTTGTGAAAAGATGCAAAATGAGAATGATGAAAAGGAAACTCTTAATGATATGATAAACAAGCTGAAACAAGAGAACATGACAACAAAGAATGAGATGCAGGATATGACTCTGAGAATTTGTAAAGAAATTGAAGATAGAAAGAAGAATGAAGAAGATTTGACTAGAAGACTAAGTGATGTTGCAAATGAAAACACAAGACTCAGTTATGAAAATGATTTGTTGAAGACAGATCTGATGCACACTCAGAATGACTCAAATGAACTAATGAGGCAGAAAGAAGTCTTAGAAAGAGAACTAGATACTGCAAATAAACATAAAGAGAAATTCAAGAAAAGCTCAGAAGAACTTGGTAACTTGCTGAAGAATCAAAAACCTAAAGGTGACACTTGTGGAATTGGTTTTGAAGTTGGTGAAAGCTCCAGTACTGTAAACACATAGGATCATAGAAAACTGGTAAGACAACCTACTGCTTATAAATTCAGTGGCAAATTCTTTAACTGTAACAAGTATGGTCATAAAGCAAATCAATGTAGATCTAGAAATTATCAAAATATCAACACACCCACCGGTCAATGTTCAAAATGCAACAAAGTTGGTCATGACTCTGAAAATTGAGGAATGAATGTAAGATGTTATGTTTGTGGAAGATTTGGACACCTATCTAATCAATGTAGAACACAAACCAGGATAGGTTATGGGAAAGCTATTCAGAAGAATAATGTGAATTGCTATGCATGTAACAAGATTGGGCATATTGCAAAATTCTGTAGAAGTAAAGGATCACCGATTGACAACAAAGGTTCTAGTTTGAAAGGTAAAGAAAAAGTTGAAGAGGTTAAGCAAGAATTTTCAAAACAATGGATCAGGAAATCAAAACTGAATGTGGATAGGAATACTCCTCCACCGATAGAACCAAGAAACACTCCACTGGCAGAAAAGAGTAGCACTCCACCGGTAGGAAGATCTTCATCTAATTGAAGAAATTTCCTTGAGGGTTTGGCAATCAATGAGACATATGCTATTATTCCCTCGGTTGATGGTAAGAAGTTGAATTTACTTCTATACTGGCAGATATGTTAAGTGATTACTTAACTAGCATGCATTAAATGTGGTAGTTGGCAAATTGACATTATAAATTAATGTTTTGGCTTCATTTTAATTCACCGAGCATTCAAACATTCGAAGAGCGTGAAATCTCCAGAGCTAAGGCATTTCAAGCAAAGAGGCAAAGCACTTCAGCAATCAATCCTTCCAATGGCAGAAAAAGGTATTTATAATCATGACATCCTCCTCTGCACTTGAATTCATAGCAAACCCTACTATAGTTGAGGTAATCAAACGCCCTAGGCCCGTATTTCAGCTAGTTCCCGAGATAGCTACAAAGGATGACAATGTAGGTGCTTTTTCTAAAATTCCCAAAGGAGTTGTTTATGCAGAAGACCCTAGAATTTATATCCATTGCCATATAAAAGAATTAGGAGATGAAGAGATCAAGAACATGTACAAATTTTTTATCTATGATGATTCCGGTAAAGTAAAACTTGAACACCAAATTATTGAAACCCTAGGATTCACAGAAATTCTCAGCATTCTGGATTTCCCCAACGAAGTTATTAGGATAGTGTTAAGTAGAGTACATGGTGAATTCTTTTGGCTTGAATCCATCCATAAAATTACCAAGGAAGTTGTGAAAGCTGTAACAGGGTTAACCTCCACCGGTAGTAGACCAGACAAAACAAAGAAGGTCTCAAATGACCTAGTAATGAACTTAACTAGTGCAACATTAGACAAAAGGTCTCTACGGGTTAATGATGTGACCGATATAAATGTGAGATTTGTTAGCATGATTTTAGGATACAAAGCAACTCATGCAAATTGACTTAACTCAGTTTCTAGTTTATGCATAAAAAGTGCACATGATATGGTAAAGGAAAATGTGAAAATTGATATATGTGAACGGTTAAAGGATGAATTGATTGACAATTTAGGGAAAATAAAGAAGGATAAGAAAGGGACTTTTAGATTTGGTAATCTACTTGTATGATTATTGCTACATATAGCCAAATAGGTGCTTGATATAGGCATCAAAAACCTTGGATTTGACATACCAGTAGGGAAACAATTATTAGAATTATTCAACAACATGGGTGAAAATAAGGAAAAGAATATCAATGAGTATTTTCAAGCACTAAAGGCCAGAATGAACAAAAGAATCAGACTGTCACAGGAATTTGTTAACAAATACAAGGATGATATATGTTTTATGATTAAAAAGGATGAGATTTGGATGGAAGCAGTTATCCCAAGAACAATTTGGGTTATTAAATGGGCTATGAGACTGATGACCACATCATTGAAACATATGCAAAAGCTCTTCTAGAAGCACCCAATGAACCTAAGGAAAAGGTATTTGGTAGTGATGAGACCATTGAAAGCCAAATTCAATCTAAGAAGAGAGTAAAGAAAGTAGAAGCAACTGTAAGAAAAGGTTCAAGGTAGGCTAAGGCTATAAAAGAAGATGTACTGAAACAAACCGGTATCACTAAAGATGAGTTACAAGCACAACAACCAAAAACTCACCTGTCACTGGTAGCAGCTTCTTCACAGAGTGAAAAGCCAACTGAATTTAAAAGAGTTGTAAGGAAAAGACAACCTTCACAAGTATCCACACCCTTGCCTAGAAGAACAAGACAAAAACAACAGGCAGTGAGGTCTCCGGTAAAGAAGACAACCCCAAAGAAAAAGCTAACACCTAAGGAGAAAAGGACTCAACAAAATATTTCTCCGATTGACAAACTATTGGATGAAATAACAAAAGAAGGATAACTCAAGAACATAGAAAAATTATATGATACACTATCAACAGATGAGAAAGAGCAAGTTGAAAACAGTGTTATTTTACACCTAGATATCTATAAGAAGTTTTTGATGCAGGTTGTAGATGAACTACGAGATGAATTATTCAAGAGACTGGAAGCAAGAAGACATTCTGTTGTAGAACTTGACAAGAAAATCAAAATTGAAAAATTACTTGCTATCTACCCAGTTAACTCTCCAAAAGAAATAGATGATCTAATTGCCAAGGCCAACCAGTCAGTATTCTCTACTGCACACCGGCATATTGCACTAATGGCAGGAAGAGTAAAAGAGGTAACAGAAGAAACAAAAAATGGATGGGATATATTCCTTGTGGAGAAGGAAAAGAAGGAAGAGTACAGGAACCCCAAGCCTATCAAAGTCTATCAAAAAGACAAGGATAAGGGTAAAGGAAAGGTTGGTGGACCTCCTAGTATCAAAATAAAAGACAACTTATCCCCACCACCTCTGATTACTCCACCAGTAACAACAACAAAAGACCAACCGACAGATGACAGTATGGATGTATCACAAGAGGATACTAATCTTAATCCTGAGGTACTATACACAATGGATGTTGATACTCAAAAGGTCAACATTGTGATAGATAAAGACACCACTGATAAGAATGACATGGCTAGTGAGCCACCGACAGCTAACAACATTGATAACACCAAAGGAAAAGTGGAAGATGATAGCACAGGGAAGCAGACAGAGACTCTGATAGAGACTGGAATAGATCAACCAATAGAGAGACAAGCATAGCAATAGGCTCCGGAACAGCAACAGGTTCATGTGGAAATAGTGCCACTAACAACATGAGAGAAACAAAAACCTTTTCTTAAGGAAATGGAAACATAGACTGACCTACCAAAGGTCACTAAAAGCATGGTTACTTCCTCCATCGGTGGAATTCAGAATGTTGGTTCCTCCACTGCAGGTTACAAATCAACCAATGTAACTGAAGTTCTTTTAGATTCTTTAAAGAAAATAACTGATTGTAGTTCACAAGCTTATAAAGCTATAGATGACCCAATCCCAATTTTGAAGATGATAGCTCCAAAATGCAATGTAGATAGTAAGGATTCATTGACCCAACTTGACACTTTGTCTAAGTACATTACTGACAACACAGTGACAGTTGAGCAAATAAAGGAAGAGGCACTCAAAGATAGATTGGAAATTGAAAAATAGATATTCTTTGAGGATCAAATAAAGAAGTTTACTAGGGAATTTGACACACTTCTACCAGAACTATGTAACATATTGAAGGAATTTAAAACTCTATACAAAGACACTTGCAAGACAAACTTTTTGACAGTGGACATAGATAAGAAAATGAGCAAGATACAAGAAGAAATAAACTTGCTGACAATTTGGCTAATTCACCTGATACATTATCAGTTTTTGAGCAAAAGATAACTAGTTTTGAGGAAGAATTATAGAAGCTAGAATAAACAAGGCTAAGAATATGAGACTAAGGCTAAGTCCAAGACTAGACTATCTAGCATCGCTGAGAAAGGAAATATCTAAGGCATCAGTACAAGGACAAAAAACACTGGCAGAGCATATGCAGCACCTCATCAGTACAGTTCAAAGAACATAGGCAACAATAAAAGACTGTAAGAAGTTTATAGAAAGCATAAATTTGGTTTTGGTGGATCTTTTTCAAATTGTAACCACCCAATTACAAGGTTGAAACAAAAAAGTAAAACTCTATTGACACTTTGACAACCTTTGTCATTGATGCCAAAGGGGGAGTAGTAGTATGAGAAAATAATCAGCAAAAGACTTATCTTCTCAGGGGGAGCTCACATATTTTTGGGTACACAATTTTTTGGATTACAAGTTTTGGAATTTTCTCATGAGTGTTGCCATCAATGCCAAAGGGGGAGACTATTGGCATATGCACACTCCAATGAGACATTGTAGGTGATTGAAGGTTTTGTCATTGATGGCAACCTTACAATCTTATGACACTGGCAAAGCATTCCACCAGCACTAGCAAGATCAAACTCTACACCGACACATAGATCACCGACACCAGTAGTGAAAGGAAGCATACCAGCACAGAGGCCGATAGGATTTTTTTGTTGTAATATATTTTGTTTATTATTTGTAAAATCATTGTAAGCCGACTTGACAAGTTGTAAAATGACTCTTATATAAGAGAGATCATTGTAGAACATTTTGTGAAGAAAAAAAAAGAATATAATTAGGCAAAATAAGGCAGACCTATTATGTGAATTATAGGTTAAGGCTTTATGTAAGAAGTAGAGCAGAAACCGATACTGGATCTGGCATTATAGATGCTATTTTGAAGCAGTACAAGACACTGGATTTATATAATCCATTTTGTAAGCTAGTGAGACTTCCTATTTTGTATTTGAGTAGTGAGCTCTAGGTAGTTGGCCTTCCTGCATGTGCAGGCCCCTCTTGTAGTAGTAATATTCTCGTATCGGCCAGTAAGTGAATATTGTGGGTCACAAATCCCACCAAGGTTTTTCCCACATCGGGTTTCCTCATTAAATCCTTGTGTTATGGTGTGTTTTTCATGTGGTTGTTTTTATCTCTATTTATTGCATTACTTTTTGTTTACCGGTACACAGTATTAATATGCTCTACATGTTTTAAGTTAAGAAATTCATATTACCAGTTAGATACTGATTCACCCCTTCCTCTCAGTATCTATGGGAATCCTAACAATGACTGTATGTAATTACTTAGATCTAGCAAATTGGCTGATTTTGTCGAATTTTGATCCCTCTAAAATAAAAAATACTTCCCCATTTCATCATCACAAATTTCAACAAAACATTTAAAATTAAGTGGTTAATCATAATATTCCCTAATTTTAATAATACTAAATTTTTCAATTTTAATTATAAAATCAAGTGGTATCCCATTGGCCCTAATTTAAGAATTTCACTTTCTTTTTATCATAAAAATTATTTAATTTCTTCTTTCAAAAAAGTTCAAATTGTATAATCATCATATTTTCATTATTCAATTTTGCAAACTTTGTTCCCAAAATTCAAAATTTAAAATTGTTAGGATTGCCAAAGATACAGAGAGGAGGGGGGGGGCGTGAATCAGTATCTGACCGGTTATAATTTTTTCTTAGCTTATATCATGAAAAGCATATTAAAACTATGTCCTGGTAAAAAAAACTAGTGCAGCAAATAAGAATAACAACCATAACATGAAAAGCACACCATAACACAATATTTTAATGAGGAAACCCGGTGTGGGAAAAACCTCGGCGGGATTTGTAACCCACAATATTCACTTACTGGCCAATAAGAGAATATTACTGCTACAATAGGGGTCTGCACATGCAGGAAGGCCAAGTGCCTAGAGCTCACTGCTCAGTTACAAAAGAAGTCACACTGACTTACAAAAATGGATTATATAAATCCAATGTCTTGTACTGCTTCAAATTAGCATCTTCTATGCTAGATTCAGTACTGGTTTAAGTTCTACTACATACATAAACCCTTAACCACTAATTCGCATATTAGGTCTGCTACCTTCTATTAATATTTCACATCATATCATATCCTAAATGATCTACAATGATCTCATACATATATGAGTCATATTACAATACACCATGTCAGCTTACAAAATATTTTACAATTAATTACAAAATACATTTATACAAAATTGTTGTTGGCCAGGGTGTCGGTATTCTTCCTTTTTGGTGTCAGTGTTCTGTATGCAGGTATAGAGTCTGTCAGTGCTGGTGCCTGTGTCTGCTTACCGGTATCACATGATTGTAAGGTTGCCATCCATGACAATACCTTCAATCACCTATAATTTCTCATTGGAGTGTGCATTTGCCAACAATATCCCCCTTTGGCATTGATGGCAACACTAATGAGAAAAATCAAAAAGTGTCCAGAAAGATGTCCAAAAAGAATCTACCAAAATTTGTCATACCAAAATGTGTGCCCAAAAATGTATGCTCCCCCTAAGCTGATGATGTCCTATTCTGATCATTTTTCTCATCTCACTACTCCCCCTTTGACACCAATGACAAAGATTGGCATTCACTGTCAGTGGAGTCATGCCTATATTCTTGTAACCGGTGGGTTACAATCTAGAATATATCTGTCAAAATTAGTTTTAAGCTATCGTTGAATCTTGTGCTTTCTTGTAATGCCTCTTGGGTTATTTGAACTATACCCGTGAGTATGTGCATTTTCTCTTTCAATGTCTTAAGTCTGGGAACTAGAGCCTCAAAAATTTATTTTCTCAAAGAAATGAGGTAGTCTAGTTTTAGACCAAGTTTACATTTCAAGCTCTTTGCCTTATCCTTAACTTTCTCTTTGTCTTCTAACTTCTGAATTTTCTCTTCTAGATCTCCAATTTTCTTTTCTATCTCCAAAAATGAATCGGATGTACCTATCAAATTGTCAGCAACATTGTTTATTTCAGTTTGAGTTTTGCTGATCTCTGAATCTATATCCTATGTCAAGATGTCTGTTTTGCAAGTATCCCTGTACATTTTCTTACAATCCAAAATTGTTTTTCCTAGATCCGGTAACAAGGTGTCCATTTTCTCCTTGTTCTTCTTTACAATTTCCTCAAAGAATTTCTCTTTTTCCTTAAACAATCTCTCTTTAAACGTGTCCACATTTATTTGATCAACTGTCAAAATGTTGTCAGTGATGAACTTAGACAATGTGTCTAGTTGACCTAAAGAATCTTTATTATCTACTATGCATTTAGGTGCTAGTAGTTTAAGAATAGGGATTATATCATCTATAGCCTTATAGGCTTGTGCATTGTACTTTGTGATCTTCTTTATTGAATCCAATAAGACCTCTATCACATTTGTAGGTCGGAATTCTTCTATGGAAGTACCAGATGTCTGTCCAACTATTCTTACAATATCCATACTGCCAATTGTAGTAATCACCTTGCTTGATTCGACCTCTGGTAGGTCAGTCTGTGTTTGTATTTCTACAAACAAAGGTTTGGGCTTTTCAGTTTTGGTCGGTGGCACTGTTTCTATGTGAACTTGTGTCTCAACCTTCTTTTGTTCCGGTTTTTCAATCAGTATCTTAGAAGGATTTTCTGAGCTCTCAAAATTCAATTTCTCAATCTGTGTCTCTATATGCACTTCCGGTTTCTCTGTTTGTACCTCTGCACTGTCTATTGCTAGTTCTCCTAATTGTTTTTCAGTTTTCTCTACCGGTTTCTCTAATGGTTTACTAGTGGTGTCCTCTACCAGTTGCTCTGTCTGAGTAGATTTTCCTGTGCTTATTTTTACTATATCATTAACCTTAACCTCAACATCTGCAGCCGGTGACTCAGTAGTCACTTCTTCCTTCTTATCCTCAGTGGTTTCTCTGTCAACCACAACATTTACTTCATGAGTATCTATATTAAAAGTGTACAAAATTTCAGATTCAGTATTAGTATCCTCAAGTCAAGTCTCCATACTCCCAGTGGTCGCTTGATTGTCTATAGTATCTACCGGTGGAGTATCTGAAGGAGGTGGGAGCACATTATCAGTTATTTTTAGGCTTGGAGGTCCACCTACCTTACCTTTCCCTTTATCCCTGTCTTTTTGGTAAACTCTGATAGTTTTGGGTCTTAGTAACTCTTCTTGTTTCTCTTTTTCTACAAATAATATATCCCATGCATCTGCTGCTTCCTTAGAGACTTCATTTACTCTACCTGCCATCAGTGCTACAAGTCGGTGAGCAGTTGAAAATACTGTCAGGTTAGCTTCACTGATTAGTTTGTCTATCTAATCAGGTGAGTTTACTAGATATACTGCAAGTAGTTTTTCAATTTTTATTTTCTTATCTAGCTCAACAATAGCTACCCTTCTAGCTTCTATTCTTCTATACAGATCATTTGGTATTTCATCAACAATTTCCATCATGAATTTCCTATATATATCCAAGTGTAAGATTACACTGTTCTCTAAGCTTTCCTTGTCATCGACAGATAGTGTGTTATATATTTTGTTGATGTTTTTCAACTTACCATCCTCTGTTATTTCACTTAAGAGTTTATCCAGTGGAGCAATACCTTGTTTTACCTTCTTTTTCTTCTTAGAAGTCAACTTTTTCACTAGAGGCCTCACTACTTGTTTCTTTTGCCTTGTTTTCTTGGGTGTAGGTGAGGGTACCAGTGAGGGTTTTCTTTTCCTTTCTACCCTTTTAAATACCGCTGGCATATCACTCTCAGAGGAGGTTCCAACCGGTGAAAGATGAGCTTCCAGTTGAAGTCCTTCCAACTCACTTTCTTTTATACCAGTTTGTTTCAAAATATCTTCCTTAATCGCCTTTTCATGTCGGGTTCCTTTCCTTACCATTTCTTCAACTTTCTTAACCCTTTTTCTAGACTAAATTCCTCTTTCTATTGTTTCAACATTTCCCAAGAATTTCTCAGTGGGTTCCTTTTGTGCTTGAAGGAGGGCTTTTGCATAAGTTTCAATAATGTTATCATCTGTCTCATAGCCCATTTTAGTTACCCAGATAGTTATAGGGAAAACTTCCTCCATCCAGATTTCATCTTTCTTGATTACAAAACAAATTTCTTTTTGATATTTGTCCACAATAGTCTATGACAGTCTTATCCTCGTCTTCATTCGAGCTTTTAGTGCTTGAAAATGTTCACTTAAGTTTTTGTCTCTGTCTTCTCCCATGTTGTTCAATAGATCCAATAGTTGCTTTCCTACCGGTATATCAAAACCAAAACTTCTTCTACCAATACCGGGTACTTGTTTAGTGATATACAACATTACACAAACAAGCAAATTTCCAAATCTAAAGGTTCCTTTCTTATCTCATTTAATCTTCTTTAGATTGTCTATCAATTCATCTTTGAGCCATTCACACACATCTATTCTAGCATTATCATTGACCATGTCATATGCACTTTTAATACATAGGCTAGAAATTGAGTTCAACCTATTTGCATGTGTAGCCTTGTAGCCTAAAGTCATACTAACAAATCTTACATTGATGTCCTTTACATCATTTACCCTTTGAGACCTTTTGTCAAAAGTTGCACCGGTTGAATCCATCACTGTGTCATTTGAGACTACTGGTGGAAGGTAACCCTGTTACTGCTTTAATGACTTCCTTGGTGATTTTATGGATTGAATCCAACCAGAAGAATTCACAATGAACTCTGCTTAGCACAATTCTTATAATATCTTCAGGATAATCAGGAATGCTAAGAATATCCACAAAGCCTAGGGTTTCTACTATCTTGTGTTCTGGCTTGACATTACCATCTACATCACAAATCATAGTCGTATACATGTTTTTGATCTCATCATCACCTAATTCCTCTATATGACAATGTATGTATATCCTAGGGTCTTTAGCATATACTACTCCCTTATGAATTTGAGAAAATGCACCTATGCTATCATCTTTCTTCGCAATTTCAAGAACCAATTTGAATACAGGTCTAGGGCACTTAATAACCTCAATCACAGTAGGGTTTGCAATAAATTCAGGAGTGGATGAAGAAGCCATAGCTATAAATACCTCAATCTGCCTTTAGGATGAGTGCTTGGATGAACTACTTCACTTCTTCACTATGGATGCCTTTGCTCAGGAATTTTTGTGCTCTCAAAGATTTGAATGCTTGGTGAATGAAAAAGGAGCAAAACACTTGCTTTATAATGTTATTTTCTCCATCTACCACATTTAATGCTTGCCGGTTAAGTCACAACTTTACTTATCAGCCAGTATAGAAGTAATTCAACCTCTCACCGTCAACCGAGGGAATAATAGCATGTTTTTCATTTTGTTGCTAAACCTCCAAAGGATTTTCCTTCAGTTAGATGAGAAGTCTCATGCCAGTGGAGTGTTACTCTATTCTACCAGTGGAGGAGTATTCCCATGAACATTCTTATCTGACTTTCTAATCCATTGTTTTGAGAATTCTTGCTTTACCTATTCAACCTTTTATTTACCTTTCAAGCTAGGACCTTTGTTATTTGCCGGTGGGGACTTGCTTCTACAAAATTTTGCAATATGTCCAATTTTATTACAAGCATAACAAGTCACATTGTTTTTCTGAATAGCTTTCCCATATCCTATGCCAGTATGTGTTCTGCGTTGATTACATAGATGTCCAAATCTTCCACAAACACAACATCTTACATTCATTCTGTAGTTTTCTAAGTTATGACCAACTTTGTTGCATTTAGAACATTGACCAGTGGGTGTATTAGTGTTCTGATAATTTCTTGATCTGCACTGATTTTCTTTATGACCATACTTGTTACAGTTAAAGCATTTCCCATTGAATTTGTAAGCATTAGGTTGTCTTACCGGTTTACTATAATCATGATTGTCTGCAGTACCGGAGCATTCACCAGTTTCAAAGCCAAGGCCGTTTGTATCACCATTAGGTTTCTAATTCTTTAGCATGTCAACAAGTTCTTCTGAACTTTTCTTGAATTTCTCTTTGTGTTGATTTGCAATAGTCATTTCATTCTCCAAGATTCCTTTCTGTCTCATGAGTTCGGTTCTGTCATTTTGTGTGCATCAAATCTGTCTTCACAATATCATTTTCATGACTGAGTCTTGTGTTTTCATTTCTAGCATCATTTAGTCTTCTAGTCAAGTCATCTTCATTCTTCTTTTTGTCTTCAATTTCTTTACAAAATCTCATAGTCATATCTTGCATCTCATTTTTCATTGTATAGTTATCTTGTCTCAGTTGGTTCACCAGATCATTAAGAGTTTCCTTTTCATCTTCCTCTTTCTACATTTTCTCACAAAGTTCTCTTCTTTTATTCCTTTCTATAGTGTAATTTTCTTCAATTCCTTGAATAATATCTTGAGTAGCCTTCAGATCATCCTCAAGTTTGATATTCTTTACTTTTTCTGCATCATAGTCTGAAAGAGTTGTTTCCAATTGTTTTCTCAAGTTTTCCATCTCTACCAGTGACAAGATCTTCCTCAAGCTATTAGGCTTTTGAAAATAGAGGACCAAGCTCTGATACCAATTGTTAGGATTCCCAAAGATACTGAGAGGGGAGGGGGTGAATCAGTATCTGACCGATAATAATATTTTCTTAACTTATAACATGAAAGGCATATTAAAATTGTGTACCGGTAAACCAAAAATAGTGTAGCAAATAAGAATAACAACCACAAAATGAAAAGAAAACCATAACACAATATTTTAACGAGGAAACCCGATGTGAGAAAAACCTCAATGGGATTTGTGACCCACAATATTCACTTACTAGCCAATAAGAGAATATTACTACTACAATAGGGGCCTGCACATGCAGGAAGGCCAAGTGCCTAGAGCTCACTGCTTAGTTACAAAAGAAGTCACACTGACTTACAAAAATGGATTATACAAATTCAATGTCTTGTATTGCTTCAGATTAGCATCTGCTATACCAGATTCGGTACCGGTTTAAGTTCTGCTACATACATAAACCCTTAACCACTAATTCACATATTAGGTTTTCTACCTTCTATTTATATTTCACATCATATCATATCCTAAATGATCTACAATGATCTCATACATATATGAGTCATATTACAATCCGCCATGTCGGCTTACAAAATATTTTACAATTAATTACAAAATACATTTATACAAAATTGTTGTCAGCCAGGGTGCCAGTATTCTTCCTTTTCGGTGCTGGTGTTCTGTATGCTAGTGTAGAGTCTATCGGTGTCAGTGCCTATGTCTTCCTACCGGTATCACATTATTGTAAGGTTTCCATCAATTGCAATACCTTCAATCACCTACAATCTCTCATTGGAGTGTGCATTTGCCAACAAAATTTTCCCTCTAGTGCATGAGTTTTAACACTATTATTCTTACCTATACTATCCCTATTAGACAAAGCATTAGACTTAAGGCTTCTCAAGGTTTAATTCCTGAAGAGATGGAGCATAATTTGGGTAACTTCTTCAGTGAGGATAATGCAATTTCTTCACATCCTAATAACATTCCGATCTATCCAATTAATGATTCCAATGATGAAGAAGAAGCTTTGACTAGATTTTTCATAGATCAACTTTCAAAATTGGACAATCAATTTCCTAACTTTCAACAATGGATGTCCCAAGAATATTCTAATCATGAAGCTCTTCCATTAATTGAAGGTCTAAAATGCATGATTCAAAGTGATAAGAATGGAATTAATATATTGTGTGGCATTTCTCATATTGTTGATTCTAATGTCATGCCTATAAAGAGTTGTGCTAAGAACTTAGGTTATTCACAACCTTCTACACAAATAAATCATTATATTCCTTTGACCATTCCATTATAATCAAAATTATCATGATCTTTGAATCTCCTCATTGTGACCCATTGCATTTCCTCTATCATATTTTTAGCTTTAGGATAAGTGAGTACCGAATACCTCCCTATGGCTTGAGGAAACTGGAGGTCGGTTTCATGCAATGCAGACTATCTTTCATGCACATGTATCAAGTGTCTATAGAACTCCATCACAATAGTCTTATCTGACAGATACCTTGGCAAAATGAAAGGAGAACCAAAATATCTTCCAACATGAATATAGGTAAGGTTGGGAATTGAAGAAATATTATAAGTTGCTTGTGAAATCCTTTCCTTCTAGAGTTTCTTAGAATAAAGACACTTCCATGTATCAAAAAATGCATCATTCATCCTTCTAAAATGACTCCTCCAATTGTGAATAGTCAATTGGTAATAATAATCCTAGACAAACGTCTATCTTCTATCCCCTTTTGTAGGAAGTCTTGGAAAGTGCCTCATGGAGATGGCTACATACACTAAACTTGAAGTCATATAAAATTTCAAAGTAGTTCTAACCTCTTTCAGTTGAGCACATAATACATCACTAATCTTCTCTCCCCAATCTATTTTTTCAGTACCCTTCCTGATGATATTCATGTACAAAAACATCTAGGTTTGAAAAATGGTGAGATTCTGGAATGCCTTTTATTCTTGCAAGCAATGTTACCATATCATTATATTCTTCGTTGAAATCACTTATACGAAAAAGTTTGGGCAATATAGATGTGGTGGAGGCTCTAGCGGGTTGTAAGAAAATATCGTTAATTATTTTCTTGAACATATTCATATTCTCTTCATAGTAATCTTGAGCAGATGCAAGTGTCATATCTACAACTTCATAAAATATCGGCCCTTTGTAAACACTGTCAAAGAATTCATTGTCTAGGCAGATAACTACATTACCATTAACATCCTTAAATTATCTTATGTTTGCATCAAAATGGTCGGTAACAACTAGCACAAAATCAGGATCATGAGCCACCATTAGGAAAGATGCATACTTGTGTAAGCCACTTGAAATCATGTTTGTCATCCTTGAAGGAGCCTTTTCAACTTGCCTCAAAGCCTCATCCATGTCAATGTGACTGATCTCAGTGTCCCTAATATAGTCCACATTAGACTTTACTTAACTCTCGAGGAACATGTTCAAGTATTTCAAATTCTTGTATTTCATCCTTTTTCCTTAATATTGACTTTAAGAAGGATCAGACATTTGCAAGGAGTTGTAATTTTCTATCATGGATTAGTTCATGATCATGTTTCATCATCAAATTAATGGTTTGGCTAATAGAAACTGTAGTCACATAAATCTGTCCATTTTAATTAAATGAATATTTCGTATTTATTTGATTAAAAATCCACTAGCCACCAATTAATAAAATTAATATTTAATTAATTCATCCCCAAACATTCTTCTATTAATTAAATAAATTATTCAATTTATTTTAATTAATTCATTAAAATCAAATTTCAATCAATTAAATAAACAAAATCTATTTATTTAATTAAAATCCCCTTTTCCTCTTTTAAATAAATTAAATAAAACATTTATTTAAATCATTATCCCCACCCCACTTGCATTTTCCTACAAATACAACTTGTACACATTTATTGAAATAAATGAATTTTTATTTTAATAAAATCCTATTTTCCCTCACCCACCAAATCCACTTGCAAAAATCTAATCCCCTTCTAGATTCTTCTAACCCCTTCCTAATTATCCTAATCCATCCCCTAAATATTGTCACATTCCTAAGCAAAATGGAGTCACTTCTCAAAGACCCCAAAGTCTTTGATAACCATTAAAGGCTTTCAACCTTCAACCACTTAATTCCTCAAAGTCTTTGATAACCATTAAAGGCTTCCAACTTTCAACCACTTAATCCCCAAAGTCTCCAATAACCATTAATGGTTAATTCAACCCTCCCACATGGTTAAAACATTTGTTTTGACTCAACCTCTACCCAACCCAAGGGTCTTATCAAGCCTTTAATGCTTTGACCATGATTATCTCTTAATCATTTGCACAAAGGTTTATCCTTGCATTAACTCCTAATCCAGTGGGTAATCCTAATTTAGACTTGACCCTTAGCCTTTAGATAACCATGAGGTCTTCTCAGGCCTTTAATGCCTCCAACCTCTTCTTTCAACCCAACCCTATGTTGACATTTGTCACCATTTCATTGCTGCCAATTGTGCACATGGATCCCCAACTTTCAAGCTTGACCCTTGATTAAACCCTTCAATCTTGGCCATCCATTGCTCCATTTTTCCTATAAATAGAGCCCATTCCTTCATAATCCAGATCCTGAAAACTTGTAAGCATTTAGACTATAGCCATTTTAGAGAGCATTTAGCATAGCATAACTGAATCTTGTCTTTTTGGTTAAAATATATCATTTTAGCATAAAATAGCTTTTTCATTTCATGTTTGGAGCTATACTACAATCTCAATCCTCCATAAGCATCCATAGTGCAAAAAGCTGCTGAGAGCTACACTATTTTGGAACTTGGAGAGGAGAGGAACAAGGGAGAAAGAACTAATATCATGTTGAGAGATAGTTGGAGATATCTCATTGTCTTACTTCTTTAGTTAGATTCATTAGCATGTTTTTAGTGTCTCCTTTGGAATGCCTTCATGTGTTTGGTTTTTTGATTGACTAACGCTAACTTCTTGTGTGTTTTGTGTTCTTTAATCTTAAACTAACATTGTGCCATTTAGGGGGGCATCATTTGGTGAACCCGACGTGAATCGAACACGCAACCTTCTGATAATTTTTTTTGAAATTAACATTTTGCTTGTTGAAATTGCCACACAGGTCGCGCTTCGGCACTATTGAACGCGTTTTAGCGCTTTTGCAACAATTTCTTTTAGCGCTATTGACCCTAAGATAGCGCTATTGAAAATGTTTCAGCGCTATTGACAACATTCCAACGCTATTGTCACCGTTTCAGCGCTATTGACACACTTCTAGCGCTTTTGTCTTCTTGGGTTTTTGTTTTCTTTCAGCGCTACGGTTTTAATTAGCACTTCTGCTCACGTAGACTAGCGCTATTGTATTAATCAGCGCTTCTGCAAAAACACAGAATAGCGCTATTGTATTAATCAGCGCTTCTACAAAAACACAGAATAGCGCTATTGCGACAGAGTGTCGCCCAAATTGACTTGTAACCAAAAAAATCAGAATTTAGGCTTGTGGAAGCCCCCCCCTTTGAGCATTGATTTTATTAACTTGTTTCTTTTCTTTGTGCAGGTTAACAACCCAACAAAAATCAAAAAAAAATTCATTTAAGTGCTTAAAAAGAACTTAAAAACAAAAAAAAAATAGTTTTTTTCTTGTTTTCTAGATGGGCCTCATTTTTGGTGCTTAAAATTAACAACGCAACTTTAATTTCATATGCATCAATCGGGACTTAAAAAGCACAATCCACACTTCAATTTTTGGTGCAGTAAAAAGAACAATCCACTTGTCTTGATTTATTTTTGACAAACAAATTTTCCTTTAAAGCAAAACGTGTTTTTCATTAAGTTGACCAGGATTTTCAAAATTCTAGATTACAAAACACATTGCCTTTGAAGTTAAAAAGAACACCATGGCTGTTGGAGCAACATCTCCAAATAGTTAGATCATCTTTGTAAATGTTGGATTAAAAGGAACAAGTGAATTTCGTGTTTGACACGCTTGTGCACAAAAGTCAGTCGAGTGGACCTACTTCTAACACACACTATCCTCTCCCTTGGCTCTCGTGGTCCTAGGTGCAAGAGAAAAGTGTTAGTAACACTCAAATTTTATCTTTTTAAGAGAGGCCTGCCAAGGGATCGATACTCTTGGGAATGACCTCGAGCGGTAAATCCTTCGAGCCGCTATAGAAATCAGGTGAGAGCGAAAGCTGTAGCCTTGGGTATAGCTGTTCCTACAGTGTAACTGGCCGAAAGGACAAATGGGCCCCACCACCAGTTACAAGGCTCTTAAGTGAGTCACTGCAGAATGAACTTATGTCCAAAGCCATCGAACATGACTAAACACCTTTAAGTAGTAGCCCACCTGTTCTATTGATTGAGGATATTTGAGGTATAATTTAGTGCAAGAGCATAGAAGGTTTTGCTCCCAAGATACTCACCATACATATTTCCTTGAGTAGAAACATAGCTTTTTGAAAGGTCACTTGTGGCTTGATAAAAGTGGTGACTCCCCCATCATAGGGATCATCTATTTGTTATGCTCGTGCAAGACTTAGTATATCACATCCTTACCTGCCACAGCGGGATTCATAAGGTATGTAGTACCAAAGTCGAAGAAATATCAAGATGTGGGCTAAATTTATCACAACTGGCCATTTGACCTTAGGGATAAAAAGTGTTTGAAGTGTGTTCGTTTTATAGACCTAGAGAAAATTGAGCCGACTTCAGGCTTTGGAAATATATCTTAAAATAAATCTAAAGGAAGGGTCAAAAACAAGTCCAAGGATTGGGTTAATCTAGACCCAT
Organism: Cryptomeria japonica; assembly: GCF_030272615.1. Lineage (NCBI taxonomy): Eukaryota > Viridiplantae > Streptophyta > Pinopsida > Cupressales > Cupressaceae > Cryptomeria > Cryptomeria japonica. Next base: position 96,269,565 of record NC_081411.1, read on the forward strand.
ACTCATTTGTGCCTTTGAGGCTACAATTTTGTGTTTGTGTGCTTGCTTTGTTTTCTTGTCAAAGAAAAATCAGAAAATCACTTTAAAAAAAACAAAGTACTCATCCAACATCTGTCAACACAACCAAAAATACCAAAAACAAAGTGCAAACAACACAAAGAGACAAAATTTATGACCATTCTTCACATCTTGCGAAAGAAGAAGTGTCACAAGAATATCAACTTGAAAAGGAGACCATTAAGCTCAAAGGCTTTGATCAAAAGGAGGAACTTCTTCTATCTCAATAGACAAATCTTTGTCTCACATAGAGTCTTTCTACATCGCATGCGTCTATACCTTCAAGGTAAAACAAACGAGTTTGATTCAGAATCATTGAATCGTAGAGCTTTTATGCAATATAGAGCTCTGAGTTATCACAAAAATCAAGGAGGAAAGATTAATCCCAATTTCTTCCCAAACATTTGTATCACCTACAACACAGCTCGAGAAGTGCCACCAACACCTGAAAGGGAAGAGGTAGCGTTTGTTCCATTTGTAACACAAAGTTTTTATTGAAGTTGAAAACAAAACATCCATCATCTTATTCATATATCATCACTTCATCATCAATTCATCCTAAAAATTCTCAAAGCATTAAGAGGTTCTTGTCCCAAATTCTCTTTTTAGATATTGCTTGAAATCAAACACATCACATCACTTTTTAGATTGTTTCTACATCTAGGATAAGCTCATCCTAAGAGACACATCTACGCAGGTTAAAACTAGTTCATGAGTGAATCCTCTCATTGCTAGGTAGTTAAATCTGTAACACATCTCAGATTTCTCTGCACCTTATCACATCCAATCTTATCAAAACAAGCAAGCAATTCAAAGGAGGAATTTCGGTTACATCTACCTTAAAGTGCTAGAGATCCCCATACAACACAAATCACCAACCAATCAATCTTTCATTTCATCACCACTCATCATCATCTTCAATCAACTTCAAAACAAACTTGCAAACAAAATGGCTCAAACCCGATCAGGATCAAGGCAATGAGAAATAGAAATTGAGGAAGAAGAGGACAACCTCAATGAATTTCAAGAAGCACTTGGAAGAAATGGGAATGATGAAAACCCAGGTACACCCACTCCTTCAACAATCGAAAGGGTTCAGCATAATCCTCATTTTAATAGATTATTTGATGAAATACTAAGGAGCAACGCAGATGCTCACTTCTTAAAACTCGCTCAAGAAGGAGCCAAACTCCCCTCAGACTTTGATCTTGCTCAATTAAGACAAGCATCAGAAAGACAAAGTCGCCATGAGGAAGAAAGGCATAGAGATCCCATCAGATATAACATCCCTTGAGGTAACCCACCACCTCCTCCTCCTAATGAAATGGAGATGTTGCGGCAACAAGTCGAGAATCTCGCCCAACAACTTCATAGTGGTGTTAAGACCAATCAATTCTCACTTAACGACATCTGCCCCTATCCGTTTGATAGGAATCTTTATATGCCACCCTTTCCACGCGGGTTCGAAACACCAAAATTCGAAAAATATAGAGGAAAGGGAGATCCCCACGATCATGTCCGAGAATTTCATTCCGCTTGTCTTGAAGTAGCTTATGAGGACACATACCTAATGCGCCTTTTTCCCCAAAGCTTGGGAGGAACAACCACATCATGGTTTTCCCGACTACCAGGTGGCATTAGAACATTTGAGGAACTCATCCAGAAGTTCCTATCTCATTACTCTTATAATATTGAACGCGACATCACCATGGCTGATCTATGCAACACCAAACAAAAACCAGGTGAATTATTCTCAGTATTCCTGCAACGATGGCGCCAAATGTCTAGCAGACGTTCTCTTCAGTTACCTGAACGAGAACTAGTGGAAATTTTCATTTCCAACTTAAACGAAGAAATGGAATTTCACCTGGATGTCAAAGATACAGATTCTTTTAACGATATGATCACCAAAGGTATAAAATGTGAAAGGGCACTCATCAAAAAAGGACTCATCAAAATCTTTAATGAACCCAAAGATGGTCCTCGCCCACGCTTCAATAGCGATAAACCGAACTTCTGGAATAAGAAAAAGAATATCGTCAACGATGGAGTTGTGGATGCTCGGATTGTCCAAAATGCACAACCTATGGTTCGGTTTACAGGACAAAATCCTCCACCTCAAAATAACACAAATGTTCTTCCTAATCAAGGTCGCATCACATCTCATGATGAACCAAGACCCCGTCCACAAAAACAAAAACGCACATACACTCCCTTAGGGGAACCCATTGAAACAGTGATGCGACAACTCATTTCTCAGAATTTGATCACTCTACCTAAGTTATCAAATTATGAGCCTCAGGTCAAACCGGCATGGTGGAGAGATACTGAACATTGTGAATTCCATCAAGGAAGAGGACACAAGACAAGTAATTGTCATCGATTGAAAGATCTCATTCAGGATCTTATTGACCGAGGAGAAATTGAAATTGAAGGGCATGACCCAAAAAAAACCAATAATGATCATCAGATGTTCAAAAATCCACTTCCATCGCAAGATCAAAGGGGTCCTTCCACGTCCAGACGAGGTCCTGATACCACTGATTATACGCAAGCTGCATATAATTACACTGTCAATCACCTGTATGATGCCAGTGAACAAATTGCAACTATCACCTTCAAAAATCCCACCTCAAATTGCAATGTTGTTACGCGTCACGGCAAAGTTACCATCAAGGCAGCTCCACAAGGCACCACCTCCATCCCAAAGCAGTACAATCTTGTGGAACAATTAGACAAAACGCCTGCGTTTATATCCATTTTAGAGCTATTACGCCTGTCACCATCTCATAAAACTATCTTGGATCAAGCACTCCAAGAGGCATCAGTCCCTGCAAACTTGAATACGGACCAATTTCAAGCCATGGTTGGAAATCTAAAGTCATCACCTTGTCTCACTTTTTCCGAAAGTGACAACTCTTCATTCCAACAACCTCATAACGCCTCACTCCACATTGAAGGCTTTGTCAACCAACACAGGATCAAGCGAGTCTTGATCGATAATGGAGCAGGCCTAAACATTTGCACACTACAGTTGGTCACAGCATTGGGATATGCAATAGAATCAGTGGATCCTCGCAAGAAGATCACCATCAAGGCCTATGATGATGCAGAGCGTTCATCCAAAGGAGCTGTGGTACTACCAATCCGAGTGGGCCCTGTGGTAAAGCATATCATTTGTCAGGTTCTGGACCTTCCTCTGCCATATAATCTATTATTAGGGAGACCTTGGATACATGCCATGCAAGCTGTTCCATCTACCTACCATCAATGTATCAAGTTCCCACATAACAGTGTCGAGATCACAATCCTGGGTGATGCAAATCCCTTTTCTTTTTGCCATAATATCAGCCATCAACCAAAGATTATTGTTCCTAATAATAGGGAAGCCATTTCCTCCACATCATATGTAAATCCCACCTCTCTTGCCAGTTCAAACACTCCTATACCCAAGCAAGAAAAGCTTAAGATGAAAGTCGCAGAGGAAGGTCCTGGAGAATACAACTTGAGGCAACTCTTTTGTGTGGGACAAATACCCACTTCTCCTAGAACACATGGTAAACCACAGCAGTTACTCCAGCAACCACTGATCACGCCAGCATGTGCCTTAACGCCTTTCATCCTTGGAAAGAGTCAAGAGGAAGAAACACAAGATGAGGACCTAGCGGAATGGATCTATAAAGATCCCATCACCACTGACAAGCCGCAAGTTACACTTCCTACGGAACAATATGGCAAAGGCCTCCTCATTATGCAAAGAATGGGATATGATGGTCAGAGTGCTTTGGGATACTGCAAACAAGGACGACACGAACCGCTGCTGCCGGAATTCAAGCCCAAAGGTAATACAGGCCTCGGTTTTGAAAAAGAGATCCTTCCTAAACTCAGATTCAAAGGAAAACCTAGCAAATCATTTTGCCCACCTACTGCAAAGAGGACACCTTTCATAATCAAAGCACCATCAAGCAATATTGCCACTGCCCCATTGAGGCTCACAACCCCACCGCAACCATCACCAGTGCCAAACATACCACCAATCGAACCAGTAATCCCATCCACATCAGTCATCACATCAATAAAACCATTCATAGCAGCAACTATATTGGAACCCGCAGCAGCATCTATGGCACCAGCCCTTCCAACAGAAGCCACTAAATCAACACTGTCGATACTTCCAGTGACAAATCCTTTAAATCCCATCACGGTTCTTGCAGCACCGATCACCACAAAGGTACATAAACCAATCACGCCTATAGTATTCAACTCCAGCGACATCCCAGTATGGTATAGCAATCGGATGCTGGAAAGTGATTCCGAGACCAACTCACATGAGTGGGAATTTGATTCTGTACAGCTTAACACTTCAGATGAAGAAGACACATCACCACCTCCGCCACGCAAAGACATACCTGTTTACGGAGAAGCACAGATAAAGACCACTTGGGTACCTGAGCTGGAAACATCTTCCACAGACCCTACGTCTCATCCTACGCCTGATTCTGACAGGGAGAGAACCATCAACAACCTTCACCACACTGTCTTAACCCTCACTGATACCTCTAACGAACTTAATCTAATCGATGAAGTAATGCCCATTATCCACCCTGAACTCATCGAATGGAACCAATCAAATCCCCCATGTCTTGACCTCTTCCAGAACGATGAGGCTATCATTGACTTTTTAGAATTAAGGGATAATCTACCAAGCGGGGATCACAAAGCTGGATTCGCCATTGAACTTAATAGCGCAGCATACTTCGGGGCGGATGCCAAACCCTTCAGCTGCAAAAATATAAAACATGGATCTTCCAGTGAAAACCACACTGTGGCACTGTTTGATCCGACAAAAGTAAAAAGAAAGAGCGTATCCAATGGTGAAAACCTCTCTAAGGCGCTTGAGGATGAAGGGTTTGACATTCTCCCTTCTAGTACACAACAAGAACGATCTACGATTCTTATTGAGGAGACCAAAGAATACAATGTGGGGACTCCTGAAAATCCTCATATCATACATCTGGCATCTCTTCTCACTCCAGAGGAACAATCTAAATTTATAGAGTTCTTCGATAAGCGTCAGATCAACTTTGCATGGTCATATGCAGACATGCCTGGGCTTGATCCTGATTTATTTATGCATCATCTCACAGTAGCAAAAGGAGCCAAACCTGTCAAGCAAAAGCTTTGTAAGATGCATCCTCAGATTGCAGTGCTAGTCAAAATAGAACTCAAGAAACTCCTAGATGTTGGTTTCATTAGGCCAATTGATTATGCAGAATGGATCTCCAACATTGTGCCTGTCGGCAAACCAAAAGGGGGCATCCGCATTTGTATTGACTTCAGAGATCTGAATAAGGCATGTCCTAAGGATGACTTCCCCCTACCAAATATCGATATCATAGTGGATTTAACAGCAGGACATGCCATGCTTTCACTCATGGATGGCTTTTCCGGCTACAATCAGATAAAGATCGCACCCGAAGATCAACATAAGACAGCCTTCACATGTCCCTGGGGCACATACTGCTGGAATGTAATGCCTTTTGGTCTAAAGAATGCAGGAGCAACCTATCAAAGAGCAATTACCACCATCTTCCATGACATGATGCATACTATGATGGAAGATTATGTAGATGACTTACTAGCAAAATCACTCACTAGAGAAGGTCATTTGGACATATTAGAGAGAATCTTTGATAGACTGGAACAATACCATGTTCGACTCAACCCAAAGAAATGTGTCTTCGGAGTGACTTCCGGGAAGCTTCTAGGATACATTGTCTCAAGCAAAGGCATTGAGGTCGATCCAGCAAAGGTTAAGGCAATAATGGACATGCCACCTCCAAAGAATATCAGTTAGCTAAGGACATTACAAGGGCGGTTTCAATCCATCCGAAGATTCATTGCACAATTGGCCGATAAGTGTCACCCATTTACACATCTATTACATAAGAACATCCGCTTTCAGTGGGATGCCCGATGCCAGCAAGCATTTCAGGCACTTAAAGACTATCTCATGAATCCACCATTGTTGATGCCACCAGATCCAAGTAGACCATTGTTACTTTATATCTCAGCAACAAGTACAGCACTGGGTGTGCTACTGGCACAACATAATGCAGAAGGCAAAGAGTGTGTTGTATACTACATCTCTCGTACACTGGTTGGCTATGAACTCAATTACACCCCTATTGAGCGAGCTTGCCTAGCAGTGATCTTAGCAGCCACAAAATTGAGGCACTATCTGTTGACACACAAGGTACAACTCATTGCAAAGATTGATCCACTCAAGTATTTACTTAGCAAAGCAGCATTGACAGGCCGCTTGGCCAAATGGGTAATGATTCTAAGTGAATTTGACATCGAGTATGTGGATCGTAAAGCTATCAAAGGTCAGGTTATTGCAGATCAGTTGGCCAATGCACCACTCATAGGCGATCATCCCCTCATTTCCAACTTTCTAGATGAAGAGATATTCATGATCACAGAAGTACAACCATGGAAACTATATTTTGATGGTTCATACAATAGGCATGGCTCGGGGGCAGGCATTTTGTTTATCACAGCTCAAGGTGATAGCATCCCAAAGTCTTATAGGCTCACATTTCTATGCACCAACAATATAGCAGAATATGAGGCTTTGATCACAGGACTCAGGTTAGCCGTACAGTGGAAATTACAAGAACTACAAGTATATGGCGACTCCCAACTAGTCATTCGACAAGCAACAGATGAATATCAGACAAAGGATGATAAACTCATGCCATATAAGCAAATGGTGGACACTCTAAAGACATCATTTACTACTATCACTTTTGAGCAGATACCACGAGATCAGAATCGAGCTGCTGACGCTATGGCTACTATCGCATCTCTCCTAGATCTTCCACAGAATTCCACATGCTACGAGTTCTTGGTAGAACAGATTTGGATCCCCGCTTATGATATCCCTGAATCTGAAATGATATGTCACCTTGTTGGTTCCGAATCCCCATGGTACGATGAGTTCTACACCTATCTTCGCGATCATACCCTTCCTCCCAACCAATCGAATAACCAACGAAAAACCTTCATTCGCCAAACTGCTCGATATACCATTATTGCCGAAACCCTATACCAATGTAGTCTTGATGGTACTCTCCTTCGATGTCTGGAACAAGATGAGATAACAAAGGTTTTGGAAGAGGTACATGAAGGAATTTGCGGGACTCACTCAAGTGGTCCATCACTAGCCAAGAAGATCATGCGAGCTGGATACTATTGGCCATCTATGGAAAAGGATTCCTACTACTTTGTCAGGAAATGCAAGAAATGTCAAGTTCATGGCAACCTGATACATGCACCGGCCCAGGAACTGCAACCAATCATGACACCATGGCCTTTCTGTCAATGGGGCCTTGACCTTGTGGGTAAGATTCATCCATCTTCATCCAATGGCCATAAATTCATTATTACCGCCACCGAATATTTCACAAAGTGGATCGAAGCTGTTCCACTTACCCAAGTCACCGGCAAGCAGATCACCTCATTCATCCTCAACTACATCATCTGCCGGTATGGTGTACCCATGTCCATCATCACAGATAATGGTCTTCCTTTCAAAAATCAGGATGTCTGTGAGCTTTGTGAGAAATTTCATATCCAACACCGCTTTTCCACTCCCTATTACCCACAAGGCAATGGTCAGGCTGAAGAATCCAATAAAAACATACTGAGGATCCTAAAGAAGACAGTCAATGATGCCGGCCGTGATTGGCATGTTCAACTAAATCCAGCGCTATGGGCATATCGAACTAGCATTCGGACCCCTATAGGTGCAACTCCTTATTCTTTGGTCTATGGTGCAGAAGCTATCTTACCTATTGAGGTTGAGATACCCTCACTACGGGTTTCCTTGCATAATCTCATCGATGATGAAGCATATAGAGTCTCACGCCTTCAGGACTTAGAGTTACTTGATGAGAAGCGACAAGCTGCATACAATCACCTCAAAGCCTATCAGTAGCGCATGAGTAGAAGTTACAATCACCGAGTTAGATCTCGTACATTTGAGGTAGGTGATCTTGTTCTTCGAGAAAATCCTCGCAACCAACCAAATAGAGAACATCAAGGCAAGTTTGAATCAAACTGGCTGGGCCCATATGTTATCACTGCTGTATTCGGGTCCGGGGCATATCAATTGGCTACATCAGAAGGAGAACCGCTTGCAGATCCAATCAACAGCATGCACCTCAAACGGTTTTATACCTAAGGTGTACAAGACATCATGCTCCCCTGCATATCAGAAACTATCAAAAACATTCAGAAAATGTCCTGAAGAAAATACAAAAACATTCAAAAAAGTAAAGAAAAAAAATCATGCATCCAAACGGTGAACAACCACTCCGATGGCACCTTGGGTAAGTACGGTGGTGAAAACCTGGTACACAGGCGCCACTCGTAAAGGCTATGACTACATTATCTTTCAGGCTCATTGCGATCACATTCATACATACATACATCCATCCATCTAACCATGGCTTGTTATTTGATCTGTAATCCAAGAAAGTACTTCATGCGTCTGGCATCCCGCTTTTTCATAAATCATGTCCAACTTGGGGACAATGCCCTTAACCTATTGATGGAAGTGGATTCTACATTGTCTTATGTGTCATTACGCTCTTCATTCAGGCAATCATCAAATCTATCAAAAAACATTCAAAAATGTCCCAGAAAATATCAAAAACATTCAAAAACAATACAAAATCCAAAAACATTCAAAAATGTTTCACAAAATCCAAAAACATCAGAAAAACCATCGAAAATCACACAAAAACATGACAACGCCTTGAACATATTCATCCGATCAGATACAAAATAAACATTGACAAAATACTCACACAAATGACCACTTATCACTCGACCAACACAATCAACATCAACAATCCAAACTGTCTTAAACAAGGATGCATCCTTCCTTATCAAAACAAAGACAAGATGACGTTTTCTTTGACAAGAAAATTATGTTAAGCTATCAAATACTTGGTTGATTTGTGAGTACAATCATTTGTTTATCTGTATCAGGATCTTGCAGCATTGTTTTGTATCATTTGCGCATTATTTCCGATGAAGTTCTGGGGCATGTACTAATGGTGTCTACGTGGGAAGTTCACTAAGCTATGTGATCATAGGCAAAAATGCAGTCATAGATCACTACGGCTTGCTGACTACAGCGTATACCTCGACCATATGAGCATGAACCATTACCAAGGATCCTTATTCTTTATTCTTTATGTATATACTGTTTGTTTGCAGGTCCAATGCTCTTCCTTTGGTTCCTCCTACCTCATCCAAACTGGATAAAGGTTTTTATCTCTTAGTACGGTATGCACTTGTCTCAGGATCTGATCAGCCTAAGGTCAAGGAGGACGATCCAAGTCATGCACAAAAGGAGATAATCCTTGTCTGTTCCGCAAGCAATACTCTGGTCGACTTGACCCTTATATCAAGTCGTTTGTATTAACTTGCTATATTAAAATCCATGAAAGAAATACTCAGGTCATCTTGAATTATTGTGTCAAGATGCTTGTATTCTCTTCCAACATTTTAAAGCTCAATGATGAAAATAGAGCACTATGGATCGTCATTTCATCTCATCTGTTTATATATTGCATTCCGTTGCATATCACCCATCCGTTCACTTATTCATATAGAGGTTTTATATGCAAAAAAATGAGAAAATTAAGCTGGTCTTGGATACAATCACGACCGAGTACTCTGATACATCATCAGTGCATCATGCAAAGTCTTAAAAAGAAAAAAACCTTGCATTCCTCATGGCAATATCATCATTGCATTTAGGTGCATCTTGCATTATGTCCATTCATGTCATTTTTAAACTTAAAACATTGCATATAGTTCATTATTGACATTAGTTTTCATTAAAAATCATTTTCATCATTGCATCAATCATAAATAATTAGATTCATTCATGGGATCAAATTGTCTTTGGTTGTTTTAAAACATTTAATAAACATTTCATCCAGTGTAAATTATCCATTATCATCTTATCAACTTATTATTACACACATCCATTTATCCATTTAGTTACAAAGTGCATTCATTCATTCATTAATAAGCATCTTATAATGCTCATTTTAGGATTCATTTCACATCGCATTCATTATCCTCTTTTTAATTGTATTAAGGTACAGTTATTACAAATATTAGTTATAGTATCATCCCACTTTCATATTTAATGCATTTTAGATTCATAAGACCATTTATTTACAAAACATTGGTTCATACCATTTCATATATCCATTTTACGTATGCATTCATTTAGACATCATCATATAAACATTTGTACTTTACATTTGTTTAATCTATCTGCATTCATTTAGACATCATCATATAAACATTTGTACTTTACATTTGTTTATCCATCTGCATTCATTTAAATATCATCATATAAACATTTGCACTTAAACATTTTGTTTATCCATATTACATTTATCTAAAAACACATCTAGATGCATATTTATACATATATATCATTCATTCAAAACCATTGCATTGACATCATCACATAAATCATCTTATCATTGCATCGCAATAGGAAACACCATCAAAATCCTATTCATACATCAAAGCATAAGCATATATCATCATGGCATTCCATACATAAAGCATTACATCACAAATCAAATACAACAAATACATATAAACCTGCATTCATATGTCAGTATACAACATCCTAAATCATCATAAAAACATGCATAAAAGAAACATCTCATCAAATGCATACATGTACACATATACATCTAAGCAATAAATCATCATCATGCATAAACATCCATACATAATCACATGTATAATCATCACAATATGGGATCTCCTCATAAATATCATCTCATATATCAGAGTACAATGAAGTCTACAAAAAATCGGCTACCAAGAGCCATCCAAGATACAGTCCAAAAATAGACAATGATACAATACATGTATGCAAAAATGCTCTCTCAAATGCCACTCTGGCCAGATGCTGTACCACCACCACCCCTACCTACTCCACCACTGGTACCTGCACCACCTGATCCATCTCTCCGTGGAGGCCTCATCGAACCCCCACTCCCTCCTGCATCCCCTGATCTCTCCTGCCATAGAGGACCCATCACACCCCCACTGCTCTGCATCCTCTGCGATCGCTCGGATCTGGCCTGCCGCATCTGTGAGTAACTGAGAGCTCACTGGCTGATCGGTACCACCTGCTCATATAACCCCCGCCAGTACTCTATCTCCGCCTGTGCTCGCCGCATCTCCCTCATAATCTCCCCTGAAGGCCCCTATGCACCAGTCCGCACTCTCTCCTGCAGCTCCGCCAATCTCTCCACCACAGTATCTCTCTCCCGCAGCACCACTGTCAGCTCTGACTCACGTGCAAATAGCTGCACATCTCTAGCTACTACCTCCGCCTCTAATCTCTCTACCCGGGTCTGCAAATAACCTAGCATGTGCTCCCGCAGATCCCCAGTAGCTCCCTCCCCCATGTCCATGGCTGCTGCACCTGTATCACCCCCTCCACTAGGTCCCTCCCCTGCACCACCCTCCCCTGCACCTATAGCCATCGGGATCTCTCTCTCCATCCCCCTCCCACTCAGCTGCACTCCTCCCTGCATCAAAGGTCCCTGTGATATCTGAAGGTAGTCCACCTCTCCCTCTCCGCTGCCTTGGCATCCCCAATCCTCCTCCTCCTCCTCCTCCACCTCCTCCTCCATCTCCACCTCCATCTCCTCCGCCACCTCCCTCTCCACCTCCTCCGCCACCTCCATCTCCACCTCCTCCTCCTCCTCCTCCTCCTCGACCTCCTGCTCTCTGTCCTCGTCCCCGTCCCCTCTCATCCTCAAACGCTGGGATCGGCTCAGCTGGGTCTGATATCCGTCGGATCGGGTGCGCCGCCCGATACTGTGTATACTCTGTTGTCACACCTGCATCCATGACCCTCGATCGTAAGTCCCATGGCCTCGCCTGCAGTGTCCAGAACTCTGCCAGTGCCTGATCATACAGTAGCACTGGACCCCATGCATACCGCTCTCGGATCACTCGTGCATACTGCCCTGATCCACTCGGCAGTCCCTGCTGCCGTCCAAACTACCTCATCACCCGTCCCGGCACCTGTCTCTCTACATGATACGAGGTCCTCCCAATGAGGAATCGGGTCATGAAGCAATACGGTAGTGCCTCCGCATCATCCTCCCATGGCTCACACTCCAAGTATGGCCGCCAGATCACTGCATCCAAATCATCTAATGCCCGCCGCCACCACTCTAGCTTCCCCAAGTGGGGCTAGCTCATCATACCACTATACATAAACATATAGGGCTGGTCCACAGCTTGAAATCTCAGACTCACTGGTCGAGTCACTGGTAGATGCTCCCATGCCCACACATGCAACAGCGTCATGCCTACTGCAAGCGAACCTCTCCCCCGGTACACTACCTCATGTAACTCCTGATACATGTGCGCTAACACGCACGGCCCCCAGGCATATCGGGTCCCCTCAGTCACCATCATCTCTATCACCTGTCCCCATCCCACCGCCAATCCATGTGACCGCCTGTCGGGACACAGAAGTCCTCTGACGATCCCTGACAATACTGCTGGAAGGGGCTCATATAGTGCCGTTATATCCTCCCATGCAATCGAGCCATCATCAATGAATACATCCTCATCAAATATCCTCTGGTAAGACACCGTCCCCCAAGATCGATCATATGTCACCAGCTGCCCCCGAATCGGAATCCGAAGGATACGCCACACGTCCTCTAAAGTCACCGCCATCTCGCCCTGGGCCAGATGGAACGTGCACGTCTCACTGTGCCATCGCTCTGCCAATGCTTCGATCAGGCCGTGATTCATCCGAATCACGGGCATGTGCATCACCTCGTACAGGCCAGTAGCTGCAATACAGTCTATCTCTATCTGCGTCAATCGATCTCGCAATCCCTGTGTCGCAGGGTGGCGCTCGCGTAACTGCAACACGCGCAGATCTTCTGCACATAGACATTCATCCAACCACCATCAGTTGTTTTGTTATCAAACTTTTTTAAGTTTAAACCTAGACTATCATCAGATACTTTGATCAAGTATCTTCGGGTCTCAACAGGTAAGCAATCATGGCCGCCTAGACTTCAACAGACATTTATCCTAACAAATGACCTAAGTCTCATCAGGCTGCTATGGTTCAAAACAACTCCCACTGCACCTCGCCATCCATCAATCGTTAGTCATCCGGAGATTTATTTTGTCCGAAACTAGGGCATCTCGTTATCCTAAGGCAAAAGCGCTAAAAACGCTATGCAATAGCGCTATTACCCATCAATAGCGCTCAATCAACCCTACAATAGCGCTAATTTGTTAAAAGCGCTAAAACTTGCCTACAAAAGCGCTAATTAATAGCAAAAGCGCTCAAACTAGCTTACAAAAGCGCTATTGCGGCACAATAGCGCTACTTCATGGAGTAAAAGCGCTAAAAACATAGTTCCAGTGCTCTTGCTCCGACTTGACTTGGACTCAGCTAAAAACATATTAAGAATGCATGAAAAGAAAGTTTTCGAATTTGCGTACCGCTGGTCCATAGTCGACTGGGCGCTAGAATCGTCGCACTCACTCAAATCGGTGCTCGGTGATCGAAAACGGCATCGTAGCTCCTCCTTGCTCCTCCAAATGTCACTGTCAGAGCTCTTGTTTTCAACTAGTCGTGGTCACAAATGATCTTATTTTCACCCCTTTCACCCCATTTATACCCCCCACTGTCACCGTAACTTCGCCCTGCTCATCGCCGTGGTCCCCGTGAACTTCCCGAGCCTCCCATTTCTCCCTGTTTCCCCCGATTTCTTCTATTTTTCACTAGTATACCTAACTTCTTCTCTTCTATCACCCTGCCAATTTTCATTCTTTTTCGAGAGATCGCCCGATTTTTCGAAATTTTTCGGCCCATCTCTCGAGGGGGCATACCACCCATTAAATTTACATTTTATGGGGCATTTCTTCAGACCAGTTTTTCTTTCTTTGAAACGATGCGATAAACTGCACCATCTCAAAGAGGGGCAAATGTAGTCACATAAATCTGTCCATTTTAATTAAATGAATATTTCATATTTATTTGATTAAAAATCCACTAGCACCAATTAATTAAATTAATATTTAATTAATTCATCCCCAAACATTCTTCTATTAATTAAATAAATTATTCAATTTATTTTAATTAATTCATTAAAATCAAATTTCAATCAATTAAATAAATAAAATCTATTTATTTAATTAAAATCCCCTTTTCCTCTTTTAAATAAATTAAATAAAACATTTATTTAAATCATTATCCCCACCCCACTTGCATTTTCCTACAAATACAACTTGCACACATTTATTGAAATAAATGAATTTTTATTTTAGTAAAATCCTATTTTCCCTCACCCACCAAATCCACTTGCAAAAATCTAATCCCCTTCTAGATTCTTCTAACCCCTTCCTAATTATCCTAATCCATCCCCTAAATATTGTCACATTCCTAAGCAAAATGGAGTCACTTCTCAAAGACCCCAAAGTCTTTGATAACCATTAAAGGCTTTCAACCTTCAACCACTTAATTCCTCAAAGTCTTTGATAACCATTAAAGGCTTCCAACTTTCAACCACTTAATCCCCAAAGTCTCCAATAACCATTAATGGTTAATTCAACCCTCCCACATGGTTAAAACATTTGTTTTGACTCAACCTCTACCCAACCCAAGGGTCTCATCAAACCTTTAATGCTTTGACCATGATTATCTCTTAATCATTTGCACAAAGGTTTATCCTTGCATTAACTCCTAATCTAGTGGGTAATCCTAATTTAGACTTGACCCTTAGCCTTTAGATAACCATGAGGTCTTCTCAGGCCTTTAATGCCTCCAACCTCTTCTTTCAACCCAACCCTATGTTGACATTTGTCACCATTTCATTGTTGTCAATTGTGCACATGGATCCCCAACTTTCAAGCTTGACCCTTGATTAAACCCTTCAATCTTGGCCATCCATTGCTCCATTTTTCCTATAAATAGAGCCCATTCCTTCATAATCCAGATCCTGAAAACTTGTAAGCATTTAGACTATAGCCATTTTAGAGAGCATTTAGCATAGCATAACTGAATCTTGTCTTTTTGGTTAAAATATATCATTTTAGCATAAAATAGCTTTTTCATTTCATGTTTGGAGCTATACTACAATCTCAATCCTCCATAAGCATCCATAGTGCAAAAAGCTGCTGAGAGCTACACTATTTTGGAACTTGGAGAGGAGAGGAACAAGGGAGAAAGAACTAATATCATGTTGAGAGATAGTTGGAGATATCTCATTGTCTTACTTCTTTAGTTAGATTCATTAGCATGTTTTTAGTGTCTCCTTTGGAATGCCTTCATGTGTTTGGTTTTTTGATTGACTAACGCTAACTTCTTGTGTGTTTTGTGTTCTTTAATCTTAAACTAACATTGTGCCATTTAGGGGGGCATCATTTGGTGAACCGGACGTGAATCGAACACGCAACCTTCTGATAATTTTTTTTGAAATTAACATTTTGCTTGTTGAAATTGCCACACAGGTCGCGCTTCGGCGCTATTGAACGTGTTTTAGCGCTTTTGCAACAATTTATTTTAGCGCTATTGACCCTAAGATAGCGCTATTGAAAATATTTTAGCGCTATTGACAACATTCCAGCGCTATTGTCACCGTTTCAGCGCTATTGACACACTTCTAGCGCTTTTGTCTTCTCGGGTTTTTGTTTTCTTTCAGCGCTACGGTTTTAATTAGCGCTTCTGCTCACGTAGACTAGCGCTATTGTATTAATCAGCGCTTCTGCAAAAACACAGAATAGCGCTATTGTATTAATCAGCGCTTCTGCAAAAACACAGAATAGCGCTATTGCGACAGAGTGTCGCCCAAATTGACTTGTAACCAAAAAAATTAGAATTTAGGCTTGTGGAAGCCCCCCCCTTTGAGCATTGATTTTATTAACTTGTTTCTTTTCTTTGTGCAGGTTAACAACCCAACAAAAATCACAAAAATTTTCATTTAAGTGCTTAAAAAGAACTTAAAAACAAAAAAAAAAGAGTTTTTTTCTTGTTTTCTAGTTAGGCCTCATTTTTTGTGCTTAAAATTAACAACGCAACTTTAATTTCATATGCATCAATTGGGACTTAAAAAGCACAATCCACACTTCAATTTTTGGTGCAGTAAAAAGAACAATCCACTTGTCTTGATTTATTTTTGACAAACAAATTTTCCTTCAAAGCAAAACGTGTTTTTCATTAAGTTGACCAAGATTTTCAAAATTCTAGATTACAAAACACATTGCCTTTGAAGTTAAAAAGAACACCATGGCTGTTGGAGCAACATCTCCAAATAGTTAGATCATCTTTGCAAATGTTGGATTAAAAGGAACAAGTGAATTTCGTGTTTGGCACGCTTGTGCACAAAAGTCAGTCGAGTGGACCTACTTCTAACACATACTATCCTATCCCTTGGCTCTCGTGGTCCTAGGTGCAAGAGAAAAGTGTTAGTAACACTCAAATTTTATCTTTTTAAGAGAGGCCTACCAAGGGATCGATACTCTTGGGAACGACCTCGAGCGGTAAATCCTTCGAGCCGCTATAGAAATCAGGTGAGAGCGAAAGCTGTAGCCTTGGGTATAGTTGTTCCTACAGTGTAACTGGTCGAAAGGACAAATGGGCCCCACCACCAGTTACAAGGCTCTTAAGTGAGTCATTGCAGAATGAACTTATGTCCAAAGCCATCGAACATGACTAAACACCTTTAAGTAGTAGCCCACCTGTTCTATTGATTGAGGATATTTGAGGTATAATTTAGTGCAAGAGCATAGAAGGTTTTGCTCCCAAGATACTTACCATACATATTTCCTTGAGTAGAAACATAGCTTTTTGAAAGGTCACTTGTGGCTTGATAAAAGTGGTGACTCCCCCATCATAGGGATCATCTATTTGTTATGCTCGTGCAAGACTTAGTATATCACATCCTTACCTACCACAGCGGGATTCATAAGGTATGTAGTACCAAAGTCGAAGAAATATCAAGATGTGGGCTAAATTTATCACAACTGGCCATTTGACCTTAGGGATAAAAAGTGTTTGAAGTGTGTTCGTTTTACAGACCTAGAGAAAATTGAGCCGACTTCAGGCTTTGGAAATATATCTTAAAATAAATCTAAAGGAAGGGTCAAAAACAAGTCCGAGGATTGGGTTAATCTAGACCCATACTCATTTGTGCCTTTGAGGCTACAATTTTGTGTTTGTGTGGTTGCTTTGTTTTCTTGTCAAAGAAAAATCAGAAAATCACTTTCAAAAAAACAAAGTACTCATCCAACATTTGTCAACACAACCAAAAATACCAAAAACAAAGTGCAAACAACACAAAGAGACAAAATTTATGACCATTCTTCACATCTTGCGAAAGAAGTGTCATTAGAATATCAACTTGAAAAGGAGACCATTAAGCTCAAAGGCTTTGATCAAAAGGAGGAACTTCTTCTATCTCAATAGACAAATCTTTGTCTCACATAGAGTCTTTCTACATCGCATGCGTCTATACCTTCAAGGTAAAACAAACGAGTTTGATTCAGAATCAATGAATCGTAGAGCTTTTATGCAATATAGAGCTCTGAGTTATCACAAAAATCAAGGAGGAAAGATTAATCCCAATTTCTTCCCAAACATTTGTATCACCTACAACACAGCTCGAGAAGTGCCACCAACACCTGAAAGGGAAGAGGTAGCATTTGTTCCATTTGTAACACAAAGTTTTTATTGAAGTTGAAAACAAAACATCCATCATCTTATTCATATATCATCACTTCATCATCAATCCATCCTAAAAATTCTCAAAGCATTAAGAGGTTCTTGTCCCAAATTCTCTTTTTAGATATTGCTTGAAATCAAACACATCACATCACTTTTTAGATTGTTTCTACATCTAGGATAAGCTCATCCTAAGAGACACATCTACGCAGGTTAAAACTAGTTCATGAGTGAATCCTCTCATTGATAGGTAGTTAAATCTGTAACACATCTCAGATTTCTCTGCACCTTATCACATCCAATCTTATCAAAACAAGCAAGCAATTCAAAGGAGGAATTTCGGTTACATCTACCTTAAAGTGCTAGAGATCCCCATACAACACAAATCACCAACCAATCAATCTTTCATTTCATCACCACTCATCATCATCTTCAATCAACTTCAAAACAAACTTGCAAACAAAATGGCTCAAACCCGATCATGATCAAGGCAACAAGAAATAGAAATTGAGGAAGAAGAGGACAACCTCAATGAATTTCAAGAAGCACTTGGAGGAAATGGGAATGATGAAAACCCAGGTACACCCACTCCTTCAACAATCGAAAGGGTTCAGCATAATCCTCATTTTAACAGATTATTTGATGAAATACAAAGGAGCAACGCAGATGCTCACTTCTTAAAACTCGCTCAAGAAGGAGCCAAACTCCCCTCAGACTTTGATCTTGCTCAATTAAGACAAGCATCAGAAAGACAAAGTCGCCATGAGGAAGAAAGGCGTAGAGATCCCATCAGATATAACATCCCTCGAGGTAACCCACCACCTCCTCCTCTTAATGAAATGGAGATGTTGCGGCAACAAGTCAAGAATCTCGCCCAACAACTTCATAGTGGTGTTAAGACCAATCAATTCTCACTTAACGACATCTGCCCCTATCCGTTTGATAGGAATCTTTATATGCCACCCTTTCCACGCGGGTTCGAAACACCAAAATTCGAAAAATATAGAGGAAAGGGAGATCCCCACGATCATGTCCGAGAATTTCATTCCGCTTGTCTTGAAGTAGCTTATGAGGACACATACCTAATGCGCCTTTTTCCCCAAAGCTTGGGAGGAACAACCACATCATGGTTTTCCCGACTACCAGGTGGCATTAGAACATTTGAGGAACTCATCCAGAAGTTCCTATCTCATTACTCTTATAATATTGAACGCGACATCACCATGGCTGATCTATGCAACACCAAACAAAAACCAGGTGAATTATTCTCAGTATTCCTGCAACGATGGCGCCAAATGTCTAGCAGACGTTCTCTTCAGTTACCTGAACGAGAACTAGTGGAAATTTTCATTTCCAACTTAAACGAAGAAATGGAATTTCACCTGGATGTCAAAGATACAGATTCTTTTAACGATATGATCACCAAAGGTATAAAATGTGAAAGGGCACTCATCAAAAAAGGACTCATCAAAATCTTTAATGAACCCAAAGATGGTCCTCGCCCGTGCTTCAATAGCGATAAACCGAACTTCTGGAATAAGAATAAGAATATCGTCAACGATGGAGTTGTGGATGCTCGGATTGTCCAAAATGCACAACCTATGGTTCGGTTTGCAGGACAAAATCCTCCACCTCAAAATAACACAAATGTTCTTCCTAATCAAGGTCGCATCACATCTCATGATGAACCAAGACCCCGTCCACAAAAACAAAAACGCACATACACTCCCTTAGGGGAACCCATTGAAACAGTGATGCGACAACTCATTTCTCAGAATTTGATCACTCTACCTAAGTTATCAAATTATGAGCCTCAGGTCAAACCGGCATGGTGGAGAGATACTGAACATTGTGAATTCCATCAAGGAAGAGGACACAAGACAAGTAATTGTCATCGATTGAAAGATCTCATTCAGGATCTTATTGACCGAGGAGAAATTGAAATTGAAGGGCATGACCCAAAAACAACCAATAATGATCATCAGATGTTCAAAAGTCCACTTCCATCGCAAGATCAAAGGGGTCCTTCCACGTCCAGACGAGGTCCTGATACCACTGATTATACGCAAGCTGCGTATAATTACACTGTCAATCACCTGTATGATGCCAGTGAACAAATTGCAACTATCACCTTCAAAAATCCCACCTCAAATTGCAATGTTGTTACGCGTCGCGGCAAAGTTACCATCAAGGCAGCTCCACAAGGCACCACCTCCATCCCAAAGCAATACAATCTTGTGGAATAATTAGACAAAACGCCTGCGCCTATATCCATTTTAGAGCTATTACGCCTGTCACCATCTCATAAAACTATCTTGGATCAAGCACTCCAAGAGGCGTCAGTCCCTGCAAACTTGAATACGGACCAATTTCAAGCCATGGTTGGAAATCTAAAGTCATCACCTTGTCTCACTTTTTCCGAAAGTGACAACTCTTCATTCCAACAACCTCATAACGCCTCACTCCACATTGAAGGCTTTGTCAACCAACACAGGATCAAGCGAGTCTTGATCGATAATGGAGCAGGCCTAAACATTTGCACACTACAGTTGGTCACAGCATTGGGATATGCAATAGAATCAGTGGATCCTCGCAAGAAGATCACCATCAAGGCCTATGATGATGTAGAGCATTCATCCAAAGGAGTTGTGGTACTACCAATCCGAGTGGGCCCTGTGGTAAAGCATATCATTTGTCAGGTTCTGGACCTTCCTCTGCCATATAATCTATTATTAGGGAGACCTTGGATACATGCCATGCAAGCTGTTCCATCTACCTACCATCAATGTATCAAGTTCCCACATAACGGTGTCGAGATCACAATCCTGGGTGATGCAAATCCCTTTGCTTTTTGCCATAATATCAGCCATCAACCAGAGATTACTGTTCCTAATAATAGGGAAGCCATTTCCTCCACATCATATGTAAATCCCACCTCTCTTGCCAGTTCAAACACTCCTATACCCAAGCAAGAAAAGCTTAAGATGAAAGTCGCAGAGGAAGGTCCTGGAGAATACAAATTGAGGTAGCTCTTTTGTGTGGGACAAATGCCCACTTCTCCTAGAACACATGGTAAACCACAGCAGTTACTCCAGCAACCACTGATCACGCCAACATGTGCCTTAATGCCTTTCATCCTTGGAAAGAGTCAAGAGGAAGAAACACAAGATGAGGACCTAGCGGAATGGATCTATAAAGATCCCATCACCACTGACAAGCTGCAAGTTACACTTCCTACGGAACAATATGGCAAAGGCCTCCTCATTATGCAAAGAATGGGATATGATGGTCAGAGTGCTTTGGGATACTACAAACAAGGACGACACGAACTGCTGCTGCCAGAATTCAAGCCCAAAGGTAATACAAGCCTCTGTTTTGAAAAAGAGATCCTTCCTAAACTCAGATTCAAAGGAAAACCTAGCAAATCATTTTGCCCACCTACTGCAAAGAGGACACCTTTCATAATCAAAGCACCATCAAGCAATATTGCCACTGCCCCATCGAGGCTCACAACCCCACCGCAACCATCACCAGTGCCAAACATACCACCAATCGAACCAGTAATCCCATCCACATCAGTCATCACATCAATAAAACCATTCATAGCAGCAACTATATTGGAACCCGCAGCAGCATCTATGGCACCAACCCTTCCAACAGAAGCCACTAAATCAACACTGTCGATACTTCCAGTGACAAATCCTTTAAATCCCATCACGGTTCTTGCAGCACCGATCACCACAAAGGTACATAAACCAATCACGCCTACAGTATTCAACTCCAGCGACATCCCAGTATGGTATAGCAATCGGATGCTGGAAAGTGATTCCGAGACCGACTCACATGAGTGGGAATTTGATTCTGTACAGCTTAACACTTCAGATGAAGAAGACACATCACCACCTCCGCCACGCAAAGACATACCTGTTTACGGAGAAGCACAGATAAAGACCACTTGGGTACCTGAGCTGGAAACATCTTCCACAGACCCTACGTCTCATCCTACGCCTGATTCTGACAGGGAGAGAACCATCAACAACCTTCACCACACTGTCTTAACCCTCATTGATACCTCTAACGAACTTAATCTAATCGATGAAGTAATGCCCATTATCCACCCTGAACTCATCGAATGGAACCAATCAAATCCCCCATGTCTTGACCTCTTCCAGAACGATGAGGCTATCATTGAATTTTTAGAATTAAGGGATAATCTACCAAGCGGGGATCACAAAGCTAGATTCGCCATTGAACTTAATAGCGCAGCATACTTCGGGGCAGATGCCAAACCCTTCAGCTGCAAAAATATAAAACATGGATCTTCCAGTGAAAACCACACTGTGGCACTGTTTGATCCGACAAAAGTAAAAAGAAAGAGCATATCCAATGGTGAAAACCTCTCTGAGGCGCCTGAGGATGAAGGGTTTGACATTCTCCCTTCTAGTACACAACAGGAACGATCTACGATTCTTATTGAGGAGACCAAAGAATACAATGTGGGGACTCCTAAAAATCCTCATATCATACATCTGGCATCTCTTCTCACTCCAGACGAACAATCTAAATTTATAGAGTTCTTCTAGAAGCGTCAGATCAGCTTTGCATGGTCATATGCAGACATGCCTGGGCTTGATCCTGATTTAGTTATGCATCATCTCACAGTAGCAAAAGGAGCCAAACCTGTCAAGCAGAAGCTTCGTAAGATGCATCCTCAGATTGCAGTGCTAGTCAAAACAGAACTCAAGAAACTCCTAGATGTTGGTTTCATTAGGCCAATTGATTATGCAGAATGGATCTCCAACATTGTGCCTGTCGGCAAACCAAAAGGGGGCATCCGCATTTGTATTGACTTCAGAGATCTGAATAAGGCATGTCCTAAGGATGACTTCCCCCTACCAAATATCGATATCATAGTGGATTTAACAGCAGGACATGCCATGCTTTCACTCATGGATGGCTTTTCCGGCTACAATCAGATAAAGATCGCACCTGAAGATCAACATAAGATAGCCTTCACATGTCCCTGGGGCACATACTGCTGGAATGTAATGCCTTTTGGTCTAAAGAATGCAGGAGCAACCTATCAAAGAGCAATGACCACCATCTTCCATGACATGATGCATACTATGATGGAAGATTATGTAGATGACTTACTAGCAAAATCACTCACTAGAGAAGGTCATTTGGACATATTAGAGAGAATCTTTGATAGACTGGAACAATACCATGTTCGACTCAACCCAAAGAAATGTGTCTTCGGAGTGACTTCCGGGAAGCTTCTAGGATACGTTGTCTCAAGCAAAGGCATTGAGGTCGATCCAGCAAAGGTTAAGGCAATAATGGACATGCCACCTCAAAAGAATATCAGTTAGCTAAGGACATTACAAGGGCGGCTTCAATCCATCCGAAGATTCATTGCACAATTGGCCGATAAGTGTCACCCATTTACACATCTATTACATAAGAACATCCGCTTTCAGTGGGATGCCCGATGCTAGCAAGCATTTCAGGCACTTAAAGACTATCTCATGAATCCACCATTGTTGATGCCACCAGATCCAAGTAGACCGTTGTTACTTTATATCTCAGCAACAAGTACAGCACTGGGTGTGCTACTGGCACAACATAATGCAGAAGGCAAAGAGTGTGCTGTATACTACATCTCTCGTACACTGGTTGGCTATGAACTCAATTACACCCCTATTGAGTGAGCTTGCCTAGCAGTGATCTTAGCAGCCACAAAATTGAGGCACTATCTGTTGACACACAAGGTACAACTCATTGCAAAGATTGATCCACTCAAGTATTTACTCAGCAAAGCAGCATTGACAGGCCGCTTGGCCAAATGGGTAATGATTCTAAGTGAATTTGACATCGAGTATGTGGATCGTAAGGCTATCAAAGGTCAGGTTATTGCAGATCAGTTGGCCGATGCACCACTCATAGGCGATCATCCCCTCATTTCCAACTTTCCAGATGAAGAGATATTCATGATCACAGAAGTACAACCATGGAAACTATATTTTGATGGTTCATACAATAGGCATGGCTCGGGGGCAGGCATTTTGTTTATCACAGCTCAAGGTGATAGCATCCCGAAGTCTTACAGGCTCACATTTCCATGCACCAACAATATAGCAGAATATGAGGCTTTGATCACAGGACTCAGGTTTGCCGTACAGTGGAAATTACAAGAACTACAAGTATATGGCGACTCCCAACTAGTCATTCGACAAGCAACAGATGAATATCAGACAAAGGATGATAAACTCATGCCATATAAGCAAATGGTGGACACTCTAAAGACATCATTTACTACTATCACTTTTGAGCAGATACCACGAGATCAGAATCGAGCTGCTGACGCTATGGCTACTATCGCATCTCTCCTAGATCTTCCACAGAATTCCACACGCTACGAGTTCTTGGTAGAACAGCTTTGGATCCCCGCTTATGACATAAAAACTAGGGTAAATCAAAAATCGCACAGCGGGACTTAAAACCTTAGTATGATTGTGAGAGGAAAATGGTATGTTGGATTTAAAATCCCAACATACCCTTAGGGTAAAAGCGAAAAGAAGAAGACCATAATTTTACAAAATAAAACCCTAACCTTCAAAAAGCACAAACAAATGGTGAACAAATACCTAATTTGGCCAAAAGATTGAAGAAATCATCAACCAAGGGTTAAATCCGAAGACCACAAGATCCTCTATCAATAAAACACACCCTCGGAGCTCAAGAATGCACACTATCAACTTAAAATGTCAAATTAGAAACTTAAAATTACATTTTAAATAAACTTGACCTACACATGAAAGTCTTCTATAGGTCGGGTTTTAAATCCCGATCTGCATTTGGCAGGAAACCTGCAAATTGTAATTTAAAACTTGACTTGTTGGTCGATAACAAAGAACCTGCACTTCAGGTTTTAAAACCTGATATGTAGGTACAAAATTCAAAAGACATGCACGTTGGGTTTTAAAACATGAAGTGCAAGAAAAGAGAAAATTAAAGGGAAGTCAAAAATACAAAGAAGACACAAACGAAGATGACGAATGACATGACTTATGAGGTAAGTCGACCAAGCTCAGAGGACATGAGATACAAAACAAACAAGTTGCGTAGGGGTTGTCTCACAGTTCAGTCCAATTGAAATAGACAATAACATATATATTATTTATTATATATTATATAATATATAATATTATATATTATATAATATATAATATTATATATTATATAATATATAATATTATATATAATATATTACATATTATATATTATATTAGGGTAAAAGTCCAAACCTGTGTCACACTTTTACAAAGGAAAAGATTAACACAACAATAACTGTTCAATTTTGTCGCCATAAAAGTGTCATTTGCATTTTGAATTTGAAGATGATGTAAACTGATGAAATGTGTGAAACTTGTTGAAGTTTAAGTCTACTATTTTTTGAATTTTTTTTGTCAATAATTTATATGTTTTTTTAGCTTTAAAGTACATTTTTTTATTGCTAAAAAATAGGGGGTTTGGTTCCCACCTCAAAAGTAAATGTAAATAAACTTTTTTTTTCTCATTTTGATATCAGTTATAGATCACATATTTATATATTGCATGAAAAAAAATAAAAAACAATTGATGTATATTTTCTTAGTAATAGCATTTGGAAGTTGAATACACTAGAATTTGATAGTTTTTGTCTCCCACCACAATTTGTCTATTCAATTTATGATAATCCAAAAATTGAAAAATACCCTTTTGGAGAAGACTCTCTCTTGTAGTGAACCATATTTTTTTAAATTTTTTTTGAAGTGATTTGATATGTATATATATTTTTTTCAAAGCAGGCTCATATTGAACAAAAGAACACCTAGTTGTAGTATTTTTAATTTTTTATATATTAAATGTAATCAAAACTTTAAAAAAATTATGAGTAGAATCGTGACTTCAATCTCTAAAAAAGGGTATTTTTAATTTTTTTAATCAATTTAATTTACATATTGAATTTTGTTGCAGAAGTGACAAGTTTGAGAAAATCATCATTTTTGTTGATGTGGCTACCACTTGGCATTCCACATAAGTTGTTCCAGCTGGAACAATTCAAAAATAGTTCCGGCCAGAACCCTTCTGGTTGGAACTGTGAGGGCCGATGCGACCGGTTGTACAAGCGACCAGTTGCTTGAACCACATATAAAAAATAATTATTTTTTCCATTAAAAAAACCAAATCAATCAAGTGTGAAAATAATAAGAGTTATTTTTGCAAACAATCCTTCTTTTTTTCAAATAAAGTGGCATTTTGGAGCGAGTAGGAAGATTATAAAGGGGCGAATATTTCTAATTTTGTAAAGGGGTGAAGATTTTGAATTTTTTTCGGAAGGCATCTACCCTTTCAAAGTATGTTACTTGAAATTATTTTTTCAATCATGCTTAATTTACAATATTAGATGTTTTTTTGAAAATTAAATATTTTTTAGATTAACCATATTCTTTAGTCATTGTGATACGATGATAACCATTACTTGGCCATATATCCAACACTATTTAGTACTAAATTATATTATATTTTATTTCCTAATACTTGACTCAAATTCTTTATATACTAGCTAAGTGATTTCAAGCAATTAATGTTATTAAATCACATTCATATGTACATTGCATATAGTCAAATGTATCTAATTGAAGTATACTTAATTTCTTACTTTTTATCAATGCTCCTAAATTTATTGAGCCTTATTTTTTCATTTTCTAAATTATAAAAAATTGGACTTCAAGTCAAATGATCTAAATGGATGAAATTTACACATGTTAAGTTTAAGAATGTAAAATGATTTATACAGTTCACTAATTACATTTTTTTTGTTAAGAACGGACGAGAAGTTATTAGATATATAACCTTTTTAGTTCAAAGCATTAAAATTTGAAGATTTGCATATTTGCATGTGTTGTTTTTAGGTTCAAAGCATAAATTATGAAGATTTAATTTTTTTTTGTAATGGGGAATAAGAGGTCTAGATCAAGGTTGTATGATCATAAAAGGGATGGTAAGATGAAAGGTCATACAAAACATAGTCAACAATAATATGTTGTTGTTCAAGATCAACTTGATGATGTTCAAGAAACATCTACTCAGGTATGAGATGATTTTTTTTTTCTGGTATGAAAAATTTGATGGAAATGGATGAAGATAGTCTTTTCAATGAAATTCCATCTAAAGATATGATACCTAAAAGCACATTAAAATTGCATTGTAAGAATATGTGGGATGATTATTTTAAAAATAAGTCTATTGTTGGAAGAGCACAATTATTTGCTAAGTTATTTAGGAAAAGGAAAATGAAAGTTGTTTTGGAGTTGTTGGGTATTGGTAATAAGAAAATTTCGAGTGATACATTAGTAAAAGAAACTATAATTGAAAATTTACAAGAAGCATTGAACTGTATTGAGAACACAAGTCAAGGTACTGATTTAAGTGTTGTACGTAGAGCATTGATGACTATGATTATTAGTAGGGAATTGACTCGTTAAAAACAAGTTAATGCAATTTCTCAATTAATGCATGTATCTAGAAGAAAATTTCAAAGATACATTAGGAAGAGAAATATGTTGGATGAAAACATCAAAAATAATTAGGTAAATATCTGTAGGGTTCCTAGAAAAGATAGAATTTCTGAGGATGTAAAAAGACTGGTCATTTATTATTGGACTAACCAATCTCGTGTTTCTTCCAATAGAATGGATACTATACAGATGATAGATGAATATGGTAACAAGATTACACATCCAAAACATGTCTTAGATACAACACAAAGTGAATTGTTTGAAGCATTCAAGCAAGAATTTTTAGATGTGAAGATTTGCCAAAGGATGTTTGGGAGATTTCGTCCTTTCTTTGTATGCATAAATAAGGTACGTGAAACTTGTTGTTGTCGAAATAATGTTGAATTTCATCTACACTTACAATTATATAAGAAGTTCATGGCAACAATTAATCCAAATCTAGTCATTCCTACAAGTACAACACAATTTGTGAAGTCTATTTTATGTGATAAATTAGAAGATTCTGATGAGTTCAAAATACAATGTACAAAAGGTGAATGCAATGATTGTGGATTTTTGAGTAAGTTTGTGTTGCAAACTGATAATTTTGATATTCATGCACTAGTTATATGGAAGAGATTTGAATATGAGACATACCAAAGTAAGTTAGCAACTGAATCCAAAAAAATTATGTTGAAAGAGAGTGAATTTCCCTACATTGAGTTTATAGATAGATTTCGTAATATGATATATCCACATATCCAACATTGTCATGGTGCAAGATTGTAGGCTAAACAATTCCGTGATTCAAAGAGTTGTTTTCCACCAGGTTTTATTCTTTCAATTATAGATTTATCCGAGAACTATACATTTAGTCCTCATACAGAAATTCAAAGTCAATATTATAATTATGATCAAGTTGCAATATTTGTAAAATTTTTCTATAGACATGCACAATTTGAGGTGGATGGTATAAAGAGTACTAAAAATGAATGCATTATCATCAAGGAGGTTCATTTCTATATTAGTAATGATACATGTCATGATAGGAGCTATGTAGCACATTGTTTTGGAATTTTTTTTGAAGATATTAAAGATCATGGGATAGAATATACACAACATTGGATTTGGTCAGATGGATGTGTCGGTAAGTACATTAGACTTGAAATTGATTATTTAAGTTTTTTTTTTAATATATATATGATTTGATTATATATAACAGGTCAGAAGCTTCAATATATATTTAATATATATGTTATTCATGTTAGGGCAATTTAAGTCTGCAAAAGTTTTTAATTGGTTATCCCTACAACATGCTCGACATAGCATTAAGTTTTTGTGGAAATTCTTTGAGAGTGGACATGGAAAATGAGAGCATGATGGAGTAGGAGCATGTGTGAAGCGTGCACTTCACCAACATGAACTTATAGATAAATTATCTTCATAGATTAATTTAAATATATATGTATATGTATACATACATGTGGGTTGTCCAATTTTCTAAAGAAAAGGCTTTTGTACAGGTAACACCATACATAATTATAATGACATTATTGAATGGTGCAAAAATCATTTTACTAGTCGCAATACAACTTACAACAAGTGTTATTTTTGAGAAGTTAAAGGTATATATATATATATATATATATATATATTTCTTAAACATTCTTGGTGTTCTTGAATTATTTTTAAAATTCAAGTGTATATATACATGTGTGTGAAATGAACTCAAATTGACTAAATAATTTTTGTATTATTAGATATTGATCGATCAAATCCTTATAATTGTCAATCAATTAATGGTATTAGAAGTTTTCATCAAGTCGTGACTACGGGATTTATCAAGCCTCATGTTATTCTTGTAACATGAAATCATGCTTTTGTGTTGATTGCATTGCAAACAACAGAGATGTATTCACTGTCAAATTATTGCTAATAGATATGTTTTGCAATGAGATATGAAATATTTTATCACAATACCTCCTTACAAAGAGAGTGACATTATTGATATTCATGATCCTCTATATTCAGCTGATTATTAACGTGTTTTTGATTTAGTTGTTATAGGTGCGTGCATGCATATTTTGTAAATTACATATATGTACATGTACAAATTTTGAAATTATTCATTAATTTAATATTGTTCACAATTAATTTAAAAATGTGTAATGAACTAATATTGCTTGTACTATATATGCATGAATGGTCTATTTTCACGAGTGATATTTTTGCAGTGGTTGCTAATCCTGACAATACTGAAAGTGTAAATTATTATCTACTGAGATGCACACAGCCAAAATGAAAGTTATTGAAATCAGTCAGTGATGATGATGGGCAACAATATCCCATTGGTTTAGTTGTTGTTGAAGGCACCTATTATCAACAAATAAAGATAGATACAAATGGTGTAGCATTCATTGATTATATGCCTGGCCAAAAAGTTCTACACTATAGTCACTTAGTAATAGCGACAAGATTGCAGTTGGAGACATTTCCAAAAAGAGGACGTGGCAACCAAAAGTGGAGGTTGCCTATTGAAAATCATAAATTTTTTCTAGAAATTATAAAAGATAGGGAGGATCTAGATTATATGTACAACAACCTTTAAGTTCACTTGTCAAGTTTGAACAAGTAAAATATGATGAATACTGATGAACAACAGATACCCTAACTGGTACTGAGAGGGGGGTGAATCAATAAATACAAAAACTTATCTACGCAACTTATCAAGTTAAAACAATCTTAACCGGTTGTCTTCAATACTAAACTTAACCATGCCAATACTGGTTAAACACAATAAGACTTTAGACAATATAAATAGGTAAAACTGAATACTTCAAATACATTCAGTACTTGATAACTACTTCACCCATAAACATATGCATGTGGTATATTAGCAATACCATAACCATTAGCTCTGAATGCATAATCACTTAAACAAATAATACTTAATCATCACATAAAAATGCACAACTCATGACACAAAAAAATTTTCACGTGGAAACCCAAATGGGAAAAACCACGGTGGTGATGAATACCCAAAAGCTTGTTTTGAACTCTTTTGATGCTCGATGTGTTAGGAGCCTAGTCTGGTTAAAGACTTTACAATAAGGTTCTGCTAGAAACTGATCCTGTTAAAGATCACCCGGTTAAGGGATGGCTATATACCCTGTTAAAGGTTGAAACCTTGTTAAAGATCACCCGATTAAGGGATGGCTATAAACCTTGTTAAAGATTACCTTGCTAGAGGATTTAAAGAACTCAATGAACTTGAGTCACCTGGTTAGAGGATTTACATTAAGCCTGTTAAAGCTATCCGACAAAGGGATTTTCCTTCTATTGAAATGGTTAGAAGACAACATGTAAAACTCTGATCTGATAACAACACTATATGCTAAGGCAGATCCTTTTCAATTCCTCTACTCTGCAATCACACTCTGCAGCTTTCTCTCACTCTATCTGTAATCACACTTAGTAGTTTTCCACTCACTGGTCTGGCAAGTATCTCATCACTCAAATACATACACAACTTTTTCCAACAACTTACAATAACAAACATCATTGACCTTATAGATAACAATTAGGTCGGTAGCATAAACCCTAAACCCTAATCATTTAGGTTTACAATTATAGGCTGTCCAATCCTGAACGTTCAAACATTTTATATAGAATAAAATAATCTCAAACAGATCACAAGTCATTCTGAATCGTCCATTCTTCACTGCACATAGAAATCAGTAACCCATCATGCTTTCTTCTCATACCACTAAGAAAAATTTTCATTCCCGAGGTAGACATTTAATGCAGTCGATCCTTCACATGCAATATCCTCAAGGAAATCCTTCACATGCACAAAACTGATGTGGCATCACAATCTCATCCTCATTTCTTAGCTAACTCATCACATAATATAACCGGTTGCATCATACAAGCCAGATTGCCAAGCCAAAAACCCTAGAGCTGAGACTACCAACCTGTAGTCACACTTAGTGAAAGAGTGACACCGGTTCACTACGTCTCGTCATACCAGTTCTTCAACTTGATCATAAAATAACAACTGCTTCCAATCTTCATATCGATTCAACTATACTTATTGACATCAATGACAACATACATTATTATCCTATCATCATGTGCCAACATATTAGTTCATCAAATGCCAACAATCTCCCCCTTTGGCATTGATGGCAATGCTTACTTAGTGTAGCATTGCAACAAGAAACATCATAGACCAGTGCCCACAAAAATATCTTCATCAGATATCATACAACATATATCTTCTCCCCTATCTCATATCTTCTCCCCATTTGACAACAATGCCAAAGTGTAGGCACAAGCTCCTATACTCCACTATGTTGCTCCCCCTATGAAGTAGCATTCTTCAGCACATCAATCCTTAAAGATTTTTCACTGTAATACCTGACTGATGTAGACCACACATCTTTAGTTGACTTCATGAAGGGGCAAAATCCCCAATTCACCTCTTAAATAGGTAAATGTATTCTTTGGTAAGGGCTTAGTGAATATGTCTGCTAGCCGCTCCTTATTGGAAACATGGTGTAATACAACCTCTCTATTTTGAACCTTCTCTCTCAAGAAATGATACTTGAGTTAAATTGGCTTAGTTCTAGCATACAATACCAGATTTTTGGAAACATTGATTGCACTAGTATTGTCACAAAATATACTCACCGGTTCAGATATAGGTACTTTGAAACCATCTAATACATGTTTCATCCAGATTGCATGAGTGCAATTCATAAATCCACATAATCCACTTTAGCTATAGACTGAAAAGTACAGCTCTGCTTCTTACTTGTCCATGAGACTAGTCTTCCACCAAAAAAAATGTTCCACCGGTTGTGCTTTTCTGGTCATCCACATTACCTCCCCAATCTGCATTGGTAAATACCTTGAGATTAAAATCACCATTGTATAGATACCACAGTCCATAGTCAACAATCCCTTTCAGGTATCTAATAATCATCTTGACTGCAACCAAGTGGGACTCTCTAAGACTTTTCTAAAAAAGAGCTACAATTCCCACTACATGAGCAATATCTGGTCTATTGTGCACCACATAGTGCAGCTTACCAATCATTAACCGATACTCCTTCTCATTTACTAATGCTAAATAATCTTCCTTAGTCAGTTTACAGCCGGTCACCATCAGTGTACCAACTGGTTTGCTTTCCTCCATGCCAAAGGTCTTCAATACCTCTTTGACATACTTGGACTGGGTAATGAAGATACCCTCTTTCATTTGTTGAATCTTTAAACTAGTGAAGAACTTTAATTCCCCAATCAGAGGCATTTCAAACTCTTTCTTCATTTCATCTACAAATGCATGACTCATTTCATCATCCCCTCCCAAGATTATGTCATCTACAAATACTTCATAGATCAGAGTCTGATCACCTTCAGATTTCAGGTAGATGTTTTTATCCTCTATTGTTCTCTAAAATCCTATTTTCACAAGATGAGAGTGTAAATGTTCATACCATGCCCTAGGTGCTTGTTTCAATCCATACAAGGCTTTGTGTAATCTACACACCATGTTACTATCTTCTGATAAGGAAAACCCATCTGGTTGCTCAATATACACTTCCTCTTCTAGGATTCCATTTAAGAACACAGACTTTACATCCATCTAGTATGCCTTAAATCCCTTGAATGCAGCAAATGCAAGTAGAATTCGGACACCTTCCAGTCTATCCACGGGAGAAAAGGTTTCTCCATACTCTTCTCCTTCTTCCTAAGTGTATCCCTTGCATACAAGTCTTGCCTTGTTTCTTACAACTGTGCCTTCTTCATTTAGCTTATTCCTGAAAAACCCATTTGGTACCTATGACATTCTTATGTTCTGGTATGGGTACGAAGGACCATGTTGCATTTTTTTTTATCTGGTCTAGCTCCTCTTCCATTGCCTTAATCTAGTCTTCATCTGTAAGTGCTTCTCTGGAAGTCTTGGGCTCCAATTTAGAATTAATGCAAGAGTTTTCTTTCACCTTTCTTTTGTGAGTATCCCTGCATCTTTATCTCCTATGAACTGCTTCAGATCATGATGTAGTTTCACATATCTAGGAATGCCTCTGGCTGGTTCTGCTTGCTTTTTCTCTTCTTCTTCACTTACTTCTTCTTCTTCATTGACTGCACCTTCTACTGGTATAGGAACACTGAGATCTTTACTTGTTTCTTTCTTAACCAGTTCCTAGAAGCTTACACCCAGTTCATCTTCCACTTCCTCACTGCAAGCTTCCTCAAGTTCCTCAGGGGATTCATCAACCCTAACATTGATACTCTCAACAATTTTCTATGTTCTATTTTTGTATCACTTGAGAGCTTTACTCTTAGTGGAAGACCCCAGAAATATTCCTTTCATCACATTTAGCATCAAACTTGATTAGATGCTCACCTCTCTTGATGTAACACTTACTACCAAATAATTTAAAATAACTCACAGTGGGAGTCTTCCTAGTCCAATACTCATAAGGGTTTCTAACTCTACCTTTCTTGATGAGTACCCGTTTCATAGTATAGACTGTAGTGCTCACTGCTTCTCTCCAAAAAGTGTGAGCAACCTTTCCTTCGATCAACATTGTTCTGGTTGCTTCAACTATAGTCCTATTATTCCTTTTTGCTATGCCATTTTGTTGTGGTATCCTTGGGGCAGACAACTACCTCTTGATACCACTATCTTCACAGTATTTGTGGAATTCATTAGAAGTGAATTCACCTCCTTGATTAGTTCTTAGGCATTTTATCTTTTGACCACTTTCTTTCTCTACTAATGCTCTAAAGGCTTTGAACTTTCCAAATGCCTCAGACTTGTCTCTCAAGAATGTGACACACATCAATCTTGAGTAGTCTTTAGTCAGAATCATGAAATACCTATCTCCCTGAATACTTTTAGTTTTCATAGGACCACACAAATCAGTATGCACAAGATCAAGTAATTTTTTTGCTGAAAAAGACTTACCTTTGAAAGTTGAGGAAGACATCTTCCCAAATTGACATTCTCTGCATAAATAATTCTCTGGCTTGTTTAGCAAAGGCAATCCTCTTCCTGCCTTGATCTTACTCACCTTTATAATATTATCAGAGTTCATATGACAAAGTCTTCTATGCCATATCCAACTATCATCAAACTTTGCCATCAGACACCAACTTATCTTGGCATTCAGCTGAAACAAGTTACCTCTTGTGTTCTTACTAGTGGCAAAAAGTTCACCACTCTTTCCAATTATACTGCAGACTCCACCTTTGAAATACAGAACAATTCCTTTATCATTTAGTTGAGAAACACTAATAGGTTATGCTTAAGACCTTCTACCCAGTAGACATCATCTGCACTGCTCTTTCCATTTAGTGAGATGGATCATTTTCCTTTTACTAGGCAAGGTGCATCATTGCCAAATCTGACAACACCTTTATCATATTCTTCTAGAGACAAAAAATTTCCCCAATCACTAGTCATGTGGTGAGAACAACCACACTCAATAATCCACTCATTATATTTGTCAATGCGAGAGACAAGTGCTTTCTTGTCAAACACTTCTTCCTTTACATCTACAAACACTGTGTCCTCATTCTCTTCATTCTTAGATTCTTCATAAGTAACACCTTCATCCATTGCAACAAGACAATTTCTTCTATTTCCTCCTTTATACTTTCTAAACATCTCTGGCTTATCCTTATTGTCATTGTTGGGACAATTAACAGCTACATGTCCTATCTTATTGCAAGAAAAACATTTTCAAGGAAGCTTACCTTTATATTTTCCAATGCCTTTTGGAAGTCTCTTGGCAAGAGGAGCTTCAAAGTCCATCAAAATTTCTTCATCATCCATACCTCTTCTTTGCATGGATTCATAACTGGTACTTACTTCTTTTCCTTTTGTGGTTGGTGCAACAGATGCTCTGAAAGTTGACTCAGTCTTTTGAACACTGCCATCATAGTTATTGAACTCATATGCAGTCAACTTTTCAATGATAGAGTCTAAGGATACCCTAGTTTTGTCAATAGACCTTAGTTCCTGAATAGCAGCAACAAACCGGTAATAATGATCTCAAAAATTTACTGACAATGGTGGCATCATCAATTATTCCACCAGTGCTCTTGATATCTCCAACAATAGTCTTGATATTTATGCCATATTGCTAAATGGTTTCACCTTCAGCCATCCTCATGTCTTCAAATTTTCCTCTAAGGATCTCTTCCTTAGCTTTCTTGACATGCTCATCACCGCCATAAATAGTTTCCAAAGTGTCTCACACATCCTTAGTAGTGTCCTTATCTTGTACATCAATGAACTCAATATCAGACAAGCGGCTAATAAGAGCTTCCATAACTTGCCCATTTTCTTGAATCTCTCTTTTTTGATCATCGGTTAAAGTGCTAGTGGGGATTACATAGACATTCTCCACATAGCTCCAGTGTTGAGCACCCAACCTCTTGATATACATATTCATTCTTTCCTTCCATATTTTCAAGTTATCTCTATTAAACTTAGGACCTTCCCTCTTCATCATTAAGGCATGATCTTTTTCCTCAAGTGGTTAAGCTTATATCATCAAGGACCTAGATTTGCTCTGATACCAATTGATGAATAATGATGAACAATAGATACCCTAACTGGTACTGAGAGGTGGGGGGGTGAATCAGTGCATACAAAAACTTCTCTCCGCAACTTATCAAGTTAAAACAATCTTAATCAGTTGTCTTCATTACTGAACTTAACCATGGCAATACCAATTAAACACATTAAGACTTCAGACAATATAAATAGGTAAAATTGAATACTTTAAATACATTCAATACTTGATAACTACTTCACCCATTAACATATGCATGTGGTATATTAGCAATACCATAACCATTAGCTTTGCATGCATAGTCACTTAAACAAAGAATACTTAATCATCACATGAAAATGCACAACTCATGACACACAATTTTTTTGACGTGGAAACCCAAATGGGAAAAACCATAGTGGGGATGAATACCCACAAGCTCGTTTTGAACTCTTTTGAAGCTCGCTTTGTTAGGAGCCTAGTTCGGTTAACTACATTACAATAAGGTTCTTCTAGGAACCGATCCTGTTACGGATCACCTGGTTAAGGGATGGCTATATACCCTGTTAAAGGTTGAAACCCTATTAAAGGTTACCTTGCCAGAGGATTTAAAGAACTCAATGAACTTGAGTCACCTAGTTAGAGGATTTAGAGTAAGCCTGTTAAAGCTACCCGACAAATGGATTTTCCTTCTATTGAAATGGTTAGAAGACAACAAGTAAAACTTTGATCTAATAACAACACTATATGCTAAGGCAGATCCTTTTCAGTTCCTCTACTCTACAATCACACTCTACAGTTTTCTCTCACTCTACTCTGTAATCACAATTTGTAGTTTTCCACTCACTGGTCTGGCAAGTATCTCATCACTCCGATACATATACAATTTTTTCCAACAACTTACAATAACAAACATCATTGACCTTATAGACAACAATTAGGTCGGTATCATAAACCCTAAACCCTAATCATTTAGGTTTACAATTACAGACGGTCCAATCCTGACCGTTCAAACATTTTATATAGAATGAAACAATCTCAAACAAATCACAAGTCATTCTTCACTGCACATAGAAATCAATAACCCATCATGCTTTTGTCTCATACCACTAAGAAAAATGTTCATTCCTGAGGTAGACATTTAATGCAGTCAATCCTTCACATGCAAGATCCTCAAGGAAATCCTTCATGTGCACAAAACTGATGTGGCATCATGATCTAATCCTCATTTCTTAGCTAACCCATCACAAAATATCACCGGTTGCATCTTACAAGCTAGATTGCTAAATCGGAAACCCTAGAGCTGAGACTACCAACCGATAGTCACACTTAATGAAACCCTGACATCAGTTCACTACATCTCTTCATGTCGGTTCTTCAACTTGATCATCAAATGACAACTACTTCCAATCTTCATACCGATTGATCTATACTTATTGACATCAATGACAACATAGATTATTATCATATCATCATGTGCCAACATACCGGTTCATCAAATGCCAAAAAGTTATATTAGATAGGTCTTATTTTGATAAACACATATATATATATATTTAGATATTTCTAGACATGTGTAGTAATTTGGATAACCTATGAAAATTTAGTTTTGTTGATCTGCGTTTATTTTACATTTTATACGTTGATTTTACATATTTTATTCGTCTAAGTATTCATTTAATTTTGATTTACACATTTATAGTTTCATTTAATTATGTTGTATATATAGTTACACATGTATATATAGTTTCACTAAAATGAGCAACTAATTATGTTGTCTTAAGGTGTTTTAAGTCGTCTTAAGGGCATTTAAGGGGATATTTGTGTCATTGATTCATTTATATTTTTACACATGCATGGATTCATTTTATTCATCTATTTACATTCATTTCATTTATATTTATACATATATTGTTTCATTTAATTATGTTGTTTGGATTCATCTAATTATGTTGACCTAAGGTGTTGTAAGTGGTCTTAAGGGAATTTAAGGGGATATTTGCATCATTGATTCTTTTATATTTTTCCACATGCATGGATTCGTTTTATTAATCTATGTACATTCATTTCAGTTATATTTACACATATATTGTTTCATTTAATTATGTTGTTTGGATTCATCTAATTATGTTGTCCTAAGGAGTTTTAAGTGGTCTTAAGGGGATTTAAGGGGATTGATTCTTTTATATTTTTACACATGCATGGATTCATTTTATTCATCTATGTACATTCATTTCATTTATATTTACACATACATTGTTTCATTTAATTATGTTGTTTGGATTCATCTAATCATGTTGTCCTAAGGTGTTTTAAGTGGTCTTAAGGGGATTTAAGGAGATATTTAAGGGGATTGATTCTTTTCTATTTTTACACAGGCATGGATTCATTTTATTCATTTGTGTACATTCATTTCATTTATATTTACACATATTGTTTCATTTAATTATGTTGTTTGGATTCATCTAATTATGTTGTCCTAAGGTGTTTTAAGTGGTCTTAAGGGGATTTAAGGAGATTGATTCTTTTATATTTTAACACATGCATGGATTTAGTTCGTCTATGTACATTCATTTCATTTATATTTACACATATATTGTTTTATTTAATTTTGTTGTTTGGATTCATCTAATTATGTTGTCCTAAGGTGTTTTAAGTGGTCTTAAGGGGATTTAAGGAGATTGATTCTTTTATATTTTAACACATGCATGGATTCAGTTTATTCGTCTATGTACATTCATTTCATTTATATTTACACATATATTGTTTTATTTAATTTTGTTGTTTGGATTCATCTAATTATGTTGTCCTAAGGTGTTTTAAGTGGTCTTAAGGGGATTTAAGGAGATATTTAAGGGGATTGATTCTTTTATATTTTTATGCATGCATGGATTCATTTTATTCATCTATGTACATTCATTTCATTTATATTTACACATATATTGTTTCATTTAATTATGTTGTCCTAAGGCGTTTTAACTGGTCTGAAGGGGATTTAAGGGGATATTAAATTTTTGAAGTAAGTTCATTAAACATGTACATAAACACCTAACTAAAATGAACAACTAAATTAAATTTTAATGACTATATTTTTTTAACAATGAACAAAGTTAAAATAGACATATAAACACTTAACTTTCACATACACATGTACAATTAACTAGAACACTTAACAAAATTCAAATGACTTAGAGATTCTATCATTTAAACACTTTACTTTCAAAAACGTAATGTATCTATATAAAAGTGCAAAGTAGTATGAAATATAGATCTATCTAACACATACACATATATGTCTATGAAGTGTACATCTATCTAACACACACACACACACATGAAATATGGAAAATCAATATCTAGTACACATACACATATAACATGTGTACAATACACATGTATGAAATGTCTATAAAATGTGCACGCACACACACACACACACACACACACACACACACACACACACACACACACACACACACACACACACACACACATGCATATAATGGGTCACTCG
Organism: Cryptomeria japonica; assembly: GCF_030272615.1. Classification (NCBI taxonomy): domain Eukaryota; kingdom Viridiplantae; phylum Streptophyta; class Pinopsida; order Cupressales; family Cupressaceae; genus Cryptomeria; species Cryptomeria japonica. Next base: position 96,309,072 of record NC_081411.1, read on the forward strand.
GGGCCCTATCCTGAAGCATGTCTCGATCCATGTGCCTGCAATAGAGTATGCACGCATAAAATCATACATTAAACATTTAATTTGAATGTACTAAAGTAATTTTTTTTAAGTAACATAGATTATGAGCATTTGTAAGTAGATAAACATACCTGTGAAGAGTCTCTAACATCACCACCATGTGCATGCAGGATTATAGGATGTCTATGTGATGAGGAGCTCAACCTGCGTGATAGTGGTGCATCCTACAATGTTCAAATTTTGTTAGATATACATGTGTGCACATATATTTATAACTTACAAACTAACCCTTTAAAAATAGAACTTAAATATTTAAGATTCAATTAATTTAAAGTTATAATGTATGTACCTGTGTCTCATGATGAACAGGGTTGGTGGCAATGTGCAAATCCTCAAACATCACCCCTGCGCCTGCAATATAAATTACACATGAACTTGAACATGTACATTATTTAAAAATTCATTATTATTTAAATCTAATCTACTTGAACATGTACATGTACACAAGGTTGTAGATAAACATACCTCGGGGTCTCTAACACCTTCATCGCGCACACGCTGGACTCTAGAATGTTTGCAGGATGAATGACTCATCCCGTGCAAAGCTCACTCATCCTAGACAATACACACATTTTGTTGGATATATATATATATATGTGTGTGTGTGTGTGTGTGTGTGTGTGTGTGTGTGTGTATATGTATATGTATCATATATATATATATATATATATATACATATATATATATATACATATATATATATACATATGTATATGTATATGTATATACATATACATATACATATGTATATATATATATATATATGTATATATATATATGTATATATATATATATGTATATATACATATATACATATATATATACATATGTATATGTATATGTATATATATATATATATATATAATTTAAATTGTTTGAAAATATTTAATCAACACCTAGATATCCATTTAAATAGAAGTTAAAAACAGAAAAACAATAAGTTAAATTTTATAAATACCTGTGTCTCCTGATGAACAACTGGGTCAGTGGTAGCATCCAAATGTCCATACATCGACCCTAATGTGATACTCTATATAGTTCAAAAAATACAATCCAATATATATATAATTAATTTAATCTATGTAGTTCATGTGTACAATCAAGTAGCTATATAAAATATCTAAATTAAAATTAATAAATTATATATTATATAATTCATACCTCTCTTGCAACATGTAAGGCTCGGCCAATCCTGTTGATGTTAGAATCATGCAAGGATCCCACTGCAACATGATCCCCCTCATTGTCTGGCTCCATAAGCATGGTAGTGAACATCCCCAAAAAGCCAGTATCAGGTATTGTGGCTTGATCAACTGATATATAAACAGGAGGAGGAGGTGTATCCTGACCAACAGTTGTATGCTAGGGCGAGGCAGTAGGCTGATAATCTGTATGCTCACAACCATGACTAGGTACACCTGGTCTACCAAGTGCATGCCTAACAAATGATGGGGAATCTTGTAGTGGGATCCCATGATCCATAGCAATGACCTGATATGCATCCAAGAGATCATTGGATAAGAATGCGCTCATCTGTTGTAAAGGATCTATGTCATGCATGGGTGCACCATCCATCAACGATGGTATGTCTACTCGAACATATGGATCATCACTCATTGATGCATCATGAATGCTAGTATGAGAGCGCAAAAACTATGTACCCACCTGATCTGATGTCATCTCATCCAACTGTGTGGCTATAGTAGCAATACTGGAAAATATGGATTGTCGAGTGTCATCTGGGACACTATCTACAACATGTACTAGGTCCGCACTCTTGGGAGGAACCATAAGGTTTGGACTAATCAACATCATCCAGCAAAAGAAACTCTGCAAACAATTGTTTGCAGAAATAAAGGGGCAACTCATCCTTTTGGGGCCACCTATGATGAGTGGCTAACCATCTATGAAAGATAAATGGTGCTTCTAGTGCATCTGTGCACCTGGTAGGCATATAGCCTTTCACCCTACCAAACGCCTGATAATGAGGAAACATGGTTTTCACATCAGCTGTGGAAATCCTATCATTCACCGTGTCCCATTTTACAGTACCACATACACTGCGTGAAAGGGATCTATAGAATTCCTCTTCATTGACCTTTTCATATGGATTATAATTGTCGACAATGTCAATCATATGAACTAGCTCATGTCTAATAGTTTCACCCCTTTGTTTATTTTTTTGATCATGCATGTTTCCCAAAGTGATATTTAAATGATCTAAGGCACATTGGAGTGCCTCAACAATCTGATTGTAGAGCTGTTATCTCTCTTGTGGAGTTGTTGCAGATCCATGTGATATCTTCTCACTACCACGAGAATGAACACTAGGCTCAGAAGTACTCGTCTTATGTGATCCAGGCTCATCAGACGTGATGTTCAGTGGATAATGTGTATATATATATATATGCACATGTGCATGTATGTAGTACACATTAAACAATAATTAAAAACGTATACATACATTTAAATCATTTTAAACATATTTAAACATGTAAATTAAAAAAATTAGATATATACATTTTAAAGAAATTGAAACGTCATAAATGCATACTTGAGTTAAAATTTTCTAGATATAAAGACAAATTTAAGATAAATTTCTAGAGATCTATGCACAAAAGAAATTTAAACAACTATAAATTTAATTTTAAATTTCAAAATATGTCTAATTTACAATTACATAAACTTGCATATACAATAATTAATTTGAAAATTAGTCAAATTAAGTCAAATTAAGACCCCAAGTTAAGTCAAATTAATTCACAATTTTGCATATGTACAAATTAATTAATAGGTCCTAATTTGGTCTTATGTGGTCCTAATAGGTCGTAAGGGGTGCAAGTAAATTTCGTAAAAGAAACCAAGCACTTGCATTATCTTGAATGATGTGGAAACAAGGTCATTAGCTGTCTAGAAGAGAGCAATTGGATAAAAGCAGAGGAAATTGTTAAAGGGTGATAAGTACATAGAGAGTATGCAATACAAACAAACAATGTCTGGAGTGTGTGATGTTGTCTCTAATTTATGTTCGGAGGGACTAACTGGTTTTGGAGTTGGATGGGGAAACCTATTGGGCCATGCTTGGAGGAAATCAATGTGTTCATGCAAGGGCCACCTTTTTTCTATTATGAGGATGATGCTTTTGCACCAAAGGATATTTGGAAGACAATATCCAAAAAAATTTATTGTGTGGAACTAGAGTTGGTGGACTCGTCGAAGTAATTTTCAACTTCCAGAAGACCAGAGAATTATGCTTTCAAAATCGCCCTTCTATTGGGAGATTGTGTACATAGCCTCTTTGTCTTCTAAGATGTTGAAAAGTGTACTTAGAGTCCACCAACTATGGTTCCACACCATAGAAATTTTCAGAAATTGTCTTCCAAATATCCTTCGGTGCAAAACCATCATTCTCATAATAGAAAAAAGGTGTCCCTTGCTTGAACACAATGATTTCCTCCAAACGTGTCCCAATAGATTTCCTTGTCCAACTCCAAAATGAGTTATCCCCTTCAGACATAAATTAGAGACCACATCACACACTCCAGACATTGTTTGTTTGTATTGCATACTCCCTATGTATTTATCACCCTTTAACAATTTCCTTTTCTTTTCTCCAATTGCTCTCTTTTGGGCAGCTGATGAGCTTGTTTCCATGTGTTGCAAGAGGCCTTAAGTGCTCCCAAGGGGTGCACATGCGTCACAATGGGCCTTAAGTGGTCCTAAGGGGTTACACATGTGTTCTAACATATGTGTGACACCTTAGGACCACATAAGACACCTTGGAACTATTGGCATTTTTTATGTTTATGTTGTGATTGTCATTGATGGACACACACTTGTATTGAGATCCCCTTTATGTGTATGAGCTAGAGCTCAACCGGTATCTGTTCCAACCAATATGTTGTATTCTAGTCTTTAGACTATTGGTGATTTTGTAGAATGTGTTTCCCAGTCTGAAGCGACATGTTGACCCCAAGAGGTTCGTAGATCTCAAGCAGTACGAGGGAACAAAGCGGCATAACACATTCTTACCAGTCTTCATTTTTGTCAAACCGGCAACCGGTATTTTGTATGAACCGGTAATACTCTGTGATGAGCTACCAACCAACATTTTGTGATGAGTTACCAATCCACCGATTGTTTGACGGTGCCGACACACTGATAGTGCTTTTTGTGTTGTGTTACTGAGTATGTCTAGATTCATTGAACCTAGGAAATTGTAATGTAATCCTATTGGACCGACATGAAATCAGATTCCTTTAAAAGGACATCATGTCTAGGGTTTTAGGTTGTTGCAGAAAAGGGTTTATGTTGTGACTAGGGTTTAAGGTGGTTGTTGAGTTGTTGTAAGAGGGATCGTATCTGAGAAGATCAAATTGTAACTGAAGGAGAGAGATAGAGAAGACTGAAGTAATGCTGGAATGCATTAGCAGTGAGCTATATTGGATCTAACCAAGCAGTTTGTGCTATTAGATAGATCAAACACTTGTTGATTACTCACATCTTTGACAAGTCTGTAGCCCTTAACCGGGTAGGCCCAAAAGCCTTTTGTAAAATCCTCTAACAAGGTGGTTCACTTCTGTGAATCTAAAATCCTCTAGCAAGGTAGTCTTTAATCGGACTTATCTCCTAATAGAGATTGAGATTCCTAATAGGATCTATTCTGGTGAAGAACATTGTAAGACCTTAATCGGTCTGACCTTAACCGGTCTGGTTTCTATTCTGCAGATAGTGACTTGTGAGTTCCATCTCACCGTGGTTTTTCCCATTTGGGTTTCCACATCAAATATCTTGTGTTATGGTTGTATTGCTTTTGTGGGTGAATGCTTTATTTGCATTTTGGTTTGCATGTGTGGTAACTAGTCTGTTTCTTAAACTGTTTTACCGGTTTATCTTCAGATTGTTTAAGTGTTTAAGTACGGAGAATTTTGGCATACTAATTCACCCCCCCCTCTTAGTATTCATCAATTGGTATCAGAGCCTACCTTTCTATAAGTTTAACCACTTGGAAAGAGATATGGGGGAATACACCTTGAGGGAACTTACTCAATGGCTCACTCAGTCTGAGCAAGCCTATGATGATCTTATGGTCAAATACAAGGCATCTCAAGCAAAAAGGAGAGAACATGTAGAGAAACTGATGGAGCTATCTGAAAATAGTTCTAAAGATGAAGCAAATATAGAAGCCATGATTGCAGAAGTAAATAAGCTAAATGATTCAAACTCCAATCTGAGAAAGGAGTTGGAAGGACTAACTATTTGGTTTAGTCAAGAGCTTGAGAACCGGAGGAAAGCTAAAGATCTGGTAAAGGATAGAGATCATGAGATCTCAAAGTTGAAACAAGAGATTAGTGCATTGACTGCTCACCTTCATGAGAGCAGAATGGAAAAAGAAGGAGTGCAAGATGAACTGGACATAGCCATCTCTGAAAATGCAAGCCTAATGGAGATAAATACTGCTATTTCCAAAGAACTCTCTGAGTCAAAGGAAATACTTGCTAAGTTTGGCAAAAGTACTGTCAAGCTAGAGCAAAAGCTTGAGTCATCTAGACCGGTAAAGAATACCAATGGAATTGGTTTCTCTGGACATGAGGAAGGAGAATCCTTAGGAACAAATGCTGAAGCATCAAAGAAGCAACCGACACTCAAAGGAAAAGGTAAGCAAAAATTCAAACCTGTTTGCTTTAACTAACTTAAAGAAGGACACACTGCCAATGTATGTAGGAGCAAAGCCTACAATAATTTTCCTTACTTTATCAACAATGTACCTAGATCCAATAAGTTCAATGGTCATTGTTATGCATGCAACAAGTTTGGGCATAGAGCATCTGAATGTAGGTCTGTCATGAACAATACCGGAAGATATCCTCAGAGGACCCAAGGAGTTGGTCCGGAATTTTTTGTGAACCAGAACCCTAACTGGTTTAATGCTTACAATTATCAGTCAGACAACAATGGTTATCAACCGACAACCAGATGGAGACAAAACTGTTGGATTTGTCATGGACATGGTCACATTGTTGCTACATGTAGAAGGAAGAATGGAAAAGTGAACAATGGACCTTGGAGAGCACCTGGATTGGTTTGCTATCACTGCAACAAACCGGGTCACATTGCAAGATTTTGTAGAAGCAAAAAGTGTATATCTGATGATATATTGGTCACTCAGGAAGGAGAAATTGATGTTGAAACAGTTCAAGCGGACATGAACAAAACCTGGAGGAAGAAACCAACAATGTTGGAAGAGGAACCGGTTTCTGCACCTAGTGTGGAAATATCAGAATCGACAAACTAAGCTCCAAAGAGGCTTGGGGGGAGAAAATGGCGAAATGTTTGTGAACCCCCGGTTACACCAGTAAAAGACCTTAACTGATATGTGATACCTGTTGCTTGGCAGAAGACCAGAAATGGTAAAAAGGCAAATTAGGGTTTATGCCCTAATAGAGGAGCATTAATGGCGGTAGGTGAGAGAGATATATAAAAGCATATTTCAAATCATTTCTCACTATCTGTTTTCGAGCGAAGAAAAGTTTTTCAAAGTGCAAAGCGAAGAAAAGGCGATTTGAGCTAAGGTTTCAAGAAATTGACAAATCTTGAAGGAGATTCAAATCCAGTTTGCAAATGGTCAAGTGGAAAACACAAAGCAGTGATTTGGCAACCGACGGAGTGTGGAGTGAAGGAAAATCAGGAAGCCCTAAATTCACATTTTAAAGGTATTTTTCGTGTTCTTGAAATACTCTACAATGGCTTCCGCATCTCATACCAGTTCTAGTACATCCATTGAGTTGGAAAGTTTCATTCAAAGGAAGTCCAAATATAATGCCTTATCACAAGTTCCAGCTGGAGTAATAGTAGAAGAGGGAAGTTCATACTATATTGATTGCAAAATAGAAGACCTAGGGTCTTTAGCTATTCACACCCAGTTAGGTTTATTTTGCGGCAAGGACAAAAAAATCAAACCAGAATATAGTATCTTAGAAAAGAAGAAATTCCACGATGTTGTATACTTTCTGGAAGACTTTACGGATGATCATATTAGGATCATTTTGAGAAGAGTCCATGGTGACAAGATGTACCTGGAGAGGACGCATGATATCACACCACAAGCAATTCATGCAGTCACCAGTTTCTACATCACAGGGGAAGTGCCAGCCCTAAGAACGGTAAGCAAACTGGAAATGGCCAAGCTCATCGGTTCAACAAGTGACTCATGAGGTATGATAGTTCATCCTATCACGGATGATCTGGTGAAGTATGCCTACATGGTGATAGGCTACAGAACATTCTCAGCCAGCAGGATTAATTTTGTATCTATTGTAGTGGTAAATGCTACTTACCAGATGATTAAAGAGGATGCATCATTTGACCTATGCACCGGTATGCAGAGGCAATTCCTATCTAATCTGAAGTCGATTAAACAAGATAATGCACTGAGATTCAAGTTCGGACAACTACTGGTTGGGTTGTTTTTCTATTTCCAAGGCTACTTTCCTAGAGTAGGAGATGTCCAGTGGTCTCCTGACCAACCGGTAACCAAGCAGATCAAGGAAAGCATTCAAGCTATTGGAACTGGTTACCCTGATGTGCTGAACAAGTATTTTGATGAGTTCAGAAGGAATATGAATTAAAGGGTGAGGATCTAAGGTGACATTGTTAAGAAATATGGAGATGACATCCGTTTCACCATCCAGGTGGACAAATGCCTAATGAAGGCTGTTGAGCCTAGAATGGAAGAAGTGGAGCCAATAGGCTATGAGGTGATGTATGATATGTTGGAAGGGTATGCCTCAACCCTTATTGCCTCGCCTCTTGATCCTAAGGCTAAGAGGACCAGAACCTCTTTGGAGAGGATTGCACTAGCCAAGGAACCCTCTGTCAAGAAAGGAAAAGAACTGGCAGCAAAGAAAGCAAAGACTGTGCCTGCAGCATCGAAACCGGCTACTACTGCAACTCCAAGAGTGACCAAGCGGTCACTTGCAAAGAAGAAACCGGAAGTGGCACTGACAAAAGTCTTTGAAAGGAAAAGGAAGACTAAGTCAAATGAATAGGACTCTAAAGAGATTGAGTCTGATGAAATTCCAAGGAAGGCCAGACAGACAAAGAAGATGAAGAAGAATGAGCCAGCAGTGTCTGCACTGGTAAATATTGATATCTCCTCATATAAACCTTTGACACATTGTCAAAGAACAATAAAGAATATTAGGAGAAAATTACTGCATGATTTAGTAGATTATTATGATGATTTTAATAGTGAGGAGAAAGATGAAGCACTACAAGAGATCATTATTTATTTGTGTAAAAATGACTGGTCGCCGTCAGAGATTAAATCTCAGACACTGGATTCTTTATATAAGGCATTAGATAATAAATGGTGCATTGCCATAGAAAAAGAACAAGAGATTAGGGAGAAAGTCTTTGCACAGTACTTTCCCGACCTCTCAAACTCATAATTATTTGATGTTTTGGATCAAAATAAAGGGCTCTTCTTCACAAGGAGAAGAAGACTCCGGTTGTTAGAGGGAAGAATTGATGATGTTGAAAAGGACACTCATCAGCATATGAATCATTCTATTCAAGCTCACAAAGCACGAATGGCCAACCTGCAAGCAGAAAAAGAACCGGTCATATCCAAACTGGATGAAGTTTTTGATGAAGAAGGAAACCTGGTTGAAGAACCAATCGACACTATTGATGTTGATGCACTACACATAGAAGATGTCACTCAGGACATACCTTTTGAGGGAACAGAATAGGTGCAACAAGCCGAACAGGGCAGTGAGCAAGCCGAGGACAGCCAGGAAGCGGCTAAGGAATAGGAAAAGAAAAAGAAGAGGGATGAAGATGAGAAAAAGAAAAAAGAGGAAGAGAAGAGAAAAGAGGAAGAAGAGAAATGAAAAGATGAAGAGAAGAAGAAGCAAGAAGATGATAGGAAAAAGAAAGAAGAAGAGGATAAGGAAGAAAAGAAGAAGAAGGAAGAAGAAAAGAAGAAGGAAGAGGAAAAGAAGAAGAAGGAGGAGGAGGATAAAGAAAAGGAAAAGCAAAAGGAAGAAGAAAAGAAGAAGAAGGAAGAGGAAGACAAAGAAGAGGAGAAGAGGAAGGAAGAAGAGAGGAAAAAGAAAGAAGAAGTCAAGGAACAAGATAAGAAGAAGGAAGAAGAGAAAAAGAAAAAGGAGGAAGCAGACAAGGCAGCGGAAGCGATGAAGAGCACACAGATGGAGACTCCAAAGGCAACTGAGAGTCAAGCCAAATCGGTTGATAGCTCCAATCCTATCAATCTCTAGTCTGCAAGTGAGTTGGAGCTAATGCAGAGCATCAAGGTTGCTTGAGAGAACCTTGAAATCATTCGAAGGAAAAAGGAGCAAGACATAACTCAAGCGGTTGTAGACACCCTTACCGGTTTGATCCTTGGTACCAATCTTCCTAACACTGAATCATCACTAGCATAGCTTAAACTACTATGTACTATATTAGATGATCAGGTGCAGAGCCTGGAAGAAGCAGCTAAGGCAAATGTCAAGAAAGAGCATCAAAAGGCTCTTAACATTTCTCTGGTGAAAAAGTTGAATGAACTCCAGTCTGAATTTCTAAAAGACCAAAAGGATATAAGGGACGCTTTGGATGAGAGAAATCTGCTACTAAGCAAAATCTGTCAACCCCATCTATTCTACGATGATGTGGTAGCTCAGAAGAAAAAGCTTCAAATGGACTTACAGTCCTACTTGAGCATATTCAAGCCACCTTATGATTCCTTTGCAACTTATGGGCAAACCATTCACCAGTTCCAGATCTAGTCAGCCAAAATGGAGCAAGAGATCAGTACATGGTCTAGAGATTTGCAGGAGCTACAACTATTTTACTTCCACATCTGCAAATTCTTTAGAAGTGTTATCTGAACCTAGATGCCTTGACAGTTACGTAGGAGATGAGCACAGTTGATGCAATGGAGGAATAGGTATCCTAAATGCAAACAAAGAAAGAAGTGGCCACCTCCCTACTTGAGTCCTGGTCTCTATCCATGAAACAATTTTTGCAGGACTATAAATTGGTTTTTGACAAGTATTATTCTTTGTTGTCATAAACTTTTATTATTTTAATATCAAATGGAAATAGGGTTGTTCAGCAATACTTGTTCATTGTTGGCAAAGGGGGAGAAGTGCTCTATATCTATTTTGGAAAAATATAGTGAGAAGTATGTGGTTTTAAAATTTTGATATATGCTTTGATATATGCTATATGCTCTGATATCTCAATGTTTATGCTCTGTATGCAAAATTGCTATACATTGTATTGATTAAGGGATAGTGTATATGCTTAGGGGGAGAAATTTTGTTAATGGCATGTTTTTGTTTTAAAACACTTAGATGTCAAAATTTTATTTTCCTAAGTGTTGCCATCAATGCCAAAGGGGGAGATTGTTGGCATTTTTGATGTTTATGTTGTGATTGTCATTTATGGACACACACTTGTATTGAGATCCCCTTTATGTGTGTGAGCTAGATCTCAACCGGTATCTATTCCAACCAGTATGTTGTATTCTATTCTTGAGACTATTGGTGATTTTGTAGAATGTGTTTCCCGGTCTGAAGTGACATGTTGATCCCAAGTAGTTCATAGATCTCAAGCGGTACGAGGGAACAAAGTGGCATAACACATTCTTACTAGTCTTCATTTTTGTCAAACCGGCAACCGGTATTTTTTATGAACCGGTAATACTCTGTGATGAGTTACCAACTGGCATTTTGTGATGAGTTACCAATCCACCGATTGTTTGATGGTGCCGACACACTAACGGTGCTTTTTATGTCGTGTTACTGAGTATGTCTAGATTCATTGAACCTAGGAAATTGTAATGTAATCCTATTGGACTGACATGAAATCAAACTCCTTTAAAAGGACATCATGTCTAGGGTTTTAGGTTGTTGCAGAAAAGGGTTTATGTTGTGACTAGGGTTTAAGGTAGTTGTTGAGTTGTTGTAAGAGCGATCTTATCTGAGAAGATCAAGTTGTAACTGAGAGAGAGATAGAGAAGACTGAAGTAATGCTGGAATGCATTAGCAGTGAGCTATACTAGATATAACCAAACAGTTTATGCTATTAGATAGATCAAACACTTGTTGATTACTCACATCTTTGACAAGTCTATAGCCCTTAACCAGGTAGGCCCAAAAGCCTTTTGTAAAATCCTCTAACAAGGTGGTTCACTTCTGTGAATCTAAAATCCTCTAGCAAGGTAGTCTTTAATCGGACTTATCTCCTAACAGAGATTAAGATTCCTAACAGGATCTATTCTGGTGAAGAACATTGTAAGACTTTAACTGGTCTGACCTTAACTGGTCTGGTTTCTATTCTGCAGATAGTGACTTGTGAGTTCCATCTCACCGTGGTTTTTCCCATTTGGGTTTCCACATCAAATATCTTGTATTATGGTTGTGTTGCTTTTGTGGGTGAATGCTTTATTTGCATTTTGGTTTGCATGTGTGGTAACTGGTCTGTCTATTAAACTATTTTACCGGTTTATCTTCAAACTATTTAAGTGTTCAAGTATAGAGATTTTTGGCATACTAATTCACCCCCCCCTCTTAGTATTCATCAGCGACAACATTTCGTCTTATGTGGTCCTAATAGGTCCTAAGGGGTGCACATGTGTCGCAAGGGGCCTTAAGTGATCATAGGGGGTCACGTATGTGTTCTAACAAATGTGTGAACCCTTAGGACCACATATGATCCCTTGCAACAACATTTGGTCTTATGTGGTCCTAATAGGTCCTAAGCGGTGCACATGTGTCGCAACGGGCCTTAAGTGGTCCTAAGGGGTCACGCATGTGTTAGAGCACATGTGTGACCCCTTTGAACCACATATGACCCCTTGTGACAATATTTCATCTTTTCTGGTCCTAATAGGTCCTAAGGGGTATACATGTGTTGCAACGAGCTTTAAGTGGTCCTAAGGGCTCACGCATGTGTTCTAACACATGCGTGACCCCTTAGGACCACATAAGACACCTTGCGACAACATTTGGTCTTATATGGTCCGAATAGGTCCTTAAGGGTGCACATGTGTCACAAGGGGCCTCAAGTGGTCCTAAGGGGTCACTCATGTGTTCTAACATATGTGTGACCCCTTAGGACCACATAAGACACCTTGTGACAACATTTGGTCTTTTGTGGTTCTAAGAGGTCCTAAGGGGTGCATATGTGTCACAAGGGGCCTTAAGTGGTCCTAAGGGGTCACACAATGTGCTCTAAAACATGCATGACCCCTAAGGACCACATATGACCCCTTGCAACACCATTTGGTCTTTTTTGGTCCTAATATTTCCTAAGGGGTGCACATGTGTCGCAAGGGGCCTTAAGTGGTCCTAAGGGGTCACACATATGTTCTAGCACATCCGTGACCCATTAGGACCACATATGACCCTTTTTGACACCATTTGGTCTTTTGTGGTACTAATAGGTCCTAAGGGGTGCACAAGTGTTGCAACGGGCCTTAAGTTGTCCTAAGGGGTCACACATGTGGGACCCCTTAGGACCACATACGACCCCTTGCGACACCATTTGGCCTTTTGTGGTCCTAATAGGTCCTAACGGGTGCACGTGTGTCACAACGTGCCTTAAGTGGTCCTAAGCAGTAAAACATGTGTTCTAACATATTTGTGACCCCTTAGGACCACATATGACCCCTTACAACACCATTTGGTTCTATGTGGTCCTAATAGGTCCTAAGAGGTGCACATGTGTCGCAAGGGGCCTTAAGTGGTCCTAAGGGATCACGCATGTGTTCTAACACATGTGTGACCCCTTAGGACCACATATGACCACCTGCGACACCATTTGGTCTTTTGTGATCCTAATAGGTCCTAAGGGGTGCACATGTGTCACAACGGGCCTTAAGTGGTCCTAAGGGCTCATCCATCTATTCTAACACATGTGGGACCCCTTAGGACCACATATGTCACCTTGTGACACCATTTTGTATTTTGTGGTCCTAATAGGTCCTTAGGGGTGCACATGTGTCGCAAGGGGTCTGAAGTGGTCCTAAGGGGTCACGCATGTGTTCTAGCACATGCGTTACCCCTTAGGACCACATAACACACCCTGCAACAATATTTGGTCTTATGTGGTCCTAATAGGTCCTAAGGGGTGCACATGTGTCGTAAGGGGCCTTAAGGGGTCCTAAGGGGTAACGAAATGTTTTCTAACACATTTGTGACCCCTTAGGACCACATATGACCCCTTGTGACACCATTTGGTCTTTTGTGGTACTAATATGTCCTAAGGGGTGCACATGTGTCGCAAGGGGCCTTAAGTGGTCCTAAGGGGCCACGCATATGTTCTACCACATGTGTGACCACTCAGGACCACATATGACCCCTTGCAACACCATTTGTTCTTTTGTGGTCCTAATAGGTCCTAAGGGGTGCACATGTGTCCCAACGGGCCTTAAGTTGTCCTAAGGGGTCATGCATGTGTTCTAACACATGGTGTGACTCCTTAGGACCACATATGAACCCTTGCGACACCATTTGGTCTTCTGTGGTCCTAATAGGTTCTAAGGGGTGCACATGTGTTGCAACGAGCCTTAGTTGGTCCTAAGGGGTCACGCATGTGTTCTAACACATGCATGACCCCTTAGGATCACATATGACCCCTTACTACAACATTTGGTCCTATGTGGTCCTAATAGGTCCCAAGGGCTGCACATGTGTCGCAAGGGGCTTTAAGTGGTCCTAGGGGGTCACATATGTGTTCTAATACATGCGTGACCTCTTAGGACCACATATGACCCTTTGCGACACCATTTGGTATTTTTTGGTCGTAATAGGTTCTAAGGGGTCACGTATGTGTTCTAACATATGTGTGACCCCTTAGGACCACATAAGACACCTTACAACAACATTTGGTCTTATGTGGTCCTAATAGGTCCTAAGGGGTGCACATGTGTTGCAAGGGGCCTTAAATGGTCCTAAGGGGTCACACATGTGTTAGAACAGATGCGTGACCCCTTAGGATCACATATGACCCCTTGCGACACCATTTGGTCTTATCTGATCTTAATAGGTCCTAAGGGGTGCACATGTGTCGCAAAGGGCCTTAACTCATCCTAAGGGGTCACACATGTGTTCTAACACGTGTGTGACCCCTTAGGACCCCATAAGACACCTTGCGACACCATTTGGTCCTATGTGGTCGTAATAGGTCCTAAGGGGTGCACATGTGTTGCAAGGGCCCTTAAGTGGTCCTAAGGGGTCACACATGTGTTAGAACACATGTCTGACCCCTTTAGGACAACACATTACCCCTTGCGACACCATTTGGTCCTTTGTGGTCCTAATAGTTCCAAAGGGGTGGACATGTGTCGCAAGGTACCTCAAGTGGTCCTAAGGGGTCGTGCATGTGTTAGAACACATGCATGACCCTTTAGGACCACATATGACCCCTTGTGACACCATTTGGTCTTATGTGGTCCTAATAGGTCCTAAGGGGTGCACATGTGTCGCAAGTGGCCTTAAGTGGTCCTAAGGGGTCACACATGTGTTTTAACACATGCGTGACCCCTTAGGACCACATAAGACACCTTGTGACAACATTTGGTCTTTTGTGGTCCCAATATCTCCTCAGGGGTGCACATGTGTCACAATAGGCCTTAAGTGGTCCTAAGGGGTCACGCATGTGTTCTAACATATGCATGACCCTTGAGGACCAAATATGATCCCTTACGACACCATTTGGTCTTATGTGGTCATAATAGGTCCTAAGGAGTGCACATGTGTAGCAAGGGGTCTTTAGTCATCCTAAGGGGTCATATAAAATAATTATATACTCCTTAGGATTTATACATACACATATATACATACATGCATACATATATACATACATACATACACTTTAGGACATGCTATGAGGTGTATGTATGTCCTAAGGCGTATATACTTGTTTTATTTGTATTAATGTATGTATGCATGTATGCATTTAATGTATGTGTATGTACATGTATGTGTTTATGTATGTATGTAGACATAGGTATGTATGTGTATGTATTTTTATGTATGTTTATGTCCTAAGGTGTACATATAATTATTTTATATCTATGTATGTACATGTATGTAGGTAGGTATGTATGTTTGTGTATGTTTGTATGTAGGTTTGTATGTATGTGTATATAGGTCTATGTAGGTGTATGTATGTGTATGTTTGTGTATGTATTTACATATGTATGTGTGTATTTATTTTCTAATATTCTAACCTAATATGATAGAATATATACAAAAAATATTGTTTTTTAAAAGCTTAAAAAATTTAATTTTCTATTAAAAACAATTTAAAAAAAAACCAATATAAATTAATATGTTAAAACAAATACATTTAAAAAAAAAAAAAGGTACTTACCACCGAAACCCTTCCGGCTGGATCTCTGAGACTTTTTGCACCCTCCCGCTTAACTCCAAGCCGCTCAATGCAAAATGAACGGCTTGGGTGGATTTCAGCACCTATACAGGGCAAAGGCTTTCCGGTCGGAACTATTCTGACTGGAGAGCCCTTGCCATGAGATTGCAACGTGGCTGCTGAATGGGGCCAAATTGGTCTGGTTGGAACGCTTCCGGCCAGAATAGGCATTGTTAGCCTAAAGTGCGACACAGATCCATACGATCACCCATTATATATTTTATATTATATATTAATATTATATATTAATATTATATATTATATATTATATATTAATATTATATATTATATATTATATATTATACAATATTAACTTTAAATAATATCAGATATCCGATATGGCTTATATTGTGCCATAGCTAATGTACTAACATCCAAGCTAAGCAAAAGGTCAACTCAAATTTTTTGCATTTTTGGGCGAGTGGAGAAGGCATTTTTTTTTCATATTGCCACTTTTTGGCACCTCATGATCCTGCACATACCCACAATGATCAAAGTTGCTTCGAATAAGAAAGGAAGGGTGGCAATTTGGGGAGTTATTCCATGAGGAGATGGAACAAGGATCCAACCAAACCTGAATGACGTTCCTACTAGTGCATTGGTTAGATCATGTAAAGCTCCTATTTCAAGATCTAGGTAAAAAAAGGCCGCAATTGGATAGGAACTCTTGAAGATCCAACATACTCTCAAAAAAATTAGCTCCATTTTTTTTTACTGAGGGGAAAAGAAGAGTATTCAAATACCCCATAATAATCCAATGAGGACCACATATGCCATTCTAGTGGGAAATCAAAGTGCGCGAAAGATCCCTCCTAAGGAGAACATTATTTTGTGCATATGCATTAATGAGCCTCCAAAAACCAATAGCAAGGTTACTATCAAAGGAAATGCATTGGAAGTTCCTCTCCTAAACAACTAGGGTGCATGAGAGACAACCTAGCCTCCAAAGGTCTGGAAGACCATCAGAGGCATCTTCAACACTCATAGGAATCGAGTAGGAGAAGGGTCGAATGAAATTGCATGCAGCTTCCTATAGGTCTCCTCGGTCATTTTAGTTTCATGTATAAGTAAAATATCCAATTTCAAATGTTTCACAAGATTGTTGACAAGAAACTATTAATGGGACCCATTCAAGCCCCTTATATTCCAGGAGAGAATAATCATTTCTTATTTTTTAGGAGCAAAATTGCTCCAACGTACCTTGACATCCATTAGCCACATCCCTGGCAGTAATATGCTGGTGCACATCCTTTAAGGAATTCCTTCCCACACGAGAATCTCCACCCACATCCACAGTCTTTCTTAGTCTGAGAGAAAAAAGTGAGCAATCGAACACTAGAGACCTAGAAGTGGCACCAAGAGAGCCCACTAATAGATCCATAGAATTGCACGGGTGCACACCCCGGAGGGGAAGCACAAAAAAGGGGGATGTTGAATCCAACTCTGTAGTAGAAGGAGGGGAGGCACCACAGTCCACCCCTTAGAGGGATAAGGACATGACATCAAAACAACATGAGGAGTCCCATCCACAATCTGCTTACCCAAAGAGAGGGGGAGGAAAACCTCCAATGCAACCTCCTGGGGAGAAACAATGTCATCCACCAAGGAAGAAGAAAGGGTTGCCAAGAAATCACTTCCAAGGACACTGCCAAGTCATAGCAAAGTCTAGCCCCACTTGCACAGGGCAAGCCCTTAGCAAGAAGACAAGACATAGAGTTAGAAATGGGCATGGGAGCAAGATTAATGGCCACCACATTGACACCCAACAAGCCAACATCCAACCAAATTGAACCAGGAGTAGACATAGAAGGGGAGGAGATCTTGCCTATATCTTTAGGCTCAAGGATCAACTTGTTGCCTCAAGGACATGCATTAGCAAGGTGAATAGCAAAAGAACATTGCTAACAAAAGAGGGTTGAGTTCTCATACTGCGGAGGATGAGTCCAAGAAGAGGTTGACAAGAAAATACCAGGAGTGATCGAACACAAAAAATGGGCAAAAATCATTCTCAACCATTGATGAGTGACTGAGTCAATCATAATAAGTTTCCCAAGCAAGTTGGTGGTGCCTTCAATATTCTCCTTCATCCAAATATTCAAGGGGAAGACTAGGTAGGCAAACCCAAGTAGGGATCGCACTAGAAAGCAAGGAGTCAGGTTTGAGACTCCAGCGCCATTTACTCAGTTGCAATTTTTTTTCCAATATAAACACGAGCATGAAGAGAGAACTTTCACACAATCCTCCAAGAGGGAGAATGAAAAATAAAAGAGGCCTCTAGGTAGGATTGAAATAGAGAGGCTACCTTTGATAACCCACTCGGTAGAAACCCCTTTCCGGACTACCACAATATCTTGTCACTAACCCACAAATTTTCCAACCAAAGGAGTAGCCATTTTAGCCATGGGTTGGTCCAAAGAAACATCCTTGATATTGACACAGGTTCCAAGATAAGATTTTTCAATTGAAACCCCACCTATAGGTGGCGACAAAACACCGTAGAATAGATCCTTCCAAGGATATGAAGAGGCGGGCGTGCCAAAGCCAATAGGATAGGGGCCCACAAGAATGCTGACCTATGGGCCCAAAACACCAAAGATAGAAAGAGAATCCATGATCTCAGACACCATGGGATGAATCACACCCCCAGACCCATTGACCACCGAAGCCTCAGGGACAGGGGAAACAACATGAGGATCCAAGCTACCACCATAATCTCTGAGAAGAGAAGAATGCTCGCCACCAAGCCAACCTTCCCCACAATATCCTTCAGATTGCATGCACCATGCCCATCCCCATCTGCTCTTCTATCACAAATCTAAACCAGATTAGGTGGTTCTCGCTCAACACCGCTAGCAGAGCTCATTTCAAATTACTTTATTTCTACCTCTTATGTTGATAAGTATAAATCAAATTATATAGATCATCAGAAAAAAAAAAAAAAAATTATAATGAAAAAAAATAAATTTTAAAACAAAATTGTTTAAACTTAGTTTAATTTATAAAATGATTTATATTCTAGATTATGTAATAATATATATTTTTAATCTTTTTATTAATTCAATGAAACGATAATATTATTGACATAGTCCAAAACTGTTTATACTAAAAATATCATTCACCTTAAAGTAATTTATACTAAAAATATCATTCACCTTAAAGCAATTTAATTTCAATTGTTTAAAATATCATTGAACTATGTAATTTATCTCCCCGTCGGCAGGGTTTTTTCGGCAATGGACTGAAACAACGTGCACACGCATTTCAAGCTCGCTGGAAAGAATTTGCATCTCCAATATCTGGAGCAATCAGTGGTCTGACAACCTGCAGTTGACAGAGACCTATTGAAATGTTCGCTGTCCTGTAATCCATCCTGTCGTTTTACAGAGGCCAATAATAGCCAGACAAATTTTCTCGGTATTAACTTCCGAGCATGTTTTGGTCGTCAATCTTCAAAATGCAGATAAACACAAAATTTTTTTTAAAAAAAATCGCTGATTGGTTGGAAAAAATGTTTTAATCACTGATAAATACATTAATGTATCTTTCTACAAAATTGTGTCAGGAACTATAAAAAATAAAATTAACGTATCTTTCTAGAAAATTGTGTCACATGCCAAAGATACGATTACCTAAAGATACGATAACCGAAGGAGAGATTGGCGCCATGAACGACAAGGGTGGGCGGCTGTTGAACACTTGGTAGCTATACAAAGTATAAGACGCCCGCGGCTCTACATATTAAATTATGTATGCGCTAAATGGTCGTAGGATCAACGAATTGCACACTTCTGGTTATATAAAAATTTGTATATATTTGTCCACATGGGGGGTCGAAAGCGGGAGATCCGTGAAGATTTTAGATATTAGTTACTCATGGAGAGGTCGAGAAGAAAAAAATATATGTATGGATAGCTATGTGTGCGAATTTTTGGCATTATTATTTTACTTGTTGAATTGTGAGTTTTAGCTAGTAAAAATATAAGGTTGAGCTAGCTTAAAAGATTTGACTAATATTTTGCACTATTATCTCACTGAGTTGCTTCTTACATAAAAAAAAATATGGGACGTTTTTGGTGTCCATATATGTTAAAATATGTAAATAGCATCCTACTTTTCACAAAATCTATAAAGTCATGTGAAACCAAATGGTATGAAACGTAAAACAAGTCTTGTGATTTTTTCAAGGCCCATAACAAAGCCTGTAGATGTGATGACTTCCCTAGTGAATTTGTAATATGATAACTAGTTTTGAATGAAATTAAAGGAAAATACTTTTTGAATTGCATGAAAGAAATGCTATCATCAAAAGAAACTTTTAAAACTTCTATAACTAATTTGATTCAAGAGATAATATATATTCATATGCATCATTCGAATGAAGTTACATAAGAAATAAGATAACTCGTAGATTTTCTTCTACATAATTTACTACACAACCAGTAAATGAGAAGGTTTAGATTTAAAAAATGTTTTCTTCCTAATTTCAAATCTCGTACAAGTCTTGACTTATTTTGTAGGAGGGAGATGTTGATCATGCCATAGGACTAAGAGTAGGGGTGGGGGTAAATTAATCCAGTCCTTCAAACACTCAGATACCGATCTTCGAACTTGAAACTAAGAGCATATAATCTTAGCAGAAACAAATCATGAAAGCATGAAGCACAAAAAATACATGAACACTAGTTTTACATGGAAAACCCAATTAGGGAAAAACCACAATGACAATCAAACTCACAATTTAAATATAATCTATTACAATGTTACCTCCGAAACACCCCACTCTTAAGTGGAACTGCAGAACTAAGGTGCACAACCTTAGGGCAAGATACAAGTGATTTGCAAGACCGAAACTCACTTTTCCAGGGCAAGATATAAAAAACTGCCAGTGACTCACTACCTTCCAACAAAGAAATGAATAGCGGAATTGGACTGAACAAGATATCCTACTCATGAGATTGACCTTGAACCATTGTGTCAAGCAATCAATATTGTAACAAACTCTTTTGATTCTAGAGCACAATCTCTGAACTCTATCATGCTACAAATATAATCATGAAAGCTCTTCACAATAGTCTTTCACACATCTCCAATACCAAATTTACTTGTAGGTATTTCACGCATTGGGAAAATTACTTCATGCCCATTCCACACTCTTTTATATGCAGTATTAATCATGAAAACCTTTAACTAGATCAACCACAAATAAAATATACATTATTACATGAATTTGGCTAGCCATACCTAAAATATCAAATGTGGTCCACTCTAGGAGAAAGAGAGGACCTAAAAGCATTACAATATAACATTTCCAAATGATTCCAATCAACTTCACACACTAGCACATCCTCCAAGATCCACATCAAATGAAACATGTAGATGAATAATGAAGCACGCTAACCAGTTGGCCTCAAAACATTCTCTAATGCATGAAACTCAATGCAGATTTGCATATGCCACAATGAGACTCATATGAACATCCAAACTCAACCATCAAAGAATATCCAAACTAAAAGTATATGATCCAAGTAGAATGCAACATCATAATCAACTAGAGAAACAAAATAACTGACACCCATAACTCAAAATATCATAACTTCACTTGTTGATCAAGTTGCCACCAAAAAACTATACTCGATCACTGCATAAATCATGCAAACAAATCCTCCAAACTGAAACACCTAAATCCACATATCTAGAAGCCACCATACATACTTTGAACTTGTTCTAACAAAAAGTATTACTATTATAAGTAAAAATTGTTTGCATTTTTGATGATGATGTTGTGATTGTCATTGACGGACATACACTTTCTTTGAGATTACTTTTTGTATGTATGAGTTAAGCTCAACCAGTATTTGTTCCAACCGGTATTGTGTATTATAGTCTTTAGACTATCGGTATTTTGCAGAAAGTGTTTACCGATCTCAAGCGGTTCGAGGATCTCAAGCGGTACGAAGGAACAAAGTAGTAGATAACATATTTCCCAGTCTTCATTTTGACAAACCGGTAATCGGTAAATGTATGAATTGATGTTACTCTGTGATGAGTTACCAACTAGTATTTTGTGATGAGTTACCATCCACCGACACTTTGGCGGTGCTTTTGTGTCATGTTACCAAATATGTCTAGATGCACTAAACCTAGGAACTTGCATTGTAATCCTATTGGACCGACATGAAATCAGATTCCTTTATAAGGACATCATGTCTAGGGTTTTAGTTGTTGTTAGGGTTTAAGGTTGTTGATGAGGTTTTTGTTAGTACAATCATTGAAGAGAAGATTAGGTGTGTGAAAAAATAGAGTGTGGAGATATTGAAGACTGAAGTAATGCTAAATGAGCATTAGCAATGAGCTATCAAGGATCTAACCAAACATACTATGCTAACATTTAGATCACTCACTTGTTGATTACTCACATCTTCGACAAGTCTGAAACCCTTAACCGGGTAGGCCTGGCAAAACCTTTCTAAATCCTCTAACAAGGTGGTTCACAATTGTGCATCTAAAATCCTCTCACAAGGTAGTCTTTAATCGAACTTATCTCCTAACAAAGATCTAGATTCCTAACAGGATCTGTTCTGGTGAAGAACATTGTATGAGCTTAACCGATCTGACCTTAACCTGTCTGGTTTCTATTTTGCAGATAGTTACTTGTGAGTTTCAACTCACCGTGGTTTTTCCCATTTGGGTTTCCACGTCAAAATCTCTTGTGTTATGGTGATTGTGCTCTTGTGGGTGAATATCTTATTTTCTGTTTGGTTTGCATTTATCTTAATCGGTTTATTAGTTAAATTGTTGCACCAGTTATCTGTCAAACTGTTTAAGTGTTTGAGTTCAGTATTTTTCGGTATACTAATTAATCCCCCCCCCCCCCCCTCTTAGTATTCATCAAAAACAACTAATTCTACCAACTGGGTAGTAGAGAATATAAATCATACATGTAGAACCATAGCATATAGGGTAAGTGCACCAAGATGGTGAACAAAAAAGTAGCCACATGCAAAAAAACACATGAAATTTTTCATAACCCCTCCTTGTTCTATTAAATTCTAAAATTTTCTAGGCTTGGTAGCCAAAAACAATAAAAAAAATAAAAACATCCTCAAAACCCGATTAATAAAAAACAAAAAAGTTATATTTCCTCACACTCGCCGGTTTTGGCCATTTTCAATGCCAAAACCCATGGAACAACAGCCAAAAGAAGCCCAAAAAACTCAGAACCCACACATGTTTTGCATCATTTTGCATTTTTTCAACATTTAGAGCAATTTCCAACAATGCCACCCTGTCGAACAGGAAAGATTTTATTGTTTTGATTATTTCTGTTTGCATTTCAATTGAATTATGGTCTTTTTAATTGATATAAGTTTTTTTTATTGATTAGATGACATATTATACAAGCAATCCCCAAAAACAAAATAGACAACAAAGACCTCCTCGTGCATAAGTAAAACAAGAAAACCCTATAAACATTTCACATGAGCAATAAGAAAACCCTCAAGACATTGCTCTACAAACACAAAATCCTCAAAATGTTGCTCTTCAACAACCACCTCCACCACTAAGCCCTCGATGTCCTCCATTAGATCATGTAGATTGATGAAATAAGGCATTGAGAGGGGGTGATGAATCAGTGCAAGCAAAAACAATATGAATTTGATCACCAACTTAAACAAGTTAAAACTTAACAAGCATAAGAATAGTATCACCACAAAAGGAAATGCCCATTAAAGAAAATTCCACACAACACAAGAGATTTATACGTGGAAAACCCAAAAGGGAAAAAGCACGGTGGGAGTTGGTACCCACAAGATTCATTATTTGCAGAATAGAAATCTTGACCGGTTAAGGTCTTACAACTATGCCTTGTTAGGAGAAGACTAGGTTAAGAGTCACTCGGTTAAGGGATTTCAATGATAAGTCTTTTTAGGATCAACCTCACAAGAGGATTTGAGACTCTAATATAGAGATACCTTGCTAGGGGATTTGCAAATTAAGGCTTGTTAGGACCTACATTGTTACGGGATTTTGTTGATGCAAACTATTAGGTAAACAACAGTGAAAAGATCTTCATGTAACACCTTTTGTGTCTGATAAGATCCACTTTAGATTCTCAAACTTCAACAACACTTCATTACAGAGCTTCCCTGTGCACCACACAATGATATTTTTATTATTCGCTAATGATCTCATAGATTTACTCACACCGACATCCTACTTCATCACACTTTTTATAAATATTCACTTTTAGTCAGTTACAACCTTGGAACAATTCCTTAGGTACAATGAATCTAGACAAACTTACATTCCACACTTTACTTATGTCGGACATAGACAAAACAAATCCTATGTTGATTTATCAATTTAAGTGAGTTTATCACTACCGGTTAAGTGTTCTACAAGTTTGTCTTCTTTGTACATAAAATCTCGCATATCCAGTTGAATCTGCCAATGCCGTTTTGAAAATAGCTTCAAATATCTGTCTCCAACACTTCTTTGAAACCACATCATCCAACTCTTCATGAATCACCTATACCGGTTTCTTGGATGTAACTTTGTTCACTGTTTACTGGTTGAAGTCCCAATTACCAGTTCTCTGATAAATTGTCTTCTATAGTGGTTAACTCTTACTGGTTGGCTTTGAAGACTTAAATGGCTACATAAACATTATTGCCATCAATGAAAACACAAAACTTAGTCATCAACCATTTATCGGTTCAGTCAAATGCAAACATAGATGCCACACAAGAGGGTCTCACCAATCGCCTTACACAAAATAGTGCCCAAATTTTTATATTGGTGAATAGGTTGAGGTCCTCTATTCTTGAGCACCACTCAACCCTTACCAAAATGCTATAAATATTGGCCAAAAGTTTAAATGAGGTATCTGAGGTTACGAAATGGGGTTCATAACGGGATAAATGTCGAGCATTTTATGTGAATGGGTTGTCATATGATCAAGTGAAAAAAATGACATACTTAAAGGTGACATGTTTACTCTTTGAACCGATCCTATTACTAGTAACAACCTAGAAGAAAATGCATTTAAGTTTCCTATGCATTGGTTTGTTCATGCTAGATTGAAAGCAACGTTTTAGGATAGGTGGTATATTGTATTTGACCAACCAACTTGTAATAATTGGAAAGTGCCTCTATATTTTTCGAGAAAGATGTATTGTGAGTTTATCCTCGGTGAGAAGATGAATTACTTTGACATATGATAGTTTCAGGGTAGAGGGAGAGGCTCTGCGTTGGATAGAGCTAGGGGTCGTAGGATGGTACAACAAAAGCATAGGAGGTGTACAACTCCTAAACCCATCATTCATGTCAGTATCCCTATAACCTTGATGGAGTCTATGGAGTTAAAGACTCTTAAGGAAGTTGTACCAATAACTAATGTCATTTTTCAACATGGCACATACGTAGTCGGAGCAGAGGAAACATCTGTGGCACCTCCTTGATCAGCGACACCTCCTTCATCAACATCACCTCATGCATCATTTGGCACGGGCCGACCCATTCAACATACGTGCCCCACCTACCAATGTGTATGTTTTAGTGTAGACATTAACGTGAATGAGGATGGTTTGACATCTCATTCATGTACATGTTTTGGGAGTAGATTTCTTGCTTCCACTATAGAGGATATGACCCTCTAATGCAGGAGTATCCCTGGTTGATGAGAAATCTTGCACCAACCAAAAATATTTCCTTTCATTTTTTATTGTTGTTTAGTTCTATTGGATTATTGGCATTGACAAAACTGGTCAATCTAGAAAACCAGTTTATGTACTAAGGTTTGTCATTGATGTCCAACACTTACCGGTGAAGACACTAACCAAAGAAGTGGTATAAGATAGAGTGGTGTTTCTTTTCAATAAGAAATAGTGAATGGAAACAATATTGGTATTGAATGATCAAAGGTTAGTTCAACTCAAGGAAAGATGAATTAAGTCAACTGATCTATCAATCAGGAAGATCGATCACTTTGGTGATGCTGAAGTCACAAAAGGTGACTTAGGAAAGAAAATTTGTTTGCTCCAACCAACTGATAACTCACTGACCAACAAGGGAGACACTAGGTGCTAGCACAACAAACTGGCAATTAAAGGATGAACTGGTAATGTAAGAAGTGCAGTTACATACCAGTACACCGATATGTTAAAAGGAAGACAAGCGATCACAATAAATAATAGAGTTGTGATTAGTTATTTAGTTGCGGGGGCAAATGATGACTTGGTAGGTTTGTGTTTATGCCAAATCATTTTTTGGTAAAGATAACTTTTAGTTATCATGCATTCAAGCATGATTACATGCGGATTCTCTAGTTCACATTTATTTGACTAAACATGACTCAAAAGTTTCTATCTTTGGGAGATGCGGTGGTAGAATTGGTTGAAAACTTGGTGGAATTGTTGTAGGGCATGTAGAGAAAGAGGGAGATTTTGAAATTAAAATATTCTAAAATCCTTAATTGATTGAATTGAGGATATGCCTCAAGGTGTCGACAAAAAATGTATAAAGAGTTCTGGAGCTCTTTCTGAAAGTTTTGATCATGAAATTTGAAACAAGGAAATCATGTTGAAGGCGATCCAAGGTGAAGAATATAGTGAGAGGAATTGCTAAGAGGTGTTAGCACAGTTTAGTGTGTGTGTGAAGTAGATTGGCTAAGTGAAAAGTTGACAGATAGAGAAACAGTTGAGGGCAAAGCCAAAGGACAGAGGACCGACAGAGTCCAGAGCCAAAGGTCATTGGACCAGCAGAGTATAGTGTTGAGGGATAGGCAACCGACTGAGTAAATAGACAAAGGTGTAAGAAGGAAACCAGTGTTATGCAGAAGAAGACCCAACCGACATGTATTGAGTGCCAAGCATATTGAGATCTGATCAAGCTATCAGTAGCTAATTCAACTAATCATC